>NW_016107455.1:2261922-2300960 GCF_001604975.1 Cebus imitator
ACATGCACACGAATGTTCATTGCAGCACAGTTTACAATAGCAAAGACGTGGAACCAACCCAAATGCCCATTGATGATAGACTGGACAGGGAAAATGTGGCACATATACACCATGGAATGTTACACAGCCATCAAAAATGATGAGTTAGTGCCCTTTGTAGGGACATGGATGAACCTGGAAACCATCATTCTCAGTAAACTGACACAAGAGCAGAAAATCAAACACTGCATGTTCTCAATCATAGGCGGGTGTTGAACAATGAGAACATGTGGACACAGGGAGGGGAGCACTACACACTGGGGTCTGTTGGGGGGAAATAGGGGAGGGACCGCAGCGGGTAGGGAGTTGGGTAGAGATAGCATGGGGAGAAATGCCAGTTATAGGTGAAGGGGAGGAAGGCAGCAAATCACACTGCCATGTGTGTACCTATGCAACAATCTTGCATGTTCATCACATGTACCCCAAAACCTGAAATGCAATAAAAAAATAAAAAGATACAGTTTCAATTTTTTTTTTTAATTTCAAAAATAATTTCAGCAAAGTTTTCTTGAATTGTAGTTTCTAATATCCATCTTATTCCATTGGTTTCTTTCGTCGGTGATTCCTGTTGTATGTATGTTGGATCTTCTTTTTCTATCTTTTTTTGGTCACTTTACTGCAAATCCTTATTATCTCTTTTGTAATTTCTTTTTATATTACAACTTCCTTCCTTATTCCTTTGGTTTTTTTGGGTAAACATTCTTTTACTGTTAAAGCATTATCTTCTGTGTTAACTCATGCTTGTGTATCTTCTGGTTAGTCTTCATTTCTGGAATGATTTTTCTTTTTTCTAATTCTTTCATGAGTTCTATTAATTATTTCTATCTGTAATTCTTATTTGTGTTATTCCACATCTTTTGTCATTTTCTTAATTTCTCTTGGCTCATTTTGAAATAATAGTTTACAGCTTTCATCTGTTGGTGGATATGCCTTTTTGATACTTTCATTTTCTGTTGTTTAAACCCTTATTCTTATGTTTTTCTGTTTTTTATTCCTTCTTATAATAACTTTACATATGATTTGACCATAGTACTTTTGTGTTCACTCATTTTTATGTGAAATTAATTTTTCTGAATTGGTAGAAGGGATTTGTAGGCCAGGATAGCTCTGTAGCTTTATGGCTCTAGAGATAATTATTTTTTTATTTTCATGAAATTTTTTTAAAAAATGGTCTAATTCTTTCAGAGCTCTCTTGTTCATCTTTCTCTTTTTCATCTTTGTTTGGACCTTTTTTCTTTTCGCTTTTTACCCCTACTTTCAATTTGAAGTTTATTCTGAGCAGTTTCTCCTCAGTGTGGGCTATCGTGAAAGGATAGTTTAGAATTGTGCCATCTCGTCGGATTTGATAATTACGTGTCAGGCTACTTCAAGCTAAATTTAAACTTTAATAGTAACTTAAATAAACTTCAAACTTTTGATTTCTCATCTATACCAGCTACGTTACAAGTATTTAATAGCTATATGTCATGACTAGTTGCTATTGTATTGAGCATTTCTAATATGGAGCAATAGCATTACCACAGCAAATTCTATTAGACAGTGATGGTTTTGAGTGTGCGCCATTCTTTTCAGACTTTATGATAGGCCTTTGTCACTCATCTGCAAATTGGAATTAGCATAACTACCCTCTGTTTTGGCTAATATTCCTAACTTGGGCTGCTGTGCTTTTCATTAAGGATTCAGTACAGTGGGGATCTCCTCTTGTCAGATCTACTAGACATTCTGCTTCCCCCTGCTTTTTCTTACATAAATGCATATACCACACCAGTATTTTCTTTTGTTTTGTTTTCCAGAGACAAGCTCTCACTCTGTTGCCCAAACTAGAGTGCAGTGGCTGGATTACTGCAACTTTTTAGGCTCAAGCAATCTGCCTGCACAGCCTCTTGAGTAGCTGGATTACAGGCATATGCTACCAGGCCGAGCTTTTTTTGTTTGTTTGTTTAAGTAAAAATGAAGTCTCACTCTGTTGTCCAGGCTGGTCTTCAACTCATGGGCTCACGCATTCCTCCTGCCTCAGTCTTCCGAAGTGCTGGGATTACAGGCATGAGCCACTGCACCTGTCCACAACCAGTTTTGTAACTGTAACTGTAAATGGTTTGTTCCTATTTGTTCACTTCTCTGGGTATGAGAATGAGGAGCTTTGTCCCTTTATTTTTATGTTGGTGTTTATCTGTTCATCAGTTTCTGTATATTATTATTTTTATTGTACTTTAGGTTCTGGGGTACATGTGCAGATCATGAAGGGTTGTTGCTTAAGTACACACATGGCAATGTGGTTTGCTGCCTCCATCCCCCCGTCACCTACATCTGGCATTTCTCCCCATGTTATCCCTCCCTAACCTTCCCACACCCTCTGTCCCTCCCTTGGCTCCCCCAACAGACCCCAGTGTGTGATGCTTCCCTCCCTGTGTCCCTGTGTTCTCATTGTTCAACACCTGACTATGAGTGAAAACATGCGGTGTTTGATTTTCTGTTCTTGTGTGAGTTTGCCGAGAATGATGGTTTCCAGATTCATCCACGTCCCTACAAAGGACACAAACTCATTTTTTATGGCTGCATAGTAGTTCATGGTGTGTATGTGCCACATTTTCCTTGTCCAGTCTATTGTCAATGGGCATTTGGGTTGGTTCCAGGTCTTTGCTATCGTAAACAGTGCCACTATGAACATATGTGTGCATGTGTCTTTATAATAGAATGATTTATAATCCTTTGGGTATATACCCAGGAATGGGATTGTTGGATCAAATGGAATTTCTATTTCTAGGTCCTTGGGGAAGCACCGCACTGTCTTCCACAATGGTTGAACTAGTTTACACTCCCACCAACACTGTAAAAGTGTTCCTATTTCTCCACATCCTCTCCAGCATCTGTTGTCTCCAGATTTTTTAATGATCGCCGTTCTAAGTGGCATGAGGTGGTATCTCAATGTGGTTTTGATTTGCATTTCTCTAATCAGTGATGATGAGCATTTGTTCATATGTTTGTTGGCCTTAGATATGTCTTCTTTTGAAAAGTGTCTGTTCATATCCTTCGCCCACTTTTGGATGGGTTTGCTTTTTCTTGTAAATCTGTTTTTAGTTCTTTGCAGCTTCTGGATATTAGTCCTTTGTCAGATGGGTAGGTTGCAAAAATTTTTTCCCATTCCGTTGGTTGCCGGTTCACCCTAATGATTGTTTCTTTTGCTGTACCAAAGCTCTGGAGTTTAATTAGGTCCCATTTGTCTATTTTGGCTTTTGTTGCCAATGCTTTTGGTGTTTCAGTCATGAAGTCCTTGCCTATGCCTATGTCCTGAATGGTTTTACCTAGGTTTTCTTCTAGGGTTTTTACGGTGTTAGGTCTTATGCTTAAGTCTTTAATCCATCTGGAGTTACTTTTAGTGTAAGGTGTCAGGAAGGGGTCCAGTTTCTGCTTCCTGCATATGGCTAGCCAGTTTTCCCAACACCATTTATTAAACAGGGAATCCTTTCCCCATTGCCTGTTTTTGTCAGGTTTGCCAAAGATCAGATAGTTATAGATGAGTGGTGTTGCCTACAGGGCCTCCGTTCTGTTCCATTGGTCTGTCTCTCTGTTTTGGTACCAGTACCGTGCTGTTTTGATTACTGTAGCCTTGTAGTATACTTTGACGTCAGGTAGCGTGATGCCTCTGGCTTTGTTCTTTTTGCTTAGAATTGTCTTGGCTATGCCAGCTCTCTTTTGGTTCCATATGAAGTGGTTTTTTCCAGTTCTTTGAAGAAGGTCATTGGTAGCTTAATGGGGTTAGTGTTGAATCTATAAAGTACTTTGGGCAGTATGGCCATTTTCATGATATTGATTCTTCCTAACCATGAGCATGGAATTTTTCTCCATCTCTTTGTGTCCTCTCTTATTTCCTCTAGCAGTGGTTTGTAGTTCTCCTTGAAGAGGTCCTTTACATCCTTTGTTAGTTGTATTCCTAGGTATTTTATTCTTTTTGTAGCAATCATGAATGGGAGTTTGCTCATGATTTGGCTCTCTGTTAGTCTGTTATTGGTGTATAGAAATGCTTGTGATTTCTGCACATTGATTTTGTATCCTGAGACTTTGCTGAAGTTGCTTATCAGTTTAAGGAGATTTTGGGCTGAGATGATAGGGTCTTCTAAATATACAATCATGTCGTCTGCAAACAGAGACATTTTGACTTCCTCCTTTCCTAATTGAATACCCTTTATTTATTTATTTATTTTCTTGCCTAATTGCTCTGGATAGAACTTCCAATACTATATTGAATAGGACTGGTGAGAGAGGGCATCTTTGTCTAGTGCCAGATTTAAAGGGAATGCTTCCAGTTTTTGGGTATTCAGTATGATATTGGCTGTAGGTTTGTCGTAAATAGCTTTTATTGTTTTGAGGTATGTTCTTTTGATACCTAGTTTATTGAGACAGTTTGTGGTTTTACTAGAGAAATTTTAGTTTCTCTGATTTTTTTTTTTTTTTCTTTTGAGATGGAATCTTTTTCTGTTGCCCAGGCTGTAGTGCAGTGGTGCTATCTTGGCTCAGTGCAATACCACCTCTTAAGGTCAAGCCATTCTTGTGCTGCAGCATCCCTGGTATCTGGGATGACAGGCATGTGCCACCACACCTAGCTAATTTTTGTATTTTTAAAGACAGGGTTTCACCATGTTGGCCATACTTGCGGTCTCAAACTCTGAATGATCCACCCAACTTGGCCTCCTAAAGTGCTGGGATTGGGAACGTGAGCCACTGTGGCCATTTCTGTGATTTTTATGGGATACTTAGGGAGATTCACAGCTGCATTTTAGCCCCTTCCATCTTCTAAAATCCCCATTTTTGACCCTTCGGGTTTTGTTTTCCTTCATAATCTTTATAATTAACATTATGGAGTTCTGTAGTTTCTGTTTTGCCCCCTACTGTATACTCTAAAATTGGCACCCCATTTTGCTTAGTATTTCTTTACTATCAAATTAATCATTTATTGTTAACTGACTTAGCAAACTTGGGCATGCCACTTGGCCTCTTTCCACCTTTAGTTATACCATGTTAAAAATCAGAAAGTTGTATTTGGGTTTGTTTTTTTCACAGAGGAACCTTGCTAGGTTTCTCTGTTAGCATTAGCAGGGTTTAACATGAACAGTAAGTATGTGCATGATGATTGAAATACAGAATGCTGCATTTGAACAGAGTAGAGATGAACGTCTAGACAGTGGAACTTAACTCATTCACAGAGAAATGTAAATGTGATCTTCTCAAAGAGTGTTTTTTCTCATGGGATTTTTCTGTTTGTGTTCTGTTATCCCGTCAATTGTGTAACTGAGGGTGCTTATCTTACTGTCGGTCTTACTGTGTTTTCTCCAGGTTTTATAGTTTTTTTCTTGTTTCTGAACAATCAGCAGTTGTTTGCCATTATTCACTAGAAGTCTAGGGCATAGATTTTCTTGATCTGTTTTTCTTTTAATGTTTGAGTTCAGTATATAAGGGAAATGGTTATATGCATTTTATTGCAGACATTCTCTGAAATAATTTTTAGCCACAAGGAAATAGCTCTATTTATGTGAGTCATCATTTCTTCTTATATAGTGCTGGGTGAAGAATTTAATTTTGTAGATAGACATTTATGAAGTCCAGAAAGAAAGCTGCAAAAATGGAAGTTTCCAAAGAATTTAAGATTTTGTGTAATAAATGGTATTATATATTGAAAATCAGAGTTTGAGATGCAAATATAGGTATCTGTGGTTGATAAAATTTTCCTAAAACATCATGATTTTCATTGGGAAGTAAGTTATTTATAGTCATTTCCAGGGATAAGCTCTTTATGTGTTTTTTCTTTTTTCTTTTTTCAGCTTCCAATAAAAACAGGACAACAGAACACACATACCAAAGTCAGTACTGAGCACAACAAGGAATGTCTAATCAATATTTCCAAATACAAGTTTTCTTTGGTTATAAGCGGCCTCACTACTATCTTAAAGAATGTTAACAATATGGTGAGTATTTGGGTTACTGTGTTTTGGGGAATTTGCTTTCTTTTGTTTTTGATTTGAAAGTTTAGAACAGCATATTTTGAAGTATGGAAAGTGATTTTCTGTGGACTTTGGATTTAACCACTAATCTTATTTTATTCATGAGCACAGGTAACTTTTTTTATTTTGATTTTTTCAGAATTTTTATCAGCTGGGTTTTAGATTCAATAAGCACAAGTAACCATAACTTTCATCTTGATTTTTTATTATTTCCCTTAGAAACATCTCTTATTTGTGACCCTATCTCCTTTTCCAGTATTTTTATTGAATTACGATTTCACACAGCTTTTGTGTCATACACGAATTGACCACGGTAATCTATTATACATATTTTTCTTTAGCGTCTTATTTAAATTTAGATCATTGTCCCAATCTTAAGTAGATGATAAATAAAATATGATCTCATAGTCCTAAAATGTGGATTGATTTTTTATGAATATATTAATGTTTTTTCTTCCTTCTGTAACCTGTGACATTCTGTAGTAAAGAGCCTGTTGTTGAAACAGTTTTTATCAAATACCAATTTCATCAAATAATTCCATGTTAAAAGCTCATAATTTCTTTTTTCTTTCCATTTTCTAAAATGTATTGATATTTCCTAGACTTTAGAGTACTCCAACTGTTCTCCCTCTGTACCTTTGTACATGTAACATCTTTCGTCTCTCTCAAGCTATCCCTTCCTTTCTGTCAATTCCTATTTAACATCTTCATTCTAAGCTATTCCAAACTAACATACTCAGTTCATGGCAACTGATCTGGATTTTTCTTGGTTAACTCTGAACTCTCTGCTGGTCTTTAACATGTATGCATGCATTTCATTCATTCATTTATTTCCTGAATTCATTTACTTATGAATGAATGAATGATTGACAGGGTCTCATTCTGTCGCCCAGGTTGGAATGCAGTGGCGCAATCTCAGTTCACTGCAACCTCCACCTTCCAAATTCAAGTGATTCTTTTGCCTCAGGCTTCCGGAGTTCAAGTGATTCTCCTGCCTCAGACTCCCCAGTAGCTGGGATTACAGGTGTGTGCAACCATGCCTGGCTAACTTTTTGTATTTTTAGTAGAGATGAGGTTTCACCATATTAGCTAGGCTGGTCTTGAACTTCTGACCTCAGGTGATCCACCCACCTTGGCCTCCCAGAGTGCTGGGATTACAGGTGTGAGCCACCTCACCCAGCATACATTTATAATCCAAATCTGTATTTGTTTGTATTGAGTTGTGAAGTAGCTTCTGGTTGTAGATTGTGAAGATGATTTCCCCTCCCTTTTTTTTGAGATGGTCCTTAGGTTTATTAGATAATGTTCTAGTATGACATTGAAAAGACATGAAGTTACCTTTTTGCCTTATTCCCATATTTTAGATACTTTTTCTCTTGTTCTATTTTGACATATAATAATTGTACATGTTTATGGGTACATATTAATGTTTCAATACATATAATGTATAGTGATCCCACTAGGGTAATTAGCATATCCATCATCTCATCGTTTATCATTTCTTTGTGTTGGGAATATTCAGTATTCTCCTGTTACTTGAAACTATATAATGTTAACTATAGTCATTCTACAGTAGTACAAAACCCTAAGACTTATTCTTCCTATCAAGTTGTATTTCTGTGTCCTTTAACAAATCTCTCTCCACCCCCATTTCCCCTACCCTACCCATCCTCTAGTGTCCTCTCTTCACCTTTTTACTCTTTTTAGCTTCTACATATGAGTGAGAACATGTGGTGAATAACTCTTTGTTCACATCATCCTTGGTATGTTTCCTCTTAAGAAAGTTGCTTAGACAGTACCCTAAACTGACAAAACTAATAAACTGGAGGTGTAGAAAATCATTTACCTTCTTTAAAGAGAAAATTTATATTTTACCCCTGAAAGCAGGACCTTTTATAAATATGTAAAGAGATTTGTGAAGCTCCTCAGTTGCAGTGTGTGAGCACAGTTTAGGATTTTGCACATATGAGTATGTGGCTGTGTTCCTAGTTAGATTGAAATATTTTAATGTTTGGGACCCTCTTTTCAAAACAAAACAGTATTGATATATTGGCTTTCACTGAGTGCTAACTAAATAAATTTTCAAAACCACAGTCTCTTGTTAATACATATGTATTATCAATTTTGAGGATAGTGAGTACTTAAAATTCACTGTGGTGCTATAGCATTTTGTTGCTATAAGAATTGAGACTTTGAGGGCCCAGCACAGTGGCTCACGCCTGTAGTCCCAGCACTTTGGGAGGCCGAGGTGGGCGGACCATGAGGTCAAGAGATGGAGACCACCCTGACCAACATGGTGAAACCCTGTCTGTACTAAAAAATACAAAAAAATTAGCCGGGCATGGTGGTGCTGCCTGTAGTCCCAGCTACTCAGGAGGCTGAGGCAGGAGAATTGTTTGAAACCTGAAAATGGAAGTTGCAGTGAGCCGGGATGGCACCATTGCACTCCAGCCTGGTGATAGAGTGAGACTCTGTTTCAAAAAAAAAAAAAAAAAAAAAATAGTTAAGACTTATATGATTTTGTGGCATAAAAGGATAGTTAAATGCCCAATTCAGGATTCTGGTACAGATCTATATGTGTATCTAAATCATACATATTTTTAAAACATGAACCAAAACAACATCTTTTACTGTTACAAGGTTAATGGCAGACTAATAAATGCCGTTTCGGTTTGCCTGAGAATTTAATTTTTATGAGGCTTAGGATAAAATCAGAAATAATAGATTTAAGTATAGTATAATCTGGGAGATAAAATAGAAGAACATTGTTGATCTTTAGTCTTTCAATTTTCAGATGTGTGTTGATTGGTAGCGGAGAGTGAAACTAACTTTTATGTTCTGAATGTCTTTTCTGTTAGAGAATATTTGGAGAAGCTGCTGAAAAAAATTTGTATCTCTCTCAGTTGATTATATTGGATACACTGGAAAAATGTCTTGCTGGGGTAAGTAAATGGATTCTCAAGTAGGCAGGCTTTGTGAATTCAATCTTGAGAATGATCTTATGTACCAAAGTACAGATGTGCACCAAGAGGACAGTCATATGGACTGTCTAAGACATACAAATATGAGTTTTGTTAATAGAGCTGATCTGGTGATAATTTTTCATGAGAAAATTATTCTCTCATCTTTTGTAAATTAAATAGATAATAATTTTACTTATAAAATGTTATGTTTTAGCCACATATCTGTCTCTCAGGTTTTTAAGAAAATGTTTTATGAAGAGATCACTATTTGATTTAACTGGTCTCTCAGAGAGGTGTGACAGAATGTGATTCAGAAGACCAAGAATAATCTTGTATTCTCTCCTATATGAATGTGATTTTAATATTCTACTTCTCAAATTTATATAAATGAGAACTTAAAAATTAAGTCTATTGAGGATAGATATTACATTGAGAACACTTTTTTTTTTTAAAGTTTATTGCATTTTAGGTTTTGGGGTACATGTGAAGAACATGCAAGATTGTTGCATAGGCACACACGTGGCAGTGTGATCTGCTGCCTTCCTCCCCATCACCCACATCTAGCACTTCTCCCCATGCTATCTCCCCCCAACCCCCCCCCCCCCACCCTCCCTCCCCTATTTCCCCCCAACAGACCCCAGCGTGTAGTGCTCCCCTCCCTGTGTCCACGTGTTCTCATTGTTCAACACCCGCCTATGAGAGAACATGCGGTGTTTGATTTTCTGCTCTTGTGTCAGTTTGCTGAGAATGATGGTTTCCAGGTTCATCCATGTCCCTACAAAGGACACGAACTCATCATTTTTGATGGCTACATAATATTCCATGGTGTATATGTGCCACATTTTCCCTGTCCAGTCTATCATCGATGGACATTTGGGTTGTTTCCAGGTCTTTGCTATTGGAAACAGTGCTGCAATGAACATTCGTGTGCACGGAGAACACTTGTTTTATGTAGACACAAACATATGTGATAGGTATGTGAAGGAGGAGAGTACCAAACAATTGTTTCTCGGGTTTCTTGTAAGTTGTTATCTCAGTGTATTTCAACCATGACTTAATTTAAACTTTTTCAAGAATATTTCTATTGTGTAAAGCAAAGTGTTTCTGTACGTCAGTAGCCTTAATTCTTCCTCGGACATGGCATAAAAGTTTATATAATTATATAAATTAAATACCTCCATTTTAATGATCTGCGTAGTCTGTGTGTATTGTAATCAACTCATTTCTTATGCTCTGTCTTCCTTTGGCTCAGAATTCAGAATTTTGTTTTTATTCAGAATTGCTTTCCTTCTTTACATATGTTGCAGTTCTCTATAGCAAAGCTAGTTGGAAGAGACCTTAATATATGGTGACTTATAGTCTGGTTGAGAATGTTTGTGGAAGCACTGGGATAGGGAATTGAAAAACTATATGTATATTGACCCAACTGTGTATCCCTAGGGAGGGCTGTAAGCCCAGAAAATCTAAGCATCACATATATATTTTTTTTCTTTTGAGACAGAGTCTCACTCTGTGGTCCAAGCTGAAGTGCAGTGGTGCCATCTTGGCTCACTGCAACTTCTCCCTCCTGGATTCAAACTACTGTCATGCCTCAACCTCCTGAGTAGCTAGGATTACAGGCTTGCACCAGCATGCCCAGCTATTTTTTTTTTTGTATTTTCAGTAGCCATGGGGTTTCACTATGTTGGCCACGCTAGTTTTGAATTCCTGTCCTCAAGTGATCCACCCACTTCGGCCTCCCAAAATGCTGGGATTACAGATGTGAACCACCATGCCTGGCCTAAGCATAATATTTTAAATTCTCTTATTGGCCCTTGACCATACTCCAGAATTGTGGAGACAGTGTTTATAAGTTTTCTACTTAAAATTGAAGGCCAGCTAGTTGTTTTAGCATGATATTTTCTGTTAACTTGTGATATGCTATTTATGTGTAAAATGGAGCAAAAGAGCAAAATAGCTGTTACATAGGATGATGGGATTGGGAAGGTGGGCAAATTTTAAACTCTTCTTGAATCAGTCTTTTCCAGTGGTCTTATTACTTTGACTGTAAATTACCAGTAAATCAGCCACACACATGATTAAATGGTAGGGCATAGGGTGGTTTATTGCCTCGTTCAGTTTTACAGCTTTTCTCCATTAACATTTATAATTGTGAGGTAATGATAAATGTATTTGGAGAATGATTAGTGATATTATTGGCTTCTGTTAGATTTAATACTCTTTGAGGATAGCTTAATTGAAATGCTAATAAGTGAGCCTGGTATACCTTATTTAATGCATTAAATGTATATTACCTTGCCCTGCTCTATTACTGAAAAATATGTATGCTTTTTCACTAAATTTACTGTTTAAAAATAATGCTATTTATATTATTGAACAATGGTGTTTTCTTCATTTCCTTCAATGATTTTACAGATGTTTCTTGATTCTTAGTTTTAAATCAGAGTAAATTGAGGCAGTTTAAGAAAAACTGAGTCCACAAGTACATGTTTGTCATATACATAGTTGGAGTAGTTAAATGAAAGAAAACTCTTACCAATACCTTAGGAGTGAAATTTTGTACAATTTGAGTTTCAATATCTGTATCATCTCGTTAGCTTATAAACAAGATAGGCATTGTAATGTGAAATTTACAGGTTTTTGTGAAATCTGTTTAGGTACTGTCCCTATGTTTCAGTGTATTTGCATCTGAAAGTGCTTGGATTGCAGTTACAGAATTGAGCGTAGCACACAATTGTATAAATTTTTGCTGTTTGCCATCTTGCTCAGTGTTATTAAACTTCTTATTCACATATAGATAATCAAGACTGTTAGGTGAAATAGTAATGTGGAACAGCATGCCTGCAGGATGGCTTGTCTATTGATTGTTAATTGTATATTTTTACAAAGTAGAGATTTCCATGTTAATACCAAAGTTAATCAAACTTAGTGTCATTAATGGGACCACTTGGTGTTATGTGCTCATGGTATGATGCTATATAAACTCTAGCGAATCCCCTAAACTGTTTAACTTGAATCTAATCAGGACATTAGATTTAAATTTTAGCTTACAGCAAATATATAGGCTGGGCGCCGTGACTCATGCCTGGAATGTCATCACTTTGGGAGGCCAAGGCAGGTGGATCGCTTGAGGCCAGGAGTCCAAGACCAGCCTGGCCAACATGGCGAAACCCCATCTCTGCTAAAAATACAAAAATTAGCCAGATGTGGTGGCATGTGCCTGTAGTCTCAGCTACTCGGGAGGCTGAGGCAGGAGAATCGCTTGGAACCAGGAGGCGGACGTTGCAGTGAGCCAAGGTCACGCCACTGCACTCCAGCCTGGACCTTAGAGCAAGACTCCGTCTCAAAAAAAATAAATAAGAAGAAAATATACAATACAGTAACTAGAAGAGCAAATCAACTTATGTCACTGGAAAATTAAATCAAGGATATGGAACATTCTGTAAGGGAGCTGGTTCACTTAAAGTCATGGCAAATAAGAGTGGTGAATATGGGCTGGGTGTGGTGGCTGATGCCTGTAATCCCAGCACTTTGAGAGGCCGAGGAGGGTGAATCACTTGAGATCAGGAGTTTGAGACCAACCTGGCCAACGTGGCAAAACCCTGTCTCTACTAAAAGTACAAAAATTAGCTGGACGTGGTGGCGGGTACCTGTAATCCCAGCTTCTTGGGTGGCTGAGGCAGGAGGATCACTTGAACCTGGGAAACAGAGGTTGCAGTGAGCCAAGATCGCACCATTGCACAGAATAAAGAAACTAAGGAAACATAATCAGGTTGCAATTAGTGAACTTTTTGGATCCTATTGAATAAAAAAGGCTATGTAAGACTTTTCGAGGGCAGTGGTAAAATTCGAATTCAGACTTGGTATTAGATGATACAAGGTAATTGTTTATTTTTGCTTGGTGTGTTAATTGTACTGAAGTTACATTAGAGAAAATTCTTATTTTTAAGAGATGCCGAGGCATATGGATTAAAGTATTATGATATTTATAACTTACTTTGACAAGATTCAACCAAAATAAAATTACTTAGAATAAGTAGTGTCTGTTTTGGTTAGTCTGCACAAAAGTAAGTGTGATGGCTTACCCGGAAATTTACTTAAATATTAAGACAGATGGCACAATGCACTCATCAATCAACATGATTGTGGATTCTGTATTTGTAGAGCTCACAGCAAACTGGGGATTCCTAGGGATGGGCTCATTTGATGAACAAGAGATCAAGCAGGAATGGGAGGACTAATAAGGATGGCAGGGGGATTGAACTTTAATTGTGATTATGGGATCAGAAATGGAACCATCATCTTTATTAGACTATCTGTAAACAGACGTAGCAAATATGATGAAATGCTAAGGGTTGTTAAATCTAGCTCGTGTGTATATAGGTGGTCATTATTTTATTTTCATTCTTATGTGTGTTTGAAAATTTTTGTAATAGAAAATGTTTACAGGTAAAATTAAGCATTTAGAATAATGTTATTATTTATATTTCAGCAACCAAAGGACACAATGAGATTAGATGAAACGATGCTGGTCAAACAGTTGCTGCCAGAAATCTGCCATTTTCTTCACACCTGTCGTGAAGGAAACCAGCATGCAGCTGAACTTCGGAATTCTGCCTCTGGAGTTTTATTTTCTCTCAGCTGCAACAACTTCAATGCAGTCTTTAGTCGCATTTCTACCAGGTTAGTGTGTAAATCCACATGGTATTACTGAAGTAATATGGATTTTAGAAGTCTTGTTTTTTGTCTACATAAAAATAAAAAGTTAACAGAAATGAGGTTTTTTTTGTTGTTGTTTGTGTTTTTCCATTTTTGAGACAAGTTCTGTTGCCCAGGCTGGAGCGCAGTGGTACGATCACAGCTGACGGCAGCTTCAGCCTCCCAGGCTTAGGTAATCCTCCTGTCTCAGCCTCTGGAGAATTGAGTTTGTCTGGGCTTTTGTAGAAATTTTATGCATTAAAATATTTGACAGTTTAATTGTGTTATGTGATGTTGATGTGTGCAATCAAATAAAAAATCTCTCATGAGCGGGCTTTAAAAAACAATACTAGTTATAAACTTTGGTTTGGATTTTTAAACGTATTATCCCTTTAAATGAAACTACCCAGTCAGATGGAATAATTGATGAGAATAGTCAGAATTCAAATGCTCTCACAACTCTACCCTTTATCACAAGATTGTAGGTCACACACAAAAAAACCCCCCACCAAAATCCAATAAAACTTAAGTGATATGGAAGCACAGGGAAGTGAATAATTGCAAAGTAGAATTCTCCAGAAAGTGGACTGTGTTTTAAGTGTATGTAAAATACTGCCATTTATTATTTACAGCATTTCTTGTGCTGTCTTGTCCTCACAGTAACCCTGGTGATACTTCCCCCATTTTACAGGTGAGCAAACTAATACCCAAAAATGTTAAGGTGTTGTGCCGAATAATGGAGGACCCAAAATTTCTAAGTCAGGCTGGCTTCAGAATTTATATTAGTTTCCTTATACCAGATTACTTCCCTGTCTATTTTAGCCACACTTTAATGAAATCCTTTTTGTCTTAAAAGATGTATTATAAATATAAGCTTTTATTGATTATTCAAAATCATCATGAACATTAGTTGTGATATGCTACATACAGGTGGAGAAATTAGTATAGGTAGTGCCCTGTGGCATAGAAGTATAAGTGACAGTAGCGAGTAACTCTGCAAATTGTTTTCATGCAAATGATTTGCCCTTCTCAGGCAAGTAAAGTCAAATAGGGTTATTAAGTTAATTAGAAACTATAGCACAAATTATTTAGTGATTTAGTGAATTGAAGACTAATATCAAGTAGAGCAAAACAATCCTCTTTGTTGGTGTCCGCATCTTTGGCTCATCAGTGTGATACAAGCAGTGGACTTTCATTAGTCAGATTCGCTCATTCCTTTGTTGTTTTCCAGCAGGTGCGAATGACAACATACATCACCATTTGAGAATTTGTGTTACCTTTTTTGGGGAATTGACTAACTTCGAAGGCCTACAATCTTTTTAATCAACAGTGACATTTCTATAATTAAGATACTAGGCAGCAATATTTTTCAACCTCAACACAATTCTTGATCCAAAGAAAATTAAAGTTTTACTTAATGGTATATTATTGATAATCTTGGGTAATGTTTGTATGATAGAACAGTGTTTTCATGAAATCTTTTGAGTAATAACATTTTATATTCTGAGTGATAATGCACTGGTTGAGTCAGCAAGGTAACAAATACCTAGAGAATAGGAGGATAGAAAATTGTATTTAATAAAAAATGCAAACCCTTTTCATTTAGGTGATGGATAGGCCAGTGTTACTATTTGAAACACCTGTTACATTGAAGGTAGCAAGTGATACCAAAAAAACCAAATGCCTTTTACTCTATAAATGCATGAATTGCTTAATAGAACACAACAAATGTGCCACCTTGGAAAACTCTAGAAAATTTCTAGTCACCAAAGGTTTTACTTTATGGGATTTTACAGCATTAGCACATGTGAAAATAGGCAACTTTTGTTTATTTTCTGAATCTTGTTCACTGTTGCCAGAATAGAAGCTAAGTGTCTAAACTTTTACTAGCTTTCAGAGGACAGACTGCTCAGAAATGGCATCTGTGAAATTACATTGTTTCAGACAACTGCATTTGCAGTTTCATTTAGCTTGTGTTGGAAATAGGGAGGACCACTCATCTAAAAGATCATTATGATGGTTATATTTAGGGGGGAACATCTTATGACATTGCTGTCATAGTATTAGGTGACTTAAAATATGCAAGTGGCTTGAGTGGCAGTTCTTTCTAAAGATTGGTTTTATATTTTACATACAATAGATGAATCAGTATCATGGAGATGTTTCATGTTTGTCCATTCTCCCCATCAGTTTTTCTCCTTTAAGATTAAGATTTGGTTTTTATATGTCTGACTTTTACTTTTCTTTAGGGGAAGATAGACTATAGATTTATTATTATTATTTTTTGAGACACCATCTTCTCTGTGTCACCCAGGCTGGAGTGCAGTGGTGCAAACATGGCTCACTACAGCCTCAACCTCCTGGGCTCCAGTGATCCTCCCACCTCAGCCTCCTGAGTAGCCAGGACTACAGGCATGTGCCACCATGCCCGGCTAATTTAATTTTTTTTGTAGAGACAAAGTCTTGCCATGTTGCCCATGGTGGTCTTGAACCCCTGGGCTCAAGGGATCCTTCTGCCTTCATCTCTCAAAATGTTGGGATTACAGTGTTGACCTCTCAAAGTGTTAGGGTATGAGCCACCATGCCTGGCTATAAATCTTAAGGTAGCTTTATTTTTCTCCTGGAGTATACCATTTTCTGTGGCTCATAATGGGATTAGCTGATTTATCCACAAAATTACTCCGCAACTGCACTTGATCTAGTCGTTTTGTAGTGAGAAGGGGCTTCAGAATATCTAATTTGGTATACTATTAGAAGCAGAAAACTCAGTGACTTTCAAAGTCACTTGGTTCTTTACAATTTACTATTTTGTTCTGCACAAATCTGTGTGTTATTTCTTTCTTTCTTTTTTTAAAATGGTTTTCAGGTTTTTTGTATGTCTCTGATCATTTAAAACATATTTTACATTCTCTTATTGTTTAATATTGATTTGTTTGTGCCAACTCTCACTCATAGTGAATTTTTACATCTCAGTTTTGGAATCCTTGATTGCAAAGTTATCATTAGTGTGACCTGTATTTTCTTTTAGAATCTCTTGTAGCCTTGGGTTGTGGGAATGTTCTAGTGATGGTTTTGCATTTGCATTTGTCAGGTGTCCAGTTCTGGACCTATTTTTTTCTTAATTTCTGAGTCCCAGTCTGTACTGGTAGAATAAATTTGGAACCTAAACTCTTACAAGGTAAACAGCTCTAGATGACTTTTTTCACTTTATCCAAAGCTTAGGCAGAGCAAGTAAGCTTCTTTGTATAGATAGATTTTTTTGTTTTTCTTTTTTTTGGGGGTGGGGCAAGGGGAATGCATTGTTCTTTCTAGTTCATGTTTTATGCAGGGCCCCAGTTAGAATCCTGCATTATTAGGGGATAAGGCTTTATATCCAGTCTCCATGTGGACGTTAAGCCCCAAGATCCCAGGTTAGGGAGATCAAAAACCTCACTCATCTTTCCTTTGTTGCAGGGCCAGATCATGTACTCATGCACTTAACTCTCTGGTTTTTGGTTTCTTCTTCTTTTTGGACCTATACATTTAAAATATCTTTCAGTATGCCTAGTCTTTCTCTTTTGTTTATTTATTTATTTTTTTGATACAGTCTTGTTCTGTCACCAGGCACCAGGCTGGAGTGCAGTGGCGCGATCTCTGCTCACTGTAACCTCCACCACCCGGGTTTAAGCAGTTCTCCTGCCTCAGCCTCCCAGGTAGCTGGGACTACAGGTGCCCGCCACCACGCCCAGCTAATTTTTGTATTTTAGTAGAGACGAGGTTTCACTGTGTTGGCCAGGATGGTCTCGATCTCTTGACCTTGTGATCTACCCGCCTCGGCCTCCCAAAGTACTGGGATTACAGGCATGAACCACCGCGGCTGGCTCATGCATGCCTAGTCTTTCTAGATGTTTTAGTGATAGGCTTTCTGCTTTTTGTTTCTTTTGCTCAGACTACCCTTTATTTGATTTCTCTGTTCCGGAAATGACATTTAACCGTCACAAAATACCTGCTCCCTATAAAGGTAACAGACTATAAAAGAGACAGAATTTTTCTTCCATTTTTCACAACCAACCACAAGAGTCAATTTTTTGGAAGTCAGTGTAACTGATCTATGACGTTGTGTTTTCTAAGGAGCCATACTCCATATTTTGCTCTTTGCAGCAGCTGTGGAATTTTTAGCATTGAGGACCACCTCATTGCCCCCTTGAACTGCTGAGCGTTTCTTACCCTGATGATAGGAAGAGTGTTCGTGTAAGTGTTCAGAATAGTTTTACTGTTAGCTGTAGGCTAATTAAAGCTAAAGTGAGTGAAAGGAGAATTGGAGAAGGAAGAATAGGATTGATTACCTTTTTATCAACTGAAGGTTTGGTTTGCTGATTAATACCTCAGCTGCAAATTGCACTAAATGATTGAAATTCAAGTTAATACTTATAAGACCATATAATATTTGTGCCTTTTTACTGTATCTGTATTGCTGCATTTATAAAAAGTTAGTCATTTAATTGTGCTGCTTATATTTTTGGTGTCCATTAATATGAATAATGAGTATGCCTCATCAGGTGACATAATTTAATAGGATAGCAGTACCAACTTTTGAAAATCTGACTGCTGTGGTTTTTAGTGTAAAATGGAAGAAAAGTTTAATTCCTTTTGTTAACATTTAGGCTAAGTGAAATTTTGTTATCAGTTTAAAAATATCTACATTTTTGCTAAGTGTTTTTTCTACATTTTGATAACTTCACATTCAACATAAGAGAAGTTTGGGTTTAAACAGATATTCCTGTCCATAGAAGCTTACGTTCTGTGAAGGAGGAACATTAATCAAGTAATCACGTAAACACATGTACAAACTGTGAAAAGTGCAATGAAAAAAGGCTTACTCGGCTTTCGAATGCAAAGTAAATGTACCCTGTGAATATAAAGTTTCATTAATGTTTTGGAAATCTAGGTGATATAAAAGTTAGTAAAATTAAGCTTACTTACAATTTTACTTTTGATTCACAGTATAATTTTACTTATAATTTGAAATACGAATTTTTAAAACTGTTCATTGTGGAAAAATTAAAAAATACACATAGCAGAGAGAATAGTACTTCAAATCCCCATGCATCTCTTACTCTGCTTTAACTGTTTCCGACATGCTGTGGTTTCTCTTCCTCTCTTTTCAGTAATTTAAAGCAAACCCCAGATGTCATTTCACCTCTGTGTATTTCAGTATGTATCTCTAATAAATAGATTTTTAAACATTTAACTATAATATTGTCATACCTATCAAAAATCATAATTTTTATTATCTATTGCCAAATTTGTGTTTAATTTTTTTTCGTTATCTCAGAAATGGCTTTTTTATTAGTTTCGTTCAAATTAGGATACGAACAGGATGCATACTTCGGAATTGGTTGATATTTCTCCTGAGTGTCTGTTAATCTATATCATTTCTTCATTTCTCCACCTTGTTCTCCATTTTTTCCCGTGCTGTTTATTTGTTGGACTGTATTATTTGCCTTATGAAACTTTCTACGTTCTGTATTTGGCTTTCACTCAATTCAGGTTCGTTTGGCTGGGGGGACAAGAATACTCTACTGATGATGCTGTCTGGTTCTGAATGCATCACATCAGGACACATGTCCTATTCTTGACTTTTAATGTTATGATCAGTGGTTCAATTTTGATGTCATCAGCATTATTCATTAATTATAGTTTCCTATAAATTTTACCTAATGTTTTTAGTAACCACTGATGATCAGTGCCTGGAATCTACTTCATTGGGGGCTGCAAAATGAAAAGCTTTCCATTCTGTCATTCATTCTTCTTTTTAAAATTGTGATTTCTATGAAAGATTTTTGCTTCATTGTGTGTTTGGTCATCTTGCAATACAGTCCATGTAGGGAATGCAGGATAGAGAACTGACTTTGATTTTTCATTATCAGAATGAGTTGGTACTCTAACAGTGCAGAAGGTTACCCATTGAGTTTTTCTTTCAGCGTTACTATAGACTTGTATATTTTAATTTATTGTATGTGTTCAATTATAGACATAATTCTTTTGATCTTTAGATTATCCCATTTTTGACAGTTGGGAGGCCTAAAGTGCATAGTTATATGATATTTGACATGACTCTGATAGTTGTTTGATAGTTTACTTGTTTTCAAGCCCAAGGTGTCCTGCCCTCACCTTGTATATCTCCTGCCCCCATCCTGGAATTAACTAATTTTCCCAAAGAACTCTGGCCAAAAGTTGGAAATATTAATTAGACACCTCAATCTTAAGGATAAGGATACTAAGATTACTGGATTATCATGGTTTCTTTTATCATATCCCTTAAGCTAGTTATGTTTCTTTAGATTTTTATAAGAAATATTTATTGCCAAGGCCGGGCGCGGTGGCTCAAGCCTGTAATCCCAGCACTTTGGGAGGCCGAGGCGGGTGGATCACGAGGTCAAGAGATCGAGACCATCCTGGTCAATATGGTGAAACCCCGTCTCTACTAAAAATACAAAAAATTAGCTGGGCATGGTGGTGCGTGCCTGTAATCCCAGCTACTCAGGAGGCTGAGGCAGGAGAATTGCCTGAACCCAGGAGGCGGAGGTTGCGGTGAGCCGAGATCGCGCCATTGCACTCCAGCCTGGGTAACAAGAGCGAAACTCCGTCTCAAAAAAAAAAAAAAAAAAAAAAAAAAAAAACCCCTCCCAAAAAAAAAAAAAAAAAAAAAAAAAAGAAATATTTATTGCCTTATTTTTATATGTGTCTTTCCTCTTAAGAACTCATCTTTGGGGGAAGAATCTGTTGAATTCAGAATTTAGAGAGACCCTAAGACTTTTTTTTTAAGAGACAGGGTTTCACTCTGCCTCAGGCTGGAGTGCAGTGGTGTGATCACAGCTCATTGCAGCTTGAAACTTCTAGGCTCAAGAGATCCTCCTCCCTTAGCCTCCTGAGTAGCTGGGCCTATAGTTGTGTGCCACCATGCCCAGCTAACTTGTATTTTTTTGTAGAGATGATGTCTTTCTATGTTACCCAGGCTCATCTTGAACTCCTAGCCTCAAGTGATCCTACTGCCTTGGCCTCCCAAAGTGCTGGAATTACAGGTGTGAGCCACCACACCTGGCCCCTAATACTTAATTTGATAAGTTATTTTTGGTTTTTACTTTTTAGGTTACAGGAATTAACTGTTTGTTCAGAAGACAATGTTGATGTCCATGATATAGAATTGTTACAGTATATCAATGTGGATTGTGCAAAGTTAAAACGACTCCTGAAGGGTAAGTTTAAATGTATAATACATCTGAAAAAAATCACTAGGTCAAAAACCAGTATCATGAATGTACTAATTATATTAATTGTGCTGAACTAGACCTCCAAACTGGATTTTATAATGACATGTCCTTGTGAAATAGCCAGTAATACATATGGTTAACTAATTTTGAATCTTTGAAAATAATATAGTAGAGAAAATGAGCATTTTAAATCTTGGCAATGGAAAGTTTCACTTAACTACAATTTTTGTTTTCAATAAAGAGAATGCAAGGGTGCTGTTTCATTTTTCTGGAATTTCTCTGAAGGGTGGCTAAAGGTTATAGAAGCTATTTGTTTAGCTATTATAGTGCTTTGAAAGATCATCTGTAGTAGGATATCAGTTTCATTGCAGAATGGAACAAGGAGATTGTGATGTTATGGTGAGAGGATGAATTGAGCCAGGGATTTCATTTCTGACATTGCTGTTTTCAACTCTCTGACTGACTTTACAGCATTACAAAGTCCCTTGACATTCCATTGCCTAGTTTTGTCTCCTTGTAGAACGTGACAGTAGTAGTTCCACTTGGGGATATTATAACAGCTAATATGTGACTTTAAAGCTTTGGAAAGTACTTTACATGATTATGTGGATTGAAATAAACTATCAAAAGGAATTGAGAGATATTCTGTGGTAAGCAATGATGTGTTAATGTAAATCAAACATCAATGAGTATTCATAAATAGAGTAGGAATACCTATTTTAGTTTTTGGCATTATTAGACCCTGGCTAATTTAGATATGAAACCTTATAGTATACAGTTTACATATATTTTTATTTGTGTCTTAAGGAATTTATTTGTAACTTAAGGAATTTTTATTTGTAACTTAAGGAATTGTCAAAGATATTTGTAATATCTGACCTAGAAAAGATTGAATTATATTGACCTCAAAAACATCAGTTTTGCAATGTAATATTCAAAATACCTAGTTTTGTTTTCTTAATATTTGCTTTAAACTCAGTAACTATCTCACCAGAGATGTAAAAAACTTGATACCTAAATAGAGGAGTAATATAGAGCTGTGTTCTATTCATATTACCCTTATTCATAATTTCTGATTTTAGGTCATTACCACTGTGAAACCAAGCAACAGTTAAATCAGTATTCAGTAACATTAATAAAGGAAAAAATAGGGATGATTTTAGCTGTTATGCCAAGATACGAACATGCAGACAACAATTATTTTAGATTAGAATAAACAACCATTCAATTCATAGTTGAGATTTGCAAGATTTTAATATCTGTTATTAAGTGTTGAGCAGTTGAGGAACTGAATGGTAAAATTTGGAGATCTCTATGAATTAAAGTTAAGAAGTATTAGTGAGATTTTATGATTTTTCATAACTGTTTAGTGATGTTTTAGAAATAAGTCTAGGTTGCCTGTGAATAGTTGTTTAAAACAACAGTTTTCTTAGAAATGTTCAATCCATAATAATTAATTGAAATAATTCTTCTGCTCAAATAAGATAAACTAATCGAATGTGTGGATAACGAATTTCTTTTTTACTGAATTAACTTTTTCCCATTGAATGCAGCTTCTTCATAAATATAAATTTAGAGTATATGCTGATAAATATATAAAATATAAAACCAATATTAAATAGGCCAGCAAAAGATGGCTCTTGGTGACAGTGGTAAAAGGAATGGAAACTTGCAATAATAAGTAAAGGTAGTAATGTGTTTTAAATTCAATTCAACAAGTATTTGTTGAGAAACTATGTACAAGAAGCCATGCCAAATGCTGGGATTACAAAAATCAATAAAATACAGAGTCTGTCCCTAAGGAGCTCATAGGATGGTTTATGAGACAAATGGTATCATTACCAAATTATTTGTGAAAAAAACTATGATAAACTCAAATAGGGTGAGTGTAAAGTGGGAGGGGAAGTATGTATTTGAGGGGATGGGAGATGAGCAAGATGTGAAGGTACAAGAATAGGTCAGATCGTTTTAGTAAAAATATGGCCAGGTGTGATGGCTCACACATGTAATCCCAACACTTGGGGAAGCCGAGTCAGAAAGATTGCTTGAGCCCAGGTATTTGAGGCCAGCCTGGGTAACATAGACCCCCATCTCTATAAAAAAAAAAATTAAAATATTACCCAGGTGTGGTGGCACATACCTGTAATCCCAGCTACTTGGGAAGCTGAGGTGGGAGGATCACTTCAGCTCAGGGAGGAGGTTGAGGCTGCAGTAAGCCATGATCTTGCCACTGCATTCCAGCCTGGGTAAGAGAGCAAGATGCTGTTTCTCTCTCTCCCCCTTGACAGAGCTATCTGTATATAGATATATCCATCTATTTGTATATATCAGATGTATCTAATATATATGTGTATATATATATCCAGATAGATAGGTATATCGATCTGTATGTATATATCAGATACATCTATCTATCTATATCCGGATATGTAGATATATCTATATACAGATAGATATATTGAGAGAGAGAAACATCTGTTACATTTTCAGTCTGTGCTGGCCCTTGCGCTGTGCAGTTTGCATGCCTTTTCTCATCCATCCTTACAGTAACACTGTGAAGCAACACTAGTATTAACATTATCATCTCCTGTGGATGAGAAAACTGAGGCTTAAGTACATTTCCAAAGTCACAGAGCTAGTAATTGTTGGGTAAAGATTGAGTTCACATCTGCTAATCTCTAGAACCAAAATACTTGACTGCTGTACTGTTGTGCTGATGCATTATGAAGCTTTATTTTAGTGGCCATGGGAAGTGATAGGCTTTAAGGTGGGAAATACCTTAATCAGTATTTTATTTTAAACATAACACTTCGCTTGAAATTTGCAGGATGGCTTGGTAGAGGGTTACCTGAACTTCTTGGACTTGGTTATACAGTAATGTAAGTGAGAAATAATGAGAATTGTGAAGACCCAAATGGAGTAGGGTAAGGTGGGGATGGAGACCAGCTTGATAGGTAAAGAAGTAGAATACATAGTATTTGGTAGTCAATTTAGATATATGAGGTTAGAGAGATACCACCAAATATTCCAGGATAAGCTGGTTAGAGCAGAAAAGGGAAGGAAAGGTTGATGGCATAAGAGAGGGTTTGACTAGGAAAATGGTAAATTCAGTTTTAGATCTACTGAGTTTGAGGTATTGGTGGGATGCCCAACAAGAAACTTGTAGAACTGAAAGATACTTACTTTGGTATTGAGAATAGATTACAGTATGTAACAAAGTTAAGATGTCATAAAGGTGAAGTTGATGAATGTAGGATAGCAAAAAGACTAAACAGCCCTGTGAAGTGTAATGTCATTATTATGGAAATCAATGGAGTGTGAGAGCAAAGAGAATTCAAAGGGAATTTTTAAAAACTAGTTTGGGGAGTAAGTTACTTATTTGCAAGTCCAGGAAATGAGTCGTTTCTATCTTAGACAATTACATAGATGTAATAAAAGACCTTTGTCCCTTCCTTAAAAGTCAACAGGAGAAGTTTGTTGCCAAGGGACTGTTGCCAGTAAAATAGTTTATAGACAGGTCATCTTTTCCATACATAAACCTTCTTCTAGATGTAGACAATAAACATATAGAAGAAATTAAAATACTCAATATATTTATGTGGAGAAATGTTTACTGTTAGTTGCATTAAATGCATTCTACTGTTTTGAACAATCCAACTAACAAAATAAAATGAACATGCTTTTATGATGGCAAAGATATGATGAAGGCACTTTTGTATGCTGCTTGGTGATAGCAGCATTTGGCCTGACCCTTCTGAAAAGCAACTTGGCAGTCTTTATTAAGGACCTTAAAAATATTCAGTTCTTTGACTGGACACTACTGCCTCTAGAGATTCCTCACCTTAAATAAGCAATGATGTGGAAAAAGATTTTGATATAAAAGTATTCATTAATGTTATTTATAACAGTGAAATATTGGAAATAACTTCAGTGTTAAAACTGGAAAACATTCAGATAACCAGTGTCTTAATACAGTGACTTAAATATTCTGAGAGACATCAGAGCATACTGAGAAGACCATGGCTTTAAAGCCCAATTCAATCGTTTATTAGATCTGTAACTTTAGACACACAGTTTGCTCATCTCTAATATTCTGAAAACATTAAGATTCCAAAAGAATTAAGTATATCATACTAAAAATACATGGTATGTTGTAATTGTTTATGTAATAGTTACTCTTACATATAGAGCCATCAAAAATAGACTGGGCATGGTGGCTCACACCTGTAATCCCAGTACTTTGGGAGGCTGAGGCTTGTGGATCACAAGGTCAGGGGTTCAAGACTAGCCTGATCAATATGGTGAAACCCTGTTTCTACGAAAAATACAAAAATTAGCCAGTAATCCCAGCTACTGAAGAAGCTGAGGCAGGAGAATTGCTTGAACCTGAGAGGTGGAGGCTGCAGTGAGCCAAGATCGTGTCGTTGTACTCTAGCCTGGGCAACAGAGCAAGACTCTGCCTCAAAAAAAAAAAAAAAAAAAAGTATGAAGAATTTTTAGTGATACAGAAAAAGTTGATACTATGTAAAGTAAAAAGAACAGGTTTGGTATAACCTATATGATCTCAGTTATGTTAAATATATTTGTCTTCATGCATAGGAAAAGTGATAGAAGGAAAACCATACCAGATGTTAACTGTGATTGTCCCTAAATGACAGAATCATTGATGGTTTTAAAAATTTCCCTTAAACACTTGTGCTTTTTTTTTTTTTTCTTTTGAAACAGAGTCTTGCTCTGTCACCCAAGCTGACGGGCAGTGACATGATCACTGCAGCCTTGAAATCCTGGACTCAGGCTATCTTCCCACCCCTGCCTTGCAAAGTGCTGAGATTATAGGTGTGAGCCACTGGGCCTGTCCCTGTGTGTGTGTGTTATACTTTTTTTTTTTTTTTTTTTGAAAAAGCAAGTTGTCATTAAAAGGAAAAAGCTCACAGTCATTGACGTTCAAAGCATATTTGCTGTTTATGGAATTTTTCTTTCCTGGCAGACATAACTATCGAGTTTTAGGCTTAGGTATCGTTTACTTTGTTTTATGTGGCTTTACCTTTCATTGCTTACAGATAATATTGGAGCAAAAGTAATATGTAAGCAGAAAGTTATTTTGCTCTGAGTAGTATTTGTGTTAACATTCTAATTTTTAAAAATTGTGTGTGTGTTTTTTTTTTTTTTTCCCAGAAACAGCATTTAAATTTAAAGCCCTAAAGAAGGTTGCACAGTTAGCAGTTATAAATAGCCTGGAAAAGGTAAGTTACAACCTCTCTGGTATTAAAATTTTGTTTTTGGTGATAAAATTTGCTGTGTTCGCATCCTGCTTCAAAAAGTCATGACTTGAGTTATAGTAGTATCAGGTTAATTTTTAGGAAGAATACATTGTAATATTACTATGAAGGAAGTCAGAAGCTTGCGACATTTATTGTATTACAAAAGATCACTGCTTTCATATAAACATGTGTTTCATTATTTATAGGCATTTTGGAACTGGGTAGAAAATTATCCAGATGAATTTACAAAACTGTACCAGATTCCACAGACTGATATGGCTGGTAAGGATAAGATTGATTTTTTTTTTTTTTTTTTTTTGGCCTTTTAAATGCCTGCTTGTGACATAGAAACCTAACATTTTCCAAGTTATTTTTGTTACAAAGGTGGTTTTACATCTATTGTCACCTGGCATCAAATAGAAAATACTGTTTTTCTCTTACATTTCCAAATTACACCCAACCCATTTCCTTTCCTTGGAGCAAATAGATGAAGAAGTTTGAAATGAAGGTCAGATCTTTAGAGTTGTGATGGGAGAGGATATTTGGCTCTTTCTTGTAGAGAAGCACATGCTCTGAGGCTTTCTTTTGTATTTAGGGAGATGTGTATAAAGTGGTAATATTCTTACTTATAATGTAAGAATTCTTAGGGATGCAACTGCAAAGCAGAGAATACAGACTCCTGGAGAACTTTGGTAATTCTCTTTGGGAAGCTGTTCAGTCTTTGTTGCTTGGGTACATCATACTTACATAAGGCCCTGCACAGTGAGACTGAATACATGATCATCCATTCTAAAATGTGGGCTTTTCCAGGATAGATCAAGATAGCTCTTCTATATAGACAATATAACATTGGTTGCCTGCTTATCAGAATGCCTTTGTGAGGTTGCTTAAATGAAGTTCCATGTTTATCTTTTAAAAATCTTGCCTGTGGGTTTTTAGATAGTGTCAGCTTTTACTTTAATGCTGGGGATTTTGTTCTTATCTGATAATGTCATTTAATATATTTTTCATGTAGAATGTGCAGAAAAGCTATTTGACTTGGTGGATGGCTTTGCTGAAAGCACCAAACGCAAAGCAGCAGTTTGGCCTCTACAAATCATTCTCCTTATCTTGTGTCCAGAAATAATCCAGGATATATCCAAGGATGTGGTTGATGAAAACAACATGAATAAGGTAAGAAGAGCAAAATTATTTCCATTATATCTAGATGCGAAGCAGTTTATTTTACTCAAAGTGTGTATTACCAAACTATTTTAGGGGACCATTTAAATTATCATTTTAGGACTCTTTGTTTGATAGACTTAGAAGAGACATACTCATACATGATTTTATTTGGCAGAGGGATAAATAATATCGCTCAATGATCAAAGATTTAAAATAATCCCTTTGTTTCATTCTTTTGTCTGAAAAAACTAAATAATAACTCTGTTATCATTAAGTGTAGTTTCTCTAATATTTACTGCAAGGATTGTCCCGCTTCACTTTATCACTTTTATAAAGTGTTATTTGCATGTACTTAGGTGTGTGTCCACATGTTGCTACTGAAAATTTTATTTATTTAGAGATGGAGTCTCCCTCTTATTGCCCAGGCTGGAGTGCAGTTGCATGATCTTGGCTCACTGCAACCTCCACCTCCTAGGTAGCTGGGATTATCGGTGCCCGCCACCATGCACAGCTAATTTTTTGTATTTTTAATAGAGATGGGGTTTCACTATGTTGGTCAGGCTGGTCTCAAACTCCTGACCTCAGGCAATCCACCTGCCTCAGCCGCCCAAAGTGCTGGGATTGTAGGCATGAGCCACCACGCCTGTCAGAAATGATCGTTTTAGGTATTTTAGAACAGCTTTCACAGAATTTTGCCAGGAAGGTAAGGCTCTCACATATTCCATCTGTAGTGAAATTGGCACTATGACAACTGGTAATTCTGGGAGACTCTTAAAATTTTTTAAAATTAATCACCTTGGGCCGGGCTGGTGGCTCACGCCTGTAATCCGAGCACTTTGGAGGCCAAGGCCGGCAGATCACCTGAGGTCAGGAGTTCAAGACCAGCCTGACCAACATGGTGAAACACCATCTTTAAAAAAAAAAAAAAAAAAAAAATCACCTAAGGGATTGAAACAACAACAACAAAAAGAACCGTGTATTAATCTTATGGTTTTAGTGAAATTTCAGTATGCAGTTTATTTTGCAAATAAGTTTTTTTTTCATTTTTGGCTGCTTTCGGAGAAATACTCTCAGCTGACTAAACATGAGATGGGTTCCTGCATGGTTTGCCCGTGGCTGGAGATGTTCAGAATCAGCTGAATGATTTATTATGTTGTAGAAGTATTGGTTAGGGAATTTATACATTAAAGGGTAAATAAATGAACCAGGTATCCTTGAGAGTCTGTGATTGTGTGTTACTCCACTTAGGTGTATATCCCAACTTTTCCATTATGAGGATAACATTTTTCATGGTAGATTGTTTTGGAGCCCTTCAAAATAGGTGTGATGGTAAATACTGGCAACTGCCTCAGGGGAGGCCATCACTGTTGCCTCAGGCAGCGCAAGCAACTTGATTGTATTGAAGGATACAAAGTATTGATCCTGGGTGTGTCTGTGAGTGTGTTGCCAAAGGAGATTAACATTTGAGTCTGTGGGCTTGGAAAGGCAGACCCACCTTTAATCTGGGTGGACACCATCTAATCAGCTGCCAGCATATAAACAGGCAGAAAAATGTGAAAAGATAGTCTGGCCTACCTTCCCAGCCTACATCTTCCTCCTGTGCTGGATGCTTCTTGCCCTCAAACATCAGACTCCAAGTTCTTCAGTTTTGGAATTCAGACTGACTCTCCTTGCTCCTCAGCCTACAGATGGCCTATTGTGGGACCTTGTGATGGTGTGAGTTAATACTTAATAAACTCCCCTTTATAATATCTATTCCACTAGTTCTGTCCTTCTAGAGAACCCTAATACAGATTTTGGTATAAGGAGTGGTTCTAGAGGAACAGAGTATTAAGGATGGAGTTCTTTAGTTGGTTTGGGGGTTTCTGGAGTTGGCTGCTTAATATGGTTAGACCCAAAAATGCTAAGGACTCTACTCCAATAGTGTGGAGAACACTGATAATCAGCATGAACTGTTTAGAGAGTTATGCAAAATAAACGCATTTGACACTCCTGATTCACCGCTACTGAGAGGCAAGGATTTTAGTGCCTCTATACATAATGCCTTTGACTATATGTGGAGAACCAAGGAACATGATGAAGCTGGTTGGTTGCTCCTAAATTCAGTGTACAAAGGGATGAAAGAAAATGATGAATTCAGGGATTCTATGTCCTGGCTTCAGAAGCAGATACTGAGCCTCAAATCTGCTAAGATTGCCCTGAGTGAGAGTCTTATCTCCTGTAGCAAAATAACTGAAATTGTGGAAAAACAGATACAAGCTCTGATTTATCATGCAAGTGGCAGACCTGCAACAAAAAGTGCATGCACAGCCTCGCCAGGTGTCTACTGTTACAGTGAGAGCATTGATTGGAAAAGAAGGGGACTCTGTGACTTAGAATAGGGACATGTGGGAGGATCCTGATGAAGCCAGGGACACTGAGCTTGTAAACGCTCATGAAGAAACAGCTTCCCCATCCCCAGTAGTGGCAACATCCTCTCCTGGAGCCATGTTGCCATCAGCCTTTCCACCTTTGTCTGAGGAGACAGTGATGGCCTCCCCTGAGGCAGTTGCCAGGCAAAATAATGTTGATTTTCCTCAGGAGCCACCCCCAAGCTCCCTGTTTACTTCTAGACCTATAGCTAAAGTCCTGGCAGGCCCCTAGAGGTGAGGTTGAGAGTGTAACCCATGAAGAGGTGCACTACACATGAGAAGAACTGCTTGAGTTTTCTAATTTATATAAACAGAAATCTGGAGAACAGGCATGGAAGTGGATATTAAAGGTGTGGGATAATTGTGGAAGAAACAGAGTTGGATTGGGCTGAATTTATTGATTTGGGCCCACTGAGTAGGGACTCTGCATATAATGTTGCAGCTTGGGGAGTTAAAAAATGTTCTAATAGATTACTTGCTTGGTTAGCTGAAATATGGATTAAAAGATGACCCACTGTGAGCAAGCTGGAAATGCCTGATCTCTTTTGGTTTAATGCAGAGGAAGGGATCCAAAGCCTTAGAGAGATTGGGATGGTGGAGTAGATTAGTCACTTTAGACCTCCTCCCAGCTGGGAGGGTCCAGAAGATATATCCACGACCAATGCCTTGTGAAATAGATTTGTGAGGGCAGCACCGGCATCTCTGAAGAGCCCTGTAATTGCTCTTCTCTGCATGTCAGATCTAATTAGGTACCACAGTCACTCAACTACAAAATTTAAATACAATGGAGATAATTGGATCCCGAGGTGGCAGGAGCCAAGTGGTAACACTTGACCATCAAAGGCAAGATGGATGTAGCTACTGTAATGGATAGCACAGGCAAAGTGGCAATCAGAATAGTCTTACTCGTGTAGTGCTCTGGCATTGGCTAATTAATTACGGTGTTCCTAAAGATGAAATTGATAGAAAGCCTACTGCATTCCTAGTTAATTTATACAAGCAGAAAACTTCTAGGTCAAATGGACAGAAGACTAAATTGAATTATAAAAACAGAGAATCATGACCCCTCAATCAATTTTTAGACTTGAACCTGTTTACAGACCCAGGAACCCTTGAATGAAGTGGGAGTTGGGTCCCTTTGAGGAAAGACCCCACTACATTACCGACAATTTATGCAGTGAATCTTTTCCCCATCCTTCCCCAAGGAGACCCCCCAGCCTTTTACCAGGGCAACTGTGCATTGGGGAAAGGGAAATGATCAGACCTTTCAGGGACTACTGAACACTGGCTCTGAGCTGACAATGATTTCAGGGGACCCAAAATATCATTGTGGTTTTCCAGTTAAAGTAGGGGCTTATGGAGGTCAGGTAATTAATGAGGTTTTAGATCAGGTCCGACTTACAGTGGGTCCATGGGGTCCCTGGACTCATTCTATGGTCATTTTCCTAGCATCAGAATGCATAATTGGCATAGACATACTTAGCAGCTGGCAGAACCCCCACATTGGCTCCCTGACTGGTAGGGTGAGGGCCATTATGGTGGGAAAGGCCAAATGGAAGCCATTAGAGCTGCCTCTGCCTAGAAAAATAGTAAATCAGAAACAATATCCTGGATATCCTACATCCCTGGAGGGATTGTGGAGATTAGTGACACCATCAAGGACTTGAAAGATGCAGGGATGGTGATTCTCACCACATCCCCATTCATCTCTCCTGTTTGACCTATGCACAAGACAGATGGATCTTGAATAACGACTAGATTATTGTAAGCTTAATCAAGTGGTGACTCCAATTGCAGCTGCTGTACCAGATGTGGTTTCATTGCTTGAGCAAATTAACACATCTCCTGGTACCTAGTATGCAGCCATTGACTTGGCAAATGCCTTTTTCTCCATTTCTCTCCATAGTGCCCACCAGAAGCAATTTGCCTTCAGCTAAGGTAGGATATACCTTTACTGTCCTACCTCAGGGGTGTATCAACTCTCCACCTTTGTGTCATAATCTTATTCGAAGAGACCTTGATCTTGTTTTCACTTCCACAAGATGTCACACTGGTTCATTACATTGATGGTATTATGCTGATTGCATCCAGTGAGCAAGAAGTAGCAAACACACTGGATTTATTGGTGAGACATTTGCATGCCAAAGGATAGGAAATAATTCCGACTAAAATTCAGGGACCTTATACCTCAATAAAATTTCTAGGGGCCCAGGGGTGAGGGGTCTTTTGAGACACTGCTTCTAAGGTAAAGGATAGTTTGTTGTATTTGGCTGCTCCTACAAAAAAGAAAGAGGCACAATGCCTAGCAGACCTATTTGTATTTTGGAGGCAACATTCCTCATTTGGGTGTGTTACTCTGGCCCATTTATCCAGTGACCCAAAAGGCTGCCAGTTTTGAGTGGGGTCCAGAACAGGAAAAGGCTCTATAACAGGTCCAGGCTGCTGTGGAAGCTGCTGTGCCACTTGGGCCATATGAACCAGCAGATCTAATGGGGCTTGAAGTGTCAGCAGCAGAGAAGGATGCTGTTTGGAGCCAAAGGTGAATCACAGCGGAGGCCTCTAGGATTTTGGGGCAAGGTCCTGCCATCTTCTGCAGATAACTACTCTCCTTTTGAGAGACAGCTCTTGGCCTATTACTGGGCTTTGGTGGAAACTGGACGTTTGACTATGTGTCTTTAAGTCTCCATGTGACCTGAACTGCCGATCATGAACTGGGTGCTTTCTGACCCATCTAGTCATAAAGTGGGTCATGCACAGCAGCAGTCCATCATCAAATGGAAATGGTATATATGTGATCAGGCTCAAGCAGATCCTGAAGGCACAAGTAAGTTACATGAGGAAGTGGCTCAAATGCCCATGGTCTCCACTCCTGCCACTCTGCCTTCTCTACCCCAACCTGCACTGATGGCATCGTAGGGAGTTCCCTATGATCAGTTGACAGAGGAAGAGCAAACTGGAGCCAGGTTCACAGATGGTTCTGCACAATATGTAGGCACCACTGGAAAGTGGACAGCTGCAGCATGACAGCCCCTTTCTAGGACATCTTTGAAGGACAACAGTGAAGGGAAATCTTCCCAGTGGGCAGAACTTTGAGCAGGGCACATGGTTATGCACTTTGCATGGAAGGAGAAATGGACAGATGTGCGATTATATACTGATTCATGGACTGTAGCCAGTGGTTTGGCTGGATGGTCAGGGACTTGGAAGAAGCATGGTTGGAAAATTGGTGACAGAGAAATTTGGGGAAGAGGTATGTGGATAGACCTCTCCGAGTGGTTAAAAACTGAAGATGTTTGTATCCCATGTGAGCGCTCACCAACGGGTGGCCTCAACAGAGGAGGATTTTAATAATCAAGTGGATAGGATGGATGACCTATTCCATGGATACCACTCAGCTTCTTTCCCCAGCTATCCCTGTCATCGCCCAATGGTCCCATGAACAAAGTGGCCACGGTGGCAGGGATGGAGGTTATGCATGGGCTCTGCAACATGGATTTCCACTCACCAAGGCTCACTTGGTGATGACCACTGCTGAGTGCTCAATTTGCCAGCAGCAGAGACCAATACTGAGCCCTGAGTATGGTACCATTCCTCAGGGTGATCAGCCAGCTACCTTGTGGCAGGCTGATTATGTTGGAGGGCAGAGGTTTGTAACTCCCTGGAATAGAAACTTACCCCGGATATGGGTTTGCCTATCCTGCACGCAATGCTTCTGCCAAGATTACCATCCGTGGGCTCACAGAATGCCTTAGCCACCATCATGGTATAACACACAGCATTACCTCTGACCAATGCACTCACTTTATAGCTAAAGAAATGCAGCATTGGGCTCATGCTTATGTAATTCACTGGTCTTACCATATTCCCCATCATCCTAAAGCAGCTGGATTGATAGGACAGTGTAATGGCCTTTTGAAGTCACAGTTACAATGCCAACTAGGTGACCATACTTTGCAGGACTGGGGCAAAGTTTCCAGAAGGCTGTGTATGCTCTGAATCAGCATCCAGTATATGATACTGTTTCTCCCATAGTCAGGATTCTCCCATAGTCAGGATTCACGGGTCCAGTAATCACTCACCATCAGCCCTAGTGATGCACTAGAAAATGTTTGCTTCCTGTTTCCACGACATTACCTTCTGCACCAGGAGACACAATAATGATTCCATTCAACTGGAAGTTAAGATTGCCGCTTGAACACACTTTGAGCTCCCCTACCTTTAAGTCAACAGATTAAGAAGGGAGTTAGAGTGTTGGCTGGGATGATTGACCCAGACTATCAAGATGAAATCAGTCTCTACTGCTCCACAGTGGAGGTAAAGAAGAGTATGAATGGAATACAGGAGATCCATTAGGGTGTCTCTTAGTATTACCATACCCTGTGATTAAGGTAAATGAGAAACTACAATAGCCCAATCCAGGCAGGACTACAAATGACCCAGACCCTTCAGGAATGAAGGTTTGGGTCACTCTACCAGAAAATAAACACCACTTGCTGAGGTGCTTGCCGAAGGTAAAGGGAATACGAAATGGGTAGTAGAAGAAGGTAGTCATCTACACCAGAGAGGACCACATGACCAGCTGTAGAAACGAGGATTGTAATTGTCGTGAGTGTTTCCTCTTCCTTTTGTTAAAAACATGTTTGTGCATGTATACACCTGTACTAAGAAAATATCCTCATTTTATTTCCTTTTTCTTTTATCATAAGACATAAGATTTATTGACTTCACGTCGACATTAAGTATTGTTAACTTTTAGTGTTTGGGTTGGGGATTGGTGCATTTTCAGTTGTATGAAGGATAGTTGTATTATGTTAGGCATAATTATGACCTTATTATCTTTATTTAAAGATAATGTATGATCTCAGGAGATGTGTATGGGTTCAGGTTGACAAGGGGTGGACTTGTGATGGTTAATACTGAGTGTCAACTTCATTGGATTGAAGAATACAAAATATTGATCCTGGATGTGTTTGTGAGGGTGTTGCCAAAGGAGATTAACATTTGAGTCAGTGGGCTGGGAAAGGCAGACCTATCCTTAATCTGGTTAGGCACAGCCTAATCAGCTGCCATTGCAGCTAGAATATAAGCAGGCAGAAAAATGTGAAAAGAGAGAGACTGGCCTAGCTTTCCAGCCTACATCTTCCTCCTGTGCTGGATGCTTCCTGCCCTCCAACATCAGACTCCCAAGTTCTTCAGTTTTGGAACTCGGACTGGCTCTCCTTGCTCCTCAGCCTGCAGATGGCCTATTGTGGGACCTTGTGATTGTATGAGTTAATACTTAATAAACTCCCCTTTATATATATATATATCTATTCCATTAGTTCTGTCCCTCTAGTGAACCAGGACTAATACAGTAGGGTTTTTTTTTTTTGTTTCTGTTTATTGGAAAGATATAGATAAAAAGCCATAAATTCAGTAGTACTCTTGAGTGAATTTACGTTTCAGTAATCACAACTGCAGCTTTCCAAGTGTTTATTGGTTATTTGTATATTTTCAGGGAATTGCTAATTTTTTCATTAAATTATTTGTCTTTTATTGATTTGTAAGGGTATGTGTGTACATTTTTACTTGGTTTTATTTTTAAGCTTTGAGTTCTTTTTGCTATATAGATGTTTAAAATTTTCATGTAGTCAACTCAGCCTTGTTCTTTTCTGTTTCCTAGCTTTTTTGGTCAGACCTATATTCCCACAAGATATTCACTTTATTGAGATATAATTCACATATTGTAAAATTTACCTTTTTAAAGTGTAAAATTCAGCGAGTTTAGTACATTAACAAAATTATACAATCATCACCACTCTTTCTGTGCAGAACATTTTCATCTTCCCAAAAAGAAAGCTGTTAGTAGTCACTCCCCGTTCCTCTCTCCTTGCAGCCCTTGGCAACCACTAGTCTAGTTTTTTGTCTCTATGGATTTACTTATGCTAGACTAGACATTTCATATAAATGGAATCATTCAGCATGTCACCTTTTTGTCTGGCATGTGCCAAGATTTTGAAAGTATGCTTTTTAATTTTTCTCTTGTATTTTCTAGATTTAAAAGTTTAGATTTTTAAAATCTTTCTGGCTTAAAAAAAATATTTACAAAAAAATTAGCTGGACATGGTGACAGGTACCTGTAATCCCAGCTAGTCGGGAGGCTGAGGCAGGGAGAATTGCTTGAACCTGGGAGGTAGAGGTTAGAGTGAGCCAAGATCATGCCACTGCACTCTAGCCTGGAAGATAGAGCAAGGCTCTTGTCTCCAAAAAAAAAAAAAAAAAAATTTTTTTTAAAATGTATTCTCACCCTTTTCTGCTCACATTCCCTCTGAGCTAATTAGTGTTATTGGCTGAAGTGTATCCTTCCACTCACATCTACTTACCCATACAAACATTCAAATGCAAAATACGCATACATACGTAGGGTAGTGGTGGTTATATTTTAAAATGAAATTATTTTATGCACATTACTGTGCATCTTGCTTTGTTTATCTAAGAAAATATTTTAGCTCTTCCTCAAAACAGTTGATAGAGATCTAACACATTCCTTTCAATATTAGGTAACATTCTGTTACACTAATGAGCCTCATTTACTCAACTATTTCACTGTGAATGGGTGGATATTCAGATGTTTTCAGTTTTTTGACAGTATAGCTAAGGCTTAAGTAAATATCTTGTTCATATATTCTTGTTAACTGATGCTCTTAATTCTATAGACAAAAATCCCACACCTAGGGTTTCTGTGTCAAGAACATTTGGATTTAAAATTTGTAGTAGTAGCGGGGTGCGGTGTCTCATGCCTGTAAACTTTGGGAGGCCAAGGTGGGTGGATCACGAGGTCAAGAGATCAAGACCATCCCGCCAACATGGTGAAACCCCATCTCTACTAAAAAATACAAAAATTAGCTGGGCGTGGTGGCGCACTCTCAGCTACGCGGGAGGCTGAGGCAGGAGAATTGCTGAACCTGGGAGGCAGAGGTTGCAGTGAGCCAAGATAGTGCCACTGCAGTCCAGCCTGGCACCTGACGACAGAGAGAGACTCTGTCTCAAAAAAAAAAAAAAAAAAAATGTAGTAGGTATTACTAGATTTACACTCCCCAATAGTTGCAGCAGGTCACAGTTTCATCCCCACTGAATTAGATTGCCTATTTTCCTGCATTTTTAAAAATCAGGATTAGCTGTTTTCTTTAAAAATTTTGCTTCACTAATAAGGTAAGATAGTATCTTATCTCAAGTATTCTTACCTTCTCCTTCAGAGGTAAACTGTGTGACATGATGATATGTTAATAACCTTGATTGTGGTACTCATTTCAGAATGTATGTTTATCAGAACATCATGTTGTACACCTTAAATACATACAATTTTTATTTTTCAATTATACCTCAATAAAGCTGAAGAAAATGTCATTCAGAAAGGAAGCAAACAATAGATACTAGCATTAAAATTGCATTATAAATTTTCAAGCATAGATGGATAACATAAGATTAGGAACAAGAAAATGTATGTATAGATTTTAACATTTATATCTGTGAATATTAATCTGTAGATACACATGTTGAAGGCAAGTTACAGTCTTTAAGAAAATGAAAATTATGTTGTGTACCTACAAATGAAAATAAAAATTACACAAAGTTATATACCTTCACTCAGGGATATATACTCGAGTATACATATTATTTAACCAGGCTGGAGTACAGTGGCACGATCTCAGCTCACTGCAACCTCTGCCTCTTGGATTTAACCAGTTCTCTGTTCCAGCCTCCCAAGTAGCTAGGTTTACAGTGTGTGTCACCACACCTGGCTAATTTTTAAATTTTTAGTAAGGACAGGGTTTCACCATCATGGACAGGCTGCTCTTGAACTTTTCACCTCATGATCCATTCACCTCGACCTCCCAAAGGGCTGGGATTACAGGCGTGAGCCACCGTGCCCAGCTGAACTTTTTGTATATTAAGAACAGTAATCCTACATTTTTAGTCTGTAAATATTTTTCCAGTCACCTGTTTCTTTTGGCTATAGTATTTTTTTTTTTTTAAAAAGACATATTTGAAATGTACAAAGAATGTAACAGTTTCCCATAATTCTGTTAACATTTTGCTACATTGCTCATCTTTTAAGAAATTTATATATATGTCAATGAAAAGACTATAAAATATTTTAAGAGATTTATTCTGAACCAAATATGAGTGCTCATAGCCTGTGACACAGCCCTCAGGAGGTCCTGAGAACATGTGCCCAAAGCGGTTGAGGGACAGCTTGGTTTTATATATTTTAGGAAGGCATGAAACATCAATCAAATACATTTAAGAAATACATTGGTTTGGTTTAGAAGGACGAGACAACTCAAACTGGGGGCTTCCAGGCTGTAGATAAATTTAAACATTTTCTGGTTGACAGTTGGTTGAATTTTATCTGAAGACTTGGGATTAATGGAAAGGAATATCCAGGTTAAGATAAAGGATTTGTGGAGACCAAGTTTTATTGTGCAGAGGAATCTCTCAGATAGCAAGACTCACAGAGAGCAGGTTGTAAAAAGTTTCTTATGGGACCTAAAAGGGTGCCTGGCTCTTAGTTGATTATCTTCTGGATCTGGAAAGGAAGGAAGGAAAACAAAGGGAAAAGGGATTCTCTGTAGAATGTGGATTTTTCCCACAGGAGACTTTGCAGCGCAATTTCAAGTTACAGCAAGGAAATATATTTTGGGACTAAATATTTTTTCCTTTTCTCATAATGTTATACCAGAGTCAGAGTGAAAAGTAAGTCATGATATATAGGGTCAAATAAAACCCATCTGATGAGAATTTACAGTTTGTATGGCATGACTACTCAGATTCCTTAGGTAGGAATTTGGGCAAGATAAAAAATCAGAGCTTAGTCCTCATACGGCTTTAAAAAGTTGTGAACAAGTAATATTTCCATATATTCTCACTTAATTACAAATTCTTTTTCTTCTTTCCCAGGGACAGCCACTGCAGAGGGTGAGATGTGTATTATTCCAGTCTAGCTTTTATATTTTTATGAGGATGGAGAGAGAGACAGATAGGTATATAGTTCAGTGTTTCTCAAAGTGTGGTCTTCAGACCAGCAGTATCAGCATCACCTGGAAACTTGTGAGAAATGCAAATTAGTAGGTCCCTAATCTAGTCTTGCTGAATAAGAAGCCCTGGGGGTTGGGGACAGCTGTTTTTAGTAAGTCCTTCAAGTGATTGTGATGCACATTGAAGTTTGAGAACCATTGTTCCTGTAGGTCTTTTTTTTTTTTTTTTTTTTTTT
>NW_016107455.1:2301690-2315626 GCF_001604975.1 Cebus imitator
TTTTTTTTTTTAAAAAGCTCAACATCACTAGTCATCAGGGAAATGCAAATCAAAACCATAGTGAGGTATCATCTCACCCCAGTTAAAATGGCTACTATCAAAAAGACAAAAAATGGCAAAAGTATTTTCTCCTACTCTGTGGATTGTTGTTTCATCTTCTTGATAGTGTCCTTTGATACACAAAAGTTTTTATTTTGATGAAGCCCCATTTATCTTTTTTTCTTTCGTTGCCTGTGCTTTTTTGGTATCATATACAAGAAATCATTGCCAAATCCAATGTTGGAAATAGTTTTCTTCCTATGTTTTCTTCTAGCAGTTTTATAGCTTTACTGTTAAGTTTTGGTCTTTGATCTGAGTTAATTTTTGTATATGATGTAAGAGAAGGGTCTATCTTCATTCTTTTGCATATGGATAATCAGTTTTCCTAGCATTATTTGTTGAAAAGATTGCCCTTTCTCCATCGAATGGTCTTAGCATCTTTGTGCACCAAAAATTGTTTGGTCATATGTGTGAGGTTTTCTTTCTATGCTCTCTATTCCATTGGTCTATATGACTGTGCTTACACTAGTATGACATTGTTTTGATTACTGTAGCTTTGTAATAAGTTTTCAAGTAAGAAAGTGTGAGTCCTCCAACTTTATTCTTTTTCAAGATAGTTTTGACTATTATGTGGTTCTTTGAGATTCCATGTGAATTTTAGGATGGGTTTTTCTTTTTTTGCAAAAAATGCCATTGGGATTTTGATAGGGATTGCACTGAATCAGTATATTGTTTTGGGTAATATTGTTACCTTAACGATCTAGGAACGTGGGATATCTTTCCATTTATTTATGTCTAATTTCTTTCAGCAATGTTTTATAGTTTCTTGTTGTATATGTTTTTCACCTCCTTGATCCTAAATATTTTATTTTTGATGCTATCATAAGTGGAATTATTTTCTTAATTTCCTTTTCGTATTTTTCATTGCTAATGCATAGAAATCCAGCTGATTTTTGTGTGCTGATTTTGTATTTTATGACTTTGAATTTATTAGCTCTAATGGTTTGTTTTTGGTATGTATGTGTCATCTTAGGGATTTCTACGTATATATCATCTGTGGGTAGACATAATTTTGCTTCTTTCTGTCCTATTTGGATGACTTTTCCATCTTTTTCTTGCCTAATTGCTCTGTCTAGAATTTCTAATACTATGGTCAAGTAGAAGTAGAAAAAGTGGGCATCCTCATCCTGTTCCTGATCTTAGAGGAAAAACTTTCAGTTTTTCACTGTTGAGTATGTCATTAGCTATTGGTTTTTAATATATGGCTTTTATGATGTTGAGGAAATTTCCTTCTACTTCTAGCTTGAGTGTTTTTTATCATGAAAGGTGTTGAACTTTGTCAAGCGGTTTTTCTCCATCGATTCAGATGATCATGTGGAGTTCCTTCTTTATTCTATTAATGTGGTGTATTACATTGATTTTTTGTTGTTTTTAAACCATCTTGTCCTCCTGGAGTAAGTTTCACATGGTGTATTATCCTTTTAATATGCTCCTGATTTTGTTGAGTTTTTCATCAATATTCCCAAGATATATTGGTCTGTGGTTTTCTTGTAGTATCTTTGTCTGGTGTTGGTATCAGGGTAATGTTGGACGCATATAACTAATAAGGAGAAGCATTCCCTTCTCCTTAATTTTTTGGAAGTGTTTGAGAAGGATTCTTCTTTAAATGTTGGGTAGAATCAACCAGTGAAAGCTATCTGGTCCTAGCCTTTTCTTTGGGAGCTTTTTGATTACTGATTTGATCTCCTTACTAGTTATAGTTCTATTTAGATTTTCTATTTCCTCATGAGTCAATGTTTGTAGAGTATGTGTTTGTAGGAATTTGTCCATTTTATCCAGATTATCCAAATTGTTGGCATACAGTCTTACATAGTATTGTCTCATAATCCTTTTTTATTTTTGTAAAATCAGTAGTTTCACCTCTTTGTTCTTTAACGTTCATTTCCTTTCTTTTGCTTCTTTCCTTTTTCCTTTTCTTTCTTTCCTTCCCCTTCCCCTTTCTTTTCTTTTATTTTTTTTGAAATGGAGTCTTGCTCTTTCGCCCAGGCTGGAGTGCAGTGACATGATCTTGGCTCACTGCACCTCTGCCTCCTGAGTAGCTGGGACCACAGGCATGCGCCACCATGCCTATGCAATTTTTGTCCTCTTAGTAGAGATGAGCATTTCACCATGTTGGCTAAGCTAGTCTTGAACTCCTAACCTCAAGTGATTCGCCTGCCTCAGCTTCCAAAGTGCTGGGATTACTGGTGTGAGCCACACGACTGGCCATGTCACCACTTTCATATCTGATTTTAGTAATTTGGTGTTCTCTCTGTGTCTCTCTTATTTTTATTTTTATTTTTTTGGTTAATTGATCTACCCAGAGTTTTGTTGATTTTGTCAACTTTTTCAGAGAATCAGCTTCTGGTTTTGTGATTTTTCTCCATTGTTTTTCTGTTCTCTGTCTTCACTCTAATCTTTATTATTTTCTCCTTCTGCTAGCTTTGGTGTAGTTTACTCTTTTTCTAGTTCTTTGAGGTGTATGGTTAGGTCATAGAGTGGAGAGCTTTCTTCTTTTTTAACGTGTTTACAGCTATACATTTTTCTTTTAGCGCTGTATTCACTGTATTCTATAAGTTTTAGTACTTTGTGTTTTCATTTTCATTTGTCTTAAGATGGTTTCTGATTTGTGACTTTTTTTCTTTGATCTATTGGTTAAGATTCACAAATTTTCACATATTTGTGAATTTTTTAGTTTTTCTTTTTTTTTTGTTTGTTTACTTTCTTTACTGAATTGCAAGAATGTTTTAGTTTTTCATCTGCTGGTTTTTCATTTCCATCATGATCAGAAAACATACTTTGATTTCAGTTTCTTTAAATGTATTAAGACTTATTTTGTAGCCTAACATATGGTCTGTTTTGGAGAATGTTCTATGTACACTTGAGAAGAATATATTATGCTAGTGTTAGGTGAATTTAGTTTTTGACATGTTACATTTGAGCATACGTGTAGGTAGAGATGTGAGATATTCACTTAGGAGAAAAGCCAAGGGAAGAAATTTGTTAATGAACTGTAAAGAGGAGTTGACATCACAATAGTAGATAATTTTTTTTGAGAAACAAATTTAGAGCAAGAGAACAGCCTTGAATATATTCTTACTTAAAAGGCTGGGCTGGGCGCGGTGGCTCACGCCTGTAATCCCAGCACTTTGGGAGGCCGAGGCGGGTGGATCACGAGGTCAAGAGATTGAGACCATCCCGTGGTGAAACCCCGTCTCTACTAAAAATACAAAAAATTAGCTGGGCATGGTGGCGCTGGTGCCTGTAGTCCCAGCTACTCGGGAGGCTGAGGCAGGAGAGTTGCCTGAACCCAGGAGGCGGAGGTTGCAGTGAGCCAATATCGCGCCATTGCACTCCAGCCGGGGTAGCAAGAGCGAAACTCCGTAAAAAAAAAAAAAAAAAAGGCTGAAGGTTGAATATAGCCTGGAATGTTAGAAAAGGATGGAATTCTTTATCATAGACCAAGATAGTATAATATTTAGACTTTAAATATCAAAAAGAAGAGATGATCAGCTGAAATTCAAAGTTGAAGGCTAGGCGTGGTGGCTCACGCCTGTCATCCCAGCACTTTAGGAGGCTGAGGCAGAAGATCACTTGAGCCCAGGGGTTTAAGACCTGCCTGGCCAACATGGCGAAAACCCATCTGTACTAAAAATAGAAAAATTAGCCAGGCATGGTGATGAGCACTTGTAATCTCAGCTACTTGGGAGGCTGAGGCAGGAGAATTGACCCCAGGAGGCAGAGGTTGCAATGAGCCGAGATCATGCTTCTGCGCTCCAACCTGGACAACAGAGGAAGACTCCATCTCAAAAAGAAAAAAAAAGTTCAGAAAACAGCTGCCTTGTTTGGGAAGGACTGTTTTTTATATTCCTTTAATAATTCAATAAAGAAAGTAGAAAAAAGATGTGGTGTTTTTATTTGAGAAACATTTAAATGATGACCACTACTTAAATTATGAAATTGAAAACCACAACTATAAATTAAGCATTCTTTATAGTATGAGTTTTAGAGGCTGTTAATTTGCTATCATATTAGGTAAATCTGGAATAGAAGAAACTTCATATATTAACACTATATTTGAATTCTGTAGAAGTTGTTTCTGGACAGTCTACGAAAAGCTCTTGCTGGCCATGGAGGAAGCAGGCAGCTGACAGAAAGTGCTGCGATTGCCTGTGTCAAACTGTGTAAAGCAAGTACTTACATCAATTGGGAAGATAACTCCGTCATTTTCCTGCTCGTTCAGTCCATGGTGGTTGATCTTAAGGTAACATGCTTATTCATTCTCTACTACAAACTTTTAAGAAAATTAAATGAATTTTCTAGCATAAGTATTATGTCAAAGATATGCTAACATTAAAGTTCTGATTCTTCTTCGATAAGTTCATAGGACTTACTTTTGTTTTTAATATGTTCAGCCTAAATGGACTGCGAATATGAAGAAAACACCATTTTCTCAAATAAGCATAAATAAATGGACTTGGGTTTAAAATAATGTGGCAATTAGGGCCTGAAAGGAACCTATACATGGTAAAGAAAGAATTGTATTAGACTGAAGAACCACAGTATTGATGCTTTGTGCTCTTTCTGGCAGCTGAATTTTACTGCCATCTGTGTGGATAATGTGTTGATGTTATTACATATTAGTAAAAGAAATACTGCATGGGTATTTAAAGGCTTTTGTTTTCTGTTGGGGTTTTTATAGAACCTGCTTTTTAATCCAAGTAAGCCATTCTCAAGAGGCAGTCAGCCTGCAGATGTGGATCTAATGATTGACTGCCTTGTTTCTTGCTTTCGTATAAGCCCTCACAACAACCAACACTTTAAGGTGAGAGCATTGGTTTTTATCTAACTAGGTTTACTGATGCTATTATCTTTTATAAATGAAAAGTCTAGAGAGATAAGTAGGTTCACCTTTATCAGTATTTCTCACTATTATGGATTAATTAATGTTCAAGACCTTGAAAACTTAGTGTTTTTTAAAAACTTTCTACTTCCTGTTCTTTTTGTCTTCATTTGTATTACTGAATATTTTTCTTATAGAAATACTCTGCTTTTTTTTTTTTTTTTTTTTTTTTTCTATAGATCTGCCTGGCTCAGAATTCACCTTCTACATTTCACTATGTGCTGGTAAATTCACTCCATCGAATCATCACCAATGTAAGTCCAAAAGGTATTGCTCAATCACTAAACAAACTTTTTTCCTTCTTTTCTTTGCCAATTTCTTTTTAAGAAATGCACTCTGCGTTTTCAAAAAGGTTCTGAATTTAGATGTATGGAGTAGGAAAATTGTTCCACGGTGATTATATTTGATAATTGACAAATATTTGTATTTTTCATATTAAGTCTTGGCCCAAGGGACCATATTAAGGAAGATGGAGTTAATAAGATGCTTCGGAAAGATTAAATCTAAAACATTTTATTCAGATCATAAGCCCTTGAGAAAAATGCCACTGAAAATATAATTTAAAATTTTCATCCTAAAGCTTTTCAAACATAATATTTGAATACTCTTAGCCCTTTTACAGCATTCAATACATTGGCTTGCCACCTTACCATTTAAGTTAAAAGTAATAGTATTTATGTTGTAGTCCAGTATAGCACATTGACAAAATGGTGGGACTGTATTTGATAGTACTTTAAAATATTTTGATCTTTAATTCATTCATAGTGTACAATTTCATTTTTCTTAAAATAAAATATTTATATACTTTAAAAGAGGTATCTATAAGATATAAAAGCATAACAGACAAAATAAGTGAAATCATTAAAAGGTACTTGGGATATCCTTCAGCTCTGATGTGGAGACATTAAATAGAAAGACAGCAAAACTTTATCAAATTTGGACTGTGAATTTTTTTTTTTTTTTTTTTTTTTTAAAGACAGAGTCTTGCTCTGTTGCCCAGGCTGGAGTGTAGTGGTGTGATCTCGACTCACTGCAACTTTCACCTCCCGGGTTCAAGCAGTTCTTTTGCCTCAGCCTCCCGAGTAGCTGGGATTACAGGCTTATGCTACCACGTCTGGCTAATTTTTGTATTTTTAGTAGAGACAGGGTTTTACCATGTTGGCCAGGCTGGTCTTGAACTCCTGATCTCAAATGATCCGCCCTCCTCGGCTGTGGATTTTTAAAATTCTGTTCTTGTAATTATGAACAACCCTATTTTGAAAGTTCTCAGGTGTTATTTTCCATTGTTCCATTTTTATCAAATGATAGATATTCACACTTATGTCTAAATTGGTCAACATTTTCCTTCCTTAAAAGGGGCTTTAATCATTGATAACGTGGTATATTTGTTCTGTTTATAATCAAATTCCATTTTAAGACTGTGCCTCTGGTGAGTTGAAAATAACCCCTCACCCTCATTTGCCCTGGTTGTTGTGTTTATTTAAAATAAATGTTGCATTCCTGCAGGGGAAAATTAACTATTAATAAAGCTATTTGGTGACACATTTAATTTTTCTCAGCAGGTGTTTAGTGAGCATTTTGGGAGGACAGTCCTTTGTAGTGCAGGATGCCTTGCGCTTTGCAGGACCTTTAACATCTCATTAAGTGCCAGTTGTGCTGCATCTCCCCCATCCCTAGTCATTATGAATAACTAAACATGCCTAAGGGAACAATACCTCCTCCCTTAGTTGAGTATCACTGAGTTAAATTGCAGGTAGAAGTAACATTGAATATGCTTTGTTCCAAAAGGGAAAGTTTAATGAAGATTGTAAATAACAAATGTTTGTATTAAAAACTTAAAAAAAAAATTACTGTACTTTTGTCAGCATAATGAGCCAGGGCATTGTACTTTCAAGGTTTACTTTCAAGGCCATTAAAAAAAAAAAAAAAAAAAAGATGATTTTCCCTCTCAAGTTTATGTGTAATTCAGAAATAAGACATTGTTTTTTTTCCCCTGTGGCTTATAACACTTAAAGTATTCAAAGAGTGGATAGCTTTACATAAATGCTTAAAATTTGTATATAATAAACCCAAATATATACTTTTTTGATACTTTGTGGCTAGTTACTTTAATTTTGAAATATTTTTGTCTACAATTGACTATATAGAGCACTTTCAAGCATGGACTTGGCACTGCTGTAAGTGGCTGAGCTGCTCCTTTCTGGGTTCCAAGCATGCCTGGAGTGGTGCTTCATGCATGCCTCAATGTACTTGGTGAAACTGGCTGTGCATCCTCTTCTATTATAATGAGCGCTGCATGTGTGGAGGGTGGAGTGTGTCTGTATCAGAGGTCAAGTCATATGAAAATCTGTTTTATAAAGAAGAACATGACATTGAATAATTTTGAAATATTAAGTATCAGTAACTTTTCAATGAGATAACTTGAAAAGGCATGTAAATATTAGTTAAAAGTATCTTTTTAAATTATGCCTTGGGTAGTGATACTTTATTATTATAGATCGTGTGGTAAATTGTTTCATGTTAGGATATTTTCCCCGTTGTTTGAGGCTAATCGCTATTGAATCTGAAGTACTTTTTGATTGAAAAGGACTATTTATAAAGTAAAAATGCAAATTTATGAGATTGACTATTTTAGAGTTTCATTGAAGACATTTATTATGGAAATATTTTATGTCTTGAAAAATCACATGAAATTGTTCTTAGATATTTGGACTTATGATCTTAAATTCATTCATAGTGTAAAATTTCTTTTCTAATGATTCTTGGTTCAATGTACCTCAGAAGTTCTCTTCTCCCATGATTCTTTAGCCAGTCCACACATTTTTAAAGTATCACATTCTCAAATAAGATAAAAGTTTTGCTGATGTGTATTGAAGGTTTATGTAAAAGTAGTAAGGTGTTTGGAGTTTTCGTTTTGTGAAACATACTCATACTCAGTTCATAAGTACTGAATTTAGATCTAAAATATTCTAGTATTTCTTCTTAGAAAATCTTAAAATATATCCACTACTTGAATCTTACTATAATGCAAGTTTCTAGCAGTTGCTAAAATAGTAGTTGTACTGTCATGTTTATTATGTGCCATAAGAGATGAATTATCGTTGTAAGATTTATGTTATAGCCTTCCTTTAGGTTAAATTAGATATGTAATTGGAAAATTTAATAAGTAATATACAAACATGTGAACCAGTTATCTTAGCCATCACTGGTACATGCTATAGCTGGTATGGTACTTTATTTCTGTTTTTTCCTTATGGAAATTTATTGTAGTTTGAATAAATAGTTCACATACTAAAAATGAGGTGATCTCTTTCCCCTGAGAGGTTGTAGTTGAAAGGAATTATTTCCAAGGCATTTGAAAATTATTTAAATCTCTCGAGTTGCCACATAATTTGCTCATATTATGTAACTGTTGCCATTTGGCTATAAACTTGGTATTTTCAAGGAAAAAAAAGAGTAAGTCTTACTGACTGGTTTTCAAGAAGGACACGTTTAGTAGCTGCTCAAAATACTAAAATTTTTTGCCAACCACATGATGTTTAGTTTTTCATGCTTATTTTATTTTGAAAATATATCTTTTATTTTAAAATGAATATATTATGAAAAATGAAAACTATGAAAATTACTAAATCTTAAGCCTAAAGTTATTTTATATGGTACACCTGATACCACAATACAGTTTCAAAAGCTATAAAAAAAAAAAAAATGACAGTAATTTGAATAGAATGTTATATGGGATACCTACCTTAGTTTATCAGTTTCTGACAAGATCTTATGAGATGTATTGGGTGAGGAAGACCCTTCACTCAGTGTACTTTGTCATTATTCAGCTTTTTGTTACTTTAGACTGATTAACACAAGCTATATAACTTAAGAATAGTATAAGGAAACTTATACTATAAGTTAAGGAACTTAAGTTAAGTATAAGGAAATCAAGTTGCATTGGTTGCTTTGGGCAAGTCAGATGGTCAAAATTGCCGAGAGTTGGAGGAATCCATTATACTAACAGACTCATAATTGATCATTTGTAGGAACTAGATTATATAAAGTAGGAGTTGAGGGAAAAGTGTAAACAACCATACTGTCCCAGAAAAGCATTTCTTCCCTCCGAGCTTGGGGCTCCTTCCTGAATGGAACTCCAGTTCAGTATTCAAAATGTGTAGCATAAGTTGGTTTTATATTTTACTATCCAGTGAAAAGGATTTGTAATCCACAGTTTACGTTAAGGTAATATATCTTGATGCTACTCAAAATATTCTGAGAATTTCAAGTGAAGAAATTAAAATGTTGAGACTTAGCTTAGTTTTGAATAAGAAAAAAACCTGGGAATGAGATGTGAGGTTATTAAATCTCTCTTATCTATAATTTGAATGTATTATTCTTCCGGTTATTTCTAATAAACATCTGGAGTATTATAAATTAGAAGCCCATATTTTAGGTCATTTCATGCATATTCTTCATATGTAGTGAAAATTCATCTAGTCATTTTTGTATTAAATGATTGACTTTATAAAATAGTGATTTTCATAATTGCCATTTTTAAATAATATATCAGGTCATTTTTAAAGTTAAAAGATACACTTTCAAATAAACTAGACACTAAAAACTAGACATCAAAGCTAAACAGGTTTAATTGAAATAGAAAATACATAAAGTAATTAAAAAAATATATTTCGCTAGGATCAGTTTGTCTTTGTTTATGGTGATTGTTAGTCTCCCGTGTATCATGTCATCATTGCATATCAATTTAAGGTTATAGGTTTACTTGATAATATTTCATTTACTAATTTCATGTTGTAATTATCATTGTTGTCTGTAAACATATAAGTAATGGTTTTCCACATATCCTTTCAATACTGTGTTGAACCACTAATCACTTTTAAAGCTTTGATAATACCATTCTTACCCGGGAAAACATATGACATGTATGCATGTGTTTCAGAAACTGTAAAACATTAAGCTTAAAAAAACAAAAGAAAAATATTGGCTACAGATTAGCTCTCTGAATACTGTTTTTCAAATTCACTGGCTTATCATTGAGAAAAGATAGTCTCATATGCACATGCTCATGAAGTGGGCAATTTGTCTCATGCTCATTATTATGTTTTATAATATAATGTGTATGATTTAGTGTTTGAATTAAAGACATTGTTTGAAGATTTTGGAAATCATGGTGTGTGTTTGCATGGTCTTAGAAATTTTCCGACAAAAGGATAAAACTTAAAACTACAGTGATAACCAGAACATACAACTCATGTAATTTTGTACTTTTTCTTTCTTATGGTCTTTGTTTTTCTGTAGTCGGCATTGGATTGGTGGCCTAAGATTGATGCTGTGTATTGTCACTCAGTCGAACTTCGAAATATGTTTGGTGAAACACTTCATAAAGCAGTGCAAGGTTGCGGAGCACACCCAGCAATACGAATGGCACCGGTAAGATAAATCACGAATTTTGAATCTCACCTCCTTTCTATTGCGTTTTTAGTGTCTTTATCCCATTCCTGCTGCTTTGATTATTTTAGAGAATTGAATGGGTCCTTCATTTTCTATAAATGTTGTGGTATGTTGTATATAGCAATATTGTTGAATACTAGTTAATAATGTTTGTTTTCCACTGTTTCCATGAGTTGAACTTACTTTTCTTAAATTTTCTCACAAAACACTGAAAGTCTTAATGAATACCCCCTTTTTTTCTCTTTTTAAAGTCTTGTTTCTCTTTAACTTTTGAATGAAAAAATTTTGATTAGCTTCTCACCTTTTGGGGATGAGTAAGGGAAGCTGACTCCTGGGTTAGAGTGAATGTTCCTGCTAATGCACATTTTAGCTCATTGGATCCTATTACACTTAGAAAATGAATAAAATTTGGAGCTTTCATATTTAAAATAAAAATATTTTATATTTCAGCAAATATGCTTTGATCCTTTAAAAATGATAGGCACTTCGATATTGACATTTGACTATAAACCAAATAAAAAAGACTTAAAATTGGGTATTCCCACAGATTATTGCTCTTAATATGAAATATAAAAACTCTTATGGAATCAATTTAAAAAGGTAATTATAAAAGATTGTGGAAGTCATTCTTGATGTTTATGTATAGCAAGAGTATTATACATGGCAACTCTTGACATTGATTGGTGGTGCTTTGTCTTCTGCTTCTTATTTTCTATTCTTATTGGCTGCTGTCGCTCACATGATCAGATGCCAACCAGTCACTGTTTTGCATGGCAGTGGGCTTCTGTGGCTGTAAGTATGACCCATTGTAACTACCTCAGAAAAGTCCTTGGTTTCGTTGACTTTTCTGTGTATAGTTACTATTATAGTCACATCTTGTCATTTCAAATGAAAATGTAGCATGTCTTCACCTGTTGGTTTTATTTAGTAAATTAGTCATTTCACTTTAGGAGATAATTTAAACAGCTTCCTCCCTGGCATGCTTCTCTTTTTCCAAGTCCCCTTAGCCAAGGAAATATTTTGGTTTTATACAGTTGTGGTTCACTCTTATCCAGTTGTCAGTAATTATTTCTGAGGATTGTTTATCTTAAATGTTCAAATGGAGAAGTTTTTTATGCCATATATTTTGAGATTATTGAGCCTAAAAAATACAGACAAAAGATCATGGCAATGATGTTTTCTTAAGTAAACTTTAAAATGCAAGGTTACCTTTTAGTTGACTTTTTGTAATGCCAAGTACTTCATTTTTTTTTTTTTTAAGTTAAAAAATTTTCAGTACAGGTATAATTGGAGGTAAGCATGAATAATAGCTACTTAAATGTTATTTAACAAGGCATTTTAAAAAATCTTTAAAAACTACTTGAAATAAGTTGTTTAAAATTTATTTATTGACCTGTTTATTCCAGAGATCTTCTGGGAAATTAGAAGTTTATTTGACTTTTTAAGTTTACTATCTTTACTGGTAGAAAATTAATGGCCTCCAAAAATAGGGCTTGATGGGAGGTTAATATTTACTTCCTATTTAACGTCATTATCTACTTCACCGGCTGCCCATAATTTTCTGTGCATGAGGACTAAAAGAAAATGAAACGAAATGATTCTTTTGAACAAAGATAAAATTTGATTGGTAATCTGAATACATTCTTTACATTTAGAAGTTATTTTACTTCTTAGCCCTAGTTACATGCTGATTCTTAGAGCTACGTATTATTTTACTGATCATTATTTTAAAAACCATAACTAGAGAGCATTTCCTCTTTTGGCCCAAGGGCCCCTATAGTAAGAATTTAGTTTTTATTTATAATTATTTTCTGAAAATATCAATATACATTTAATTTTCAAAATCATTCTTAAGCTGTTTATATTTTTGAAATTTTATATGTATGTATATTTGTACATGATGACTAAAAGACAGCTTCTGGGCTGATACTTCCATGAGATACAATAAATAGCAAATTTAATATGAATCAAATTTTTGGAATAAGAAAATTTTAGATTTTGGATGGCTGTTAGGGTAAATCTCATCCCTCATAAACTTAGTTAACAGATAACCAGTATGGAAGTATTGACCTTCTTCTGTTTGCCAGGCAAAAATGCTAATGCCAGAGAAGCATGATGAACTAAACAAATACAACACTTTCTCTCACAGAGGTTCCAAGGAGACGGCTTGTAGCTTTTGCTTGAAAATGCCTAATGAAGAACTCATACTGGGCATGGTGGCTAACACCTATAATCCCAACACTTTGGGAGGCATTTATTTTCAAGGCGTTTGAAAATTATTTAAATCTCTTGAGGAATTGCTATGCAATTTGTTCATTTTATGTAACTGTTGCCATTTGGCTATAAACTTGATATTTCCAAGGAATAAAAGTAAGTCTACTTTAATTGACTGGTTTTCGGGAAAGACACATTTATTAACTGTGGAAGAACACATTTAGATCACCTGAGGTCAGGAGTTCGAGACCAGCCTGGCTAACATGGCAAAACCCTATCTCTACTAAAAATACAAAAATCAGCCAGGCATGGTGGTGTGTGCCTGTAATCCCAGCTGCTTGGGAAGCTGAGGCAGGAGAACCACTTGAACCCTGAGGTAGAGGTTGTAGTGAGCCAAAATTGCACCATTGTTCCATTCTGGGCAACAAGCGAGAGTCTGTTTCAAAAAAAAAAAAAAGAAAGAAAGAAAGAACTCACTACATGTGGCATGGAGTCTGGCAACACAAGCAAATCTGTAATAAATACCTAACACCAGAGTTTCTCACTATTGGCACTATTAACATTTTGGACTGGATAACTTTGTTATAGGGGGCCTTACTGTGCATTCTGGAGTATTTAGTAGCATCTCTGGCCTCTACCCACTAGATGCCAATATTCCCTTTACTCCCTAACCCCTTCCAGTCATGAAAACCAAACATCCCTCTGAATATTTCCAGATGTCCCCTGGGGGACAAAAGTAACCCTCCAGTTGAGAACCACTGTATTACAGCATATGTTCAGTGGGTTGTGCCTCATTTGTATTGCCTCAAATGATTTGGGACCCCGATAAACCTGAGCCATTAGCTTGCTTCAGAAGTAGCAATCAAGGAGTTCAATTTGCAAAACAGTGAAAGTAAAATAATATCTGCTTCAGCGCTTTACAAACACTTTGTATTTTGGAGAGACAAGTTACTTGTTGGAAGGAGCTATTTGAAAATTTTCTCTTCAATCATGGTAGAATCATGTCTCTGTCACTTCCAGCCATCATTGATTCTCTTTCTTTTGGAGTTCTATAGAATACTTCCGATTCTTCCACAAGGCAGCCCTGCAGATATTTCATTAAGAATCCTTAATCAGGGCCGGGCGCGGTGGCTCAAGCCTGTAATCCCAGCACTTTGGGAGGCTGAGGTGGGTGGATCACGAGGTCAAGAGATCAAGACCATCCTGGCCAACATGGTGAAACCCCGTCTCTACTAAAAATACAAAAAATTAGCTGGGCGTGGTGGTGCGTGCCTGTAATCCCAGCTA
>NW_016107455.1:2315721-2347355 GCF_001604975.1 Cebus imitator
AAAAAAAAAAAAAAAAAAGAATCCTTAATCAGAATTCTATTCTGTGCTCTTCATAGAATTCTTTTTATTTTTATGTAGTTTTGGCATTGGAAGAGATTTTATTCTTTTAGCTCCTTTTTTCCCCCCTCTGCCACCCAGGATGGAGTGCAGTGATGCGATTTCGGCTCACTCCAACCTCCACCTCCTAGGTTCAAGTGATTCCCCTGCCTTAGCCTCCTGAGTAGCGGGGATTACAGGTGTCTGTCATCATAACCGGCTAATTTTGCATTTTTAGTAGAGACAGGATTTCACCATTTTGGGCAGACTGCTCTTGAACTCTGACCTCAAGTGATTCACCTGCCTTGATCTCCCAAAGTGCTGGGATTACAGGCATGAGCCACCACACCCAGCCTCTTTTAGCTCTCTTTAACAGTGTATATGTTTGTTAGGTCTGTTTTTATAGCTAAGGAAACTGAAGCTTAAATAAAGTTATATTAATAACAGAGAGTTACATGGTTAATGAATAGTCAACCAGAGTTAGTTCTGAGGTTTCTTGACATTCAGTTCAGTGTCTCGTCAGGTTCTTTAGTTGTCCTTCACTAGCAAGTTAGCTTGATGAAAGCAGGAGCTTTGGCTTATTCAACACTGAATCCCTGGCTTTTGAACAATGCCTGGTACATACTGGGCATTTAGTACACATTTGCAGAATGAATGAAGGAATGAATTTCTTATTTGATCTGGTTTCAAAACCCTCTTCCATGCCAGGCAGTGGCTCACGCCTATAATACCAGCACTTTGGGAGGCTGGGGCTGGCAGATCACTTGAAACCAGGAGTTTGAGACCTCCCTGGTCAACATGGTGAAACCCCTTCTCTGCTAAAAATACAAAAAAATTAGCCAGGCGTGGTGGCAGGTGCCTGTAGTTCTAGCTACTCAGGAGGCTGAGGCAGGATCCCTTGAACCCGGGAGGTGGTGGTTGCAGTGAGCCAAGATGATGTCACTGTACCCTAGCCTGGGCAACAAAGCAAGACTCTGTCTCAAAAAAACAAAAACAAAAAACCAAAAACTCTCCTTGATCTGATTTGCTTCTCTTCTGGAAAGGCCAACCTAACAAAAATTTTTAAAATTAAAATGCCATGTTAAGATCTGATGTTAGTATTAAACCGTTGTGTTTGTATACCCTGTTTCTATTAATACAATCTAAGATAGTATTATTTTATATTGACTTTTTAGTTATTTAAACTCTTTGGCTATTTTTATATGAATGTCGAGCCATAGCTTCTCCCCCACTGTACTTTTGTAGTATTTTTAAAATATTTGAAATGTTTGTTTTAGCACTAATTTTACTCTTTGACAACTAACATCTCCTGCTTTCATAAATTTCAAAACTGCCAATAACAGAATTGTATGAATTTTCACAAATACATATTATTTCTCAACATTTTTTATCTTAAATGGCATGTTGGCTCAGATCTTTCTTACATGCCTGTAATTCAGTCACATGGTCTAAATTAACAAATGGTTTGGGCCTTTAATAGATACCTGAAGACTCTGGTTCATGAATTTCTTCCCAGACATGACTACCTTTCCATCTTTGGCCAGATCACATGTACGAGCTTGTATTCCTACTATACGTACTGCAACATTGAAGATCAACTAATGAATGAATGATTTTTTCTTACATTTCTAATTAAGAAATTTGTTTACATTTCTTCTTTAGCATGTTGTTCCTGACTTTATGTAACCCACTAAAATTAAAAGGTATTTGACATGAATTAAATTTGTTGGAATTTCTGAAGTCATGCATTTCATATTAGACTGCATGTTGGAACAGAATTTACATGCTGCTACCTGGGACTAAGAGGTGACATAATTAATATAGTCATACATCACTTAATGACAGGGACATGAAATGAGTGCATCCTTAGTGATTCAGTCATTGTACAAACATCATAGAATCTACTTACATGAGATGGTTATATAGCCTTCAGCATACCTAGGATAGTTGGTCTAGCTATTGCTTCCAGGCTACAAATACGTATAGCATGTTACTGTACTGAATACTATGGGCAGTTGTAGCACAATGGTAAGTATCTGTTTATTCAAACAGAAAAGTTGCAGTAACAATACAGCATACAAGAAAAAAAAATGTATAGGGCAATTAACATGAATGGAGTTTGCAAGACTGGAAGTTGCTCTGGGTGAGTCATTGTGTAAGTGTTGAGGGAATGTAAGGCCTAGGACATTACTGTACACTACTGTAGACTTAAAAGTTTTTTTATTTCATTTACTTTTAATACTTTTTTGCTTTTTTCTTATACTCAGGATCTGTACTGTGGACTTTATAATCACTGTATACTTAAGCTACACCAAATTTATAAAAATTATTTGTTTCTTTGATGCTAATTTTGCTGTAGCTTTTAAAATTTGTGAACTTTTAAATTTTTTAACTTTTTGACCCTTGTAATAACACTTAAAACACATTGTACAGCTAGCTGTATAAAAATATTTTTCTTTATATCCTGTAAGTTTTTTTCTATTTGAAGAATGTTCTATTTTAATTTTAATTTTGAAAGTCTTGTTAAGAACTGAGATACAAACATACACATTAGCCTAGGCCTACATGGGGTCAAGATCATCAGTGTTACTGTCTTCCACCTCCATATCTGGTCCCATTGGAAGATTTTTAGAGGAAATAACGTGTGGAGCTGTCATCTCTTGTGGTAACAGTGCCTTCTTCTGGAATATCTTCTGAAGGACCTTCTGAGGCTGTTTCATAGTTATCTTTTTATCTTTAAGAAGGCGTATACTCTAAAATAACAATAAAAAGTATATGATAGTAGGCAGCCTGGTGGCTCACACCTGTAATCCCAGCACTTTAGGAGGCTGAGGAAAATGGATCACCTGAGGTCAGGAGTTCGAGACCAGCCTGGCCAACATGGTGAAACCCCTTCTCTACTAAAAATACAAAACAATTAGTTGGTCATGGTGGTGCACACTTGTAATCCCAGCTACTCAGGAGGCTGAGGCAGGAGAATTGCTTGAACCCAGGAGGCAGAGGTTGTGGTGAGCCGAGATCACGCCACTGCACTCCAGCCTGGGCAACAAAGTGAGACTCCATCTCAAAAAAAAAAAAAAAGTATACTGTAGTAAATACATACATCAGTAACATTTATTTTCATTATCAAGTATTATATACTGTACATAAATGTATGTGCTATACTTTTTTTATGTGACTAGAAGTGAAGGTTTGTTTATACCACCATCACTACGAACAAAAAGTAATGCATTGTACTTGGGCATCATGATGACTGTCACTAAGTGATAGGAATTTTTTTTTTTTTTGTAACTGGTATCAAAGTGATAGGAACTTTTCAACTCTGATATCTGATAGACAGTGATATTGCCTATCATTGACTAAAATGTTGTTTGTACCATATGACTCTATTTACTTTTTTTGGGAAATGATTCTTAAATAAGGAAAAATTCTTATATCTGCTCATTGTTCTCTCATCTTGTGTTCCTATACAATGCCTGCCTCAGGGAAGAGCTGCTTGATAGTTACACTTAAGTAAATACATTTGTTTAATCAAAGTTTTAGCTTGATCTAAGGTGAAACACCTCAACTTAGAGGAAAAAATACAGTTTAAAGAGAGCAAACAGTAAAACCAGAATTTATTAAATCATTTGGTAAAACATTTGCCTTGGGGTTGGAGGGCAGTTATAAATATAAAAGCAAACTATTTGTAAGTTTTGCTGTTTCTCTTCTGTAGTGACATTCTTGAGTATAAATGTGTAGATTAAATCTCTATTCTTCCCCTCTGAGGACGAAAGCCCTTGAGTGTTCTTGGGTATAATAACAAATGCATTTCTCTCACTTAAACATTGAGGATACTTAATTTGTATTGTAGATATGCATGTCTGGTTTTTAACTTAGAAAGACTGCCTGTTTACTTGGGCATTTGTATTATGGGCCCACAGTGGGTATACAGTCTACTAGTTCTATATTATATATATGTTTACATAAAGGCATTCATGTCAAAATCAGATAGTGTTGTGTTCTTGTAAAGGAAAAAAAGGAAGGAAATGTTTTATAATAATAAGTGATATTAGATCCAGAATATAATTGTTGGATTTTTGGTTGAAAAACTTCTATACTTATTTTAGTTAATCATATATCTCTGTAATTGAAACATATTTGCTATAAGTTTACCTTTCTCAGAGTTGTTTCTGTTTTATGAACGTTCTTCAGGCAAAATGCATGCATTCTGTAACTTGAAAGAGATGGAATGCCACAGAAGGAAAAAGCAAATTTTACAATTAAACTAGTTAATACAGAGATTGCCTGTATAACATATTTCATTGCTTCTAAGAAGCACTTATTTTTATTCTTCTCTGAAATTTGGAGTGTATCTTATGTTAAATGGTGTCTTACATTTGACAGTGGTTTTTCATTCCTTTGGGACATCAAATGATGCATCTTACAATTGATAATTTTGTAGAGTCTGTGAAATACTTGTATATGTGTGGGGAATAAGTGTTTGTTAAATGAATTACCCTGTATGTATATTTGTGAGAACTATAGACCAAATATTTTTTCCCTTGTGTTTTTACATTTTGGAAAATAGTTTTTTTGCATAGGAGATTTTGTGCAACCTGATATTAAGCTTTTAGTATTGCAATAGATTTTCATTGTTTTATTAGATTGATTAAAAAATAATATGATGTAAAACAGTTTTCAATTTTTTTAAGCTTAATATTGACCTTATGCTTACTATTATTTCTACTTATACCACACATTTGGCAGTATAAAAAATATCTTTTTTGAAAGTTTTTAAATAATACATTTCTTTTAAAAGGTTGGATGGCTATTGTCCTGAATTTTATGTCTGATACCATGTTTTTGTTTCGTTTTTAGAGTCTTACATTTAAAGAAAAAGTAACAAGCCTTAAATTTAAAGAAAAGCCTACAGACCTGGAGACAAGAAGCTATAAGTATCTTCTCTTGTCCATGGTGAAACTAATTCATGCAGATCCAAAGCTCTTGCTTTGTGTAAGTATTTTCTTATGAAGTGTCTCAAAATTATCACACTAACTTAATTTGGTTTAACTGAAATGCCAAGACCTTGAAGATAATTTTTAGCTCAAGACTACTTACTGATCCTTTCTTATCATACCTGAAAACCTTACATCTCTAAGAAACTAATGTATAATGAATACTAACATAATTATATCAGATTATTAATTGCCCTTATGTTTTCTTAACATTTCTCTTTTTTCTTAATTTTTCTATCATTAAACATACTTTGGTGAGATCTCTGTTCTCATCCGATTGCTAGGTTATGTATTATTCAGGTATTATCCTGGTATGGGGTATAGAAGCGACTATCAATCACAGTGCTGCCTACATCTACACCATTGGTTTAAAAAATCTCCAGTTGCTGTTGCCAATTTAGCTTTTCTTTCCGCCTTTCTTCCTGTTATCAGCTTTCTGTTATCATTGGCTCTCCCTACAAATACTGTATTGGAAATAGAATGAGGTGAAAATGGGTGTGGTTAGTACTCAAATTATTATTATTTTGAGATAGAGTCTCGCTCTGCTTCCTAGGCTGCAGTGCAGTGGTGCAGTGATGGCTCATTGCAACCTCAAACTCCTGGCCTCAAGCGATCCTCCAGCCTTGGCTTCCATTGTAACTGGCTAGTACTCAGTTATTGTCATAACTACGCTTATTGTCTCAGATAGTATTAGATTCCTGAGAACATCACTCTGCTATACAGAGGAATTAGAAACAATGCACATAATAAAGATGAGTCATAGTGAAGTGATTAACAGCATGGATGCTAGAGACAGACTGCTTACTAGTTATGTGATTTGGGTGACTAACCTTTCTATGCCTTAGCTTTCTCATCTGAAGTATTGGGATAATAATCGTTCCTATCTCAGAGAGATTGTAAAGAAGATTGAAATAGTACATGCAATGCTTTTAGGAACAATGCCTGGTGCATAATAAGGACTAAATAAATGTTAGCTATTACTGCTATTAATAAGATACAATTTAACATTAATATTATTAATGCCCCAAATGTAATAGTTCTATATTGTGACTTTCATAGGATGACATGTTTAACCTATGTTGAATTTCATCAGTCCTTGGAGAGCAACATCAAGCAAGGTTTCTTATTTGCTTTGTTCAGTAACAGGCTTTTTAAAAAGTATTAAAGTGCTTTCAATTTTGATGGCATATTTTTCAAATTACTGTAATATAGGGAGTTTATAACTACATGCCTATAGTTCCAAGAGTTCTATGAAACCTCTTGAATTTTTAAAAATCTGTATTTACGAGTAATTTTCCTTGGAGAATGAAGAGGAGAGAAGAAAGAGGGAAAAAACATTCCCAAAGGATCAGCCACCCCTAAAGAAGGCCTATGTATGATACTTTGAACCCTGAAAAACCCATTCAACTTTGAGAGTCTAGTTAGAATAAACAGACCTTTGGCATGAAAAAAATTCCATAAAATCTGTCAGTGAAACTCGATAAAAATAATGAAATTCCCTTTCTCCTCATTCCTTTGTCATGTGTCACAAGCTATTCGTGACATTATTTCATCATGAAGGTCACATAATATTAGCAGCACTCTGTTTACATGGCCATATTTCACATTCAAAGAAGGCACCAAACTCACCAATGCCTTTTCTACTAAATGTTTGAAGAAAAATTTAAGCAAAACTTGCTGTTTTCGAAGGGCCATTTAAAATGGAAATCGTTTGCTTTGCTGCCATCTAGTGGTTAATAAGTTTTCTCAAAGTAACCATAATTACATTAAAATAGATGATTCATTGTAAATATTTGACCATTTTGTCTTTTACATAAAAATTCTGAGTCTTAGTAATTTTGAAAGAATGTAGGAATAATTGTTAAATGGTCTCAATCGTGATATTTTTAAAAGTAATATGATTTTGTCTTCCATCTCAATTTCTCAAGCCTCCTAATTACTCAGCTTGCATCGCTTCGTAGACCCTCCTGATCATTTCTCCACGCTGAAGTTAACGGCAATCTCTTTAAAAAACAAATCTTATTATGCCCTTGCTCAGCTTGAAACCTTTTAGTTGAAATTGTTCTTGCTTATAAGGACCAAACTCCAAATAGATCTACCAGGTCGTGTAAAAATCTTTCTCCCACCTACCATTTCTTCCACGTGCAGCATTACATTTTTTGTCCTCTCTACTCTATTCATGATAGACTCCCTTTCAAACTTTCCAACCACATGCCTTCATTCCACCCTTGAGCTTGCTTTTCCCTCTGCCTGGACTCTGCTTACTCTTCACATAGTAATTCCTACTAATTCTAAGCTATTGTCACTGCACTGAGGAAGCTTCCCTGACTAGGGTACTTTTCCATGTTATAGGCTATCATAGCAGCATGTGCCTTTATAGATCTTATGAGATTTGCATTTTTATGCTTGTTGGTCTGATTATTTTATTGATGATATCTTCCCCCATGAGACTTCGTGTTCCTGGAGGATGGGAAACACATCTTTTCTTTTTCATTGTTGTGTATTTGGTATTCAATTCAAATTATTGGGTTACGAATGAACTTATATAAATGTTAGAAAATAGGCTAACAGTTTTGAATTACAGATACTGGAGTGTGGGCTTACCTTAGTCGTGATAATGGGGAAGAATCTATAGTTAGCAAAATAAAATAAGGGACACAAGTTGCATTGGCCTCATGTATTCTTTTGTTTTTGCTTTTTTGAGACAGTCTTACTGTGTTGCCCAGGCTGGAGTGGTGTAATCTCGGCTCACTGCAACCTCCACCTCCTGGGTTCAAGTGATTCTTCTGCCTCAGCCTCCCAAGTAGCTGAGATTACGGGCACCCGCCACCACACCTGGCTAATTTTTGTACTTTTAGTAGAGACAGGGTTTCCCTATGTTGGCCAGGCTGGTCTCAAACTCCTGACCTCAAGCAACCTGCCCGCCTTGGCCTCCCAAAGTGCGGGGATTACAGGCATGAGCCACCGTGCTTGGCTAAACCATATATTCTTGAAGTGCAAATATATGCTTCCAAGTTATGAGAAACATTTTAGTCTTTTTAAGTAGGTAGGCATTTGGCCAGGTGCGGTGACTCACGCCTGTAATCTCAACACTTTGGAAGCCAGGGTGGGCGGATCACCTGAGGTTGGGAGCTAGAGACCAGCCTGGCCAACATGGTGAAACCCTGTCTCTACTAAAAATGCAAAAATTAGCTGGACATGGTGGCTCATGCCTGTAATCCCAGCTATTCGGGAGGCTGAGGCAGGAGAATCGCTTGAATTCAGGAGGCAAAGTTTGCAGTGAGCCGAGATTACGCCATTGCAGTCCAGCGTGGGTGTCAAGAGCGAAACTCCGTCTCCAAAAAAAAAAAAAAAAAAAAAAAAGGTAGGCGTATGCGATGTTAATTTTCTTTGCTTAGTATACTACATTTTTCCGCAGTGAAAAGTATGGGTATCTGGTGATGTGAATTCTAGCCTTTGATTTGTCACCAGCTGTGAGGATTTGGGCAGGACCTTTGTATGGGACAAGCGGACTGTACAGGATAATCACGAGGTCCTTATCCAACATGTATGTCCTTTGCCTTTGATCACAATCATGTATAAGCTCAAAACCAGTAAATTCCAAACCAGAGATAATGTTCTTTAGCCAGTTTACAATTGTTGGGGGAAAAAAATTACTACTCATATTATTGATGTAATTTTTAGTGGGAATTAATGGTTTTCTTTCGTTAGGATTTTCCCTGGACATCATTCACATTAATGATGTGTATTAAAAGAATCCTTAATAAAAGAAGTTTTGATTTAACAAAATTTTTATTATTTTATTGAGATAAAAATACCATACCCACATACCATAAAATTCACCATTTTAAAGTTTACAATTCAGTTGTTTTCAGTATATTTATAAGGTTGTGCAACCATTACCACTGTTTAATTCTAGAACTTTTTTTTAACCTTTTTTTTTTTTTTTTTTTTTTTTTTTTTTTTTTTTTTTTTTGAGATAGAGTCTTGCTGTCCCCTAGGCTAGAGTGCAGTGGCACAATCTCGGCTCACTACAACTTCCACTTCCCAGGTTCAAGTGATTCTTCTGCCTCAGCCTCCCAAGTACTGGGACTACAGGCGCACACCACCATGCCCAGCTAGCTTTTATATTTTTGGTGAAGATACAGTTTCACCGTATTGGTCAGGCTGGTCTCAAACTCCTGAACTCAGGTGAACCAGTCATGGCCTCCCAAAGTGCTGGGCTTACAGGTGTGAACCACTGAGCCTGGCCTAGTTCTAGAACATTGTTATCACCCCTTAAAGAAGCCTAGTACTCTTTAGCAGTTGCCACCTATTCCTTCCTCTCTCTAATCTCTCTCGATTTATTTATTTTTTTAATGGAAGTTTCCTTTTTTTCCTTGCAGAATCCAAGAAAACAGGGACCTGAAACCCAAGGCAGTACAGCGGAATTAATTACTGGGCTTGTCCAACTAGTCCCTCAGTCGCACATGCCAGAGATCGCTCAGGAAGCAATGGAGGTAAGGGGAAAATGAATTCCAGGTTCTTGAAGGAAAGGTTGTAACTGTACATTCATGATGTTTGTTTGGTGTGTAGTTTCTATGAGTAATAGGTAGATGTCATTTCTGGAAATGGTATGTTTATGTCTATACATTGTTTTATAAAATTTCGTAGAGAAAGAAGGGGCTTACTTGCTTTATATCACATAACAACAACATTGTACAAATTCTTATGCTTAATAAAATAGTTCAAGATTTTCTCATTGCAGCTGACTTTAAAATTTTTAACAGTATTTATATTAAGTATTAAAAATGTTGATTTTTAAATTGAGACATAATTCACATAGCCTCAAGTTGACCATTTTAAGTGGTTCTTAGTGTATTCACACAGTTGTGCAACTACCACTACTCTCTAATTCCATAACATTTTTATCACCCCAGAAAGAAACTTCACTCCCCTTCCCTCATCCTTACCAGCTACTAATCTATTTTCTGTTTCTATGGATTCTCTTGTTTTAGACATTTCGTATAACTAGAATCATAGCATATGTGCCTTTTATGTCTGGCTACCTTGACTTAACATGTTTTCAAGGTTCATTCATGTTGTGGTATGAATCAGTATTTCTTTCCTTTTTATTGCCAAATATTTCATTTTATGGATCTCAGTTTTGTTTAGTTAGTTATCAATTGGTGGACGTTTGGGGTTGTTTCCACTTTTTGGCTATTATGAATAATGCTGCTATAAATATTTGTGTAAAAATCTATATGGACATATCTCTTAAGCATATAGGAGTGGAAGTGCTAAGTCATATGGTAACTCTGTAGAACATTTGAGGAACTGTCAAAAACTCTTTTCCAAAGCAGCCGTGTCATTTTATATTCCCCATAATAATGTATGAAGGTTTAGTATTTCTGCATTCTTCCTAACACTTGTTATAATGTGTCTTTTTTATTATAGCCATCCTAATATACATACTGTAAAAATGTTTAGACATACTAAAGTAAAAACATTTATAAAACATGCTTTAGCATTTATTATGTAATCATTGCTTTCATTTTTGTACATTGCTATTGGTCTTGTATGTTGACACATTTCTTGCAGTCTTTTTGGAAGGCTATCTAGCAGGAGCTATACAAACATTTCCTTTTTTGTACAAATAATTCAATTTCTATGACTTTAAAAATCTTATGAATATAACTCAAGGAAAAAACTGCACACATAGGTACTTGCACTTAATTATAATAGAATATTAAGAGAACTTTACTAGGAGGAGAATGGGTTAATATTCAGTAGTGAGAATGGTATTTTAACTTCATGAGCTGTTAAACATTCATTAAAACCTATATAGATCACACAGCAACATGGAAAAATATGAAATGTCAAGTGAGTATACTGTGTTTATGGCTTTGTTAAAACATGGAAAATGAAAAAAAAAAAGAGAGAGAGAGAGAAGGGAACATGAAAATCAAAGCAGAGAATAGACTAACATGTTTTCTTTCAATATGTATTTGTAAAGTTTTATNAAAAAAAAAAAAAAAAAAAAGAGAAGGGAACATGAAAATCAAAGCAGAGAATAGACTAACATGTTTTCTTTCAATATGTATTTGTAAAGTTTTATCAAACAAAAATTTAGAGAATTTGTCACTTGAAAAAACTAGTGCCAGTAAATTGTACCAAGTTTCTGCACAATAGCAGCAAAACTGAATTTTAATTTGTGTTGTTTCTCCTTGATATGAGAGCTATAAATTATATAGCTTTTTAAGTCTCACAATTAATTGCAATTTTCATTAAATTTCTCAAAGTAATTACAGTAAAAATGTTTGAAATAAGATAATATGAGTCTGGCTTTTATCTGTTGATACCTTGACCAAGGACTGAAAGAAATGTGCAGAGCTTAACAGTGTTCACTGGGTTGGAGTTGTTGGGGTGGTGGGAGTAATGTTTGTTGGGATTGTAGAATTGGAGTTAAGATAGGATCAGTTTGAAGAAAGAGTCTACATTTTATTCTTTATGTCTTTGATGGTTTTAATTTATGTAATAGGCTAATTTATGCAATAATCTATTTATTGTAATATGTAACATGTTATATATTGTATGTGAATTATTTAATATATATAATATATATTATATATAATATATATATGTTACATATTACAATATGTATTAAATAATTCACTTATATAACCATATAAAGGTCAGACTCAGTATCTTATTTCAAACATTTTTATTGTAATTACTTTGAGATATTTAATGAAAATTGCAATTAATTGTGAGAATCTTAAAACGCATATAATCTATAGCTCTCATATCAAGGAAAAACACAAATTAAAATTCAGTTTTGCTGCTATTGTGCAGAAACTTGGTACAATTTACTGGCACTAGTTTTTTCAAGTGACAAATTCTCTATATTTTTGTTTGATAAAACTTTACAAATACATATTGAAAGAAAACATGTTAGTCTATTCTCTGCTTTGATTTTCATGTTCCCTTCTCTCTCTCTCTCTTTTTTTTTTTCATTTTCCATGTTTTAACAAAGCCATAAACACAGTATACTCACTTGACATTTCATATTTTTCCATGTTGCTGTGTGATCTATATAGGTTTTAATGAATGTTTAACAGCTCATGAAGTTAAAATACCATTCTCATTACTCAATATTAATCCATTCTCCTCCTAGTAAAGTTCTCCTAATTTTCTCATATAATAATAAAGAGCAACAAGTACCTCTGTGTGCAGCTTTTTCCTTGTGAGTTATATTCATAAAATTTTTAAAGTCATAGAAATTGACTAAATTTCTCTGAACCAAATTCCAATTTTACTTCTGTGGTCAAGTGAAATACTCTAGAATGGATAATCTGCTATGAAATACAAAATCCATTTTGCTTTCTCTCTCTTGATTTTGAAAAATTGCTTTTTTCTGTTACAAGAGAATTTGTGGCAAATGAGACAGTTTTGCTTATCTTTTCCTGTGTGTATTAATTTTAACAGGTCCTTCCTGAGGATCAACTTTTTGTTTGAGTTCTTTAACATCTATTGAAATTATTTTGTTTGTTTCTTAAAGCAGTTTTTATAGTTATATATTGTTGTGAATTCATCATTTAGGTTTATATGTACATGCCAATTAGAGTAAGAATGATGGGAATAAAATTATTTTATTCTGTCTATATTATTCCTTAGAGGTTTGTGTTTGCCAGAGTTTATCTATTTTACCTTTTCCTGTATGTTGAAACTATAAATGAAATAGCTCAATTTCTTAGCATTTGTAAAATAAGTATTCCAGTGTTATGTTTACCAAAAATGTTTGAGTCTTCTCTTTGTCTTTCTTTTTTTAAAAAAATTCAGGCCCTGCTGGTTCTTCATCAGTTAGATAGCATTGACTTGTGGAATCCTGATGCTCCTGTAGAAACATTTTGGGAGATTAGGTATTTGTACTTTTATTTTTTTAATTCAACTTTAAAATTTTATTTTGTATTTCTGTCTTGAATTATGAACTCTATAGTGTTTAGTACATTGTAAAACTTCTACTTCCAAAGGTTTTATGATTTTGTATTTTATTTGACTTCAAATTATTACAATTTCTTGTTTTAACTGTAATAAAAATATCACAGCAATTTAGAAAATAAATTTTAAGAATATTGCTAAATTTTGTCACCCAACCATAAGTACTGTTGTTTGGTATTTTACCTTTTTCAGATTTCGATGTGGTTACTACTGTGTTTTTAATAGATTTTCACAGTTATAAGCCTAGAATGATAAAATTTTGTAAAATATTGTTTTTCAGTTTTTTAAACTGTGGTTTTTCATAAACTTTCTGTAATACCAGTGCTTTCAATGAAGGAATTTATAATGGACACCTGCCTAGAAGACAAAAATATATACAGAATTTTATGGTCTACTTCCAAGATTATATAAATCATTACATTTTAATGAGCATGAAGTCACCACCTTGAGGAAAATGTAAATGTGTGAACCTCAAGTTTGCCATTATCTTGTAGGAATGGGTGTCCTAAGTTACTTGGCAGCTTAATTAAATCTTACTGTAGGACAGTTCTCTCCAATAGTAATATAATGAGAAGTCCCATATGTTATTGAAAATTTTCTAGTTACTACATTAAAGAGTAAAAAGAAGCAGGTAAAATTAATTTTAATAATGTTTTAATTCACCCACTATATGTTATTTATAACATAATTTCAACATGTAATCAATATAAAAGTTATTAATGACATATTCTCTCTTTTTTTTTTAATAAAGTCTTCAAACTTTGGTGTGTCTTTTATACTTTCAACACATCTCAGTTTGAACAAGCCACACTTAAAGTGCTCAATAGCCCCGTGTGACTGGCTAGTGGCTACCCTGTTACAATGCAGCTCTAGAGTAGGGGTCAGGAAACTTTTCTCTAAAAGGCCAGATAGTAAATACTTTGGGCTTTGTGGGTCATACAGTTTTTGTCATAACTATTCGGTTCCACCTTTGGAGCATGAAAGTGGCCACAGACAACATGTGCACGAATGGGTGTAGTTGTGTTTGACTAAAACTTTATATTTACAATAGCAAGTGGTAGTCTGGATTTGGCCTGTGGATGGCTCCCCCATGCTGTGGAGCACTGTGTTTAGAGACAGACTCTGTGGTGCATGTGCTTTATTGTTTCTTCTTATGTCTGCTGCAAGGATGAGATACACAGATAGAAACACTGGGAGTTTAATAAAACGTAGGGGGCTTATAAATAAATACTTGCTTTTTTTCTATAACCTATAAACTTATTTCCTTTGATTATAGTGCTGTTGACACTTTAATAACTACTTCTCTAAAACCCTGCAAGGGAAACGACGCTTCTCTAAACTTGTATTCATTATGAGAGAATGCCATTTTTATGTCTGGTTATATCTGTATTAGGTTATTGATGATGCTAGTAACAATGAACTTTATGTTATTGCAGCTCACAAATGCTTTTTTACATCTGCAAGAAATTAACTAGTCATCAAATGCTTAGTAGCACAGAAATTCTCAAGTGGTTGCGGGAAATTTTGATCTGCAGGAATAAATTTCTTCTTAAAAATAAGGTAAGCAAAATGGCATCTTTAAAAAATGGAAGAATATTTGGAATGGGAATGGGGAGAGATTAAGAAAATGTTTTATAGCCAAATTAGGTTCTATTTCAGCTCCCCCTTCTCCCCAAGATTCTCAAAAGGAAATATATATGCAGAGGACAATGGCTGGCAAATCTGCAGTTAAAAAATTATTCTGAGGCTTTGGCCTTAAAACCACACTGTTGATAAATTCTAGTCTTAGTTGAGTTAAATAGGTCTCTATGGGGCAGGCCTAGGAAAAATGGGGGCTGCTATAACCAAAGGAGCTTAAGGAGCATATTCTATCTTTATTCCCAAGTTCATACATAAGACATAACTCCTATGTAAAATTTATTTTAACATATAGCTTCTATAATTAATTTAAGAATTCTGTTATGGCATAGATTTAGGAGTACTTGATTTAATCAGTTTTTGTCCAGTTCTAGAATCATAGCTCTGAGAAATGGTAAAGACCTAGATCTCATGGCTAGACTGGTTCAGAGAATTATATGTCAAGAAGCAAAAGGGAAAAGGTTGAGGGTCCTCAAACTAGGTTTATTTCTATTCCTCCAATAAGGGTTTCACCTCTTGAAAATATCAGGAGACTTCTTCATTGGGGTAGAGTGAAATTTTTTGATTCTGAACTGTTGAAACATGGTGAGGTTGTGGAGGATAAGAAAGAGGCTTAAATATCTTTTAACATATAGTTTCTATAATCAAATCAATTTAGGAATTCTATTACGATCTAGTTTTAGGAGTACTTGATTTAATGAGTTTTTATCTGGTACTAGAATCATAGCTGTGAAAAATCTTAAATGTATGAAATGCATATGCTTCTCAGTGTTATGTGGCTTTTTATTAATAAATTGTCTCTGTTTAGAAATAAACTAATGGTGAAGTGGGTTTATTCACATTTGGCTCATTTGATGTGTTAATGTAGTGGAATTTGATGTTATTCCAAAGATACGGAAAGAGATTAGACCTCAGACTTTCATGCGCTTGCCTATGGTATAATCTTCAGAATACAAGTATGAGGAATCCAGTAATGAATTCCTAGTGTCCTGGTCAGCACAGTCACTCTTGTGACATTCTTGGTGTATATACCAGGGTTAATTACTGGTCCAGAGAACTTAATCTAAAGAGTGAATTTTCTAGTTATCCCAACATGGCACAGGATAAAATCTTATGGAAAAAAATTTTGTCATTGAGATCGAATTATAGTTTTCATACAGTAGATTTATTTCGTTGATGTTTTACTTGTGTTTATGTTAGACTTAATTTATATTTGTAGAATCTACTGTTTCAGATGATTTAGAGAATGAGAAACTGAAAGAAATTTTAAAGACATTTAAGTAAACATTATTTGTCCTAATGGGTTTTTAGTGAATCTCCTTCAAGGTGGGGCATAGAGATTGAGAGGAGGAGGGGTTTTCTAGGAGAGTCTCAAACAGGAAAACAACTCAAATAAGTGTTTATTACTCTTGGTTGTCAGTGCTTCCATAAAGCTTATTTATTTCTTTTTTCTAGCAGGCAGATAGAAGTTCCTGTCACTTTCTGCTTTTTTATGGGGTAGGATGTGATATCCCTTCTAGTGGAAATACCAGTCAAATGTCCATGGATCATGAAGAGTTACTCCGTACTCCTGGAGCCTCTCTCCGGAAGGGAAAAGGGAACTCCTCTATGGTCAGCTTCTTTTGTAATTTTCCTGTATCATCATGTGTGCTCTATTTGTTTTCTGAATAAACTTTGGTAAATGTCATCTAGGTAACATAGTGGAATGCTGAAGAACTGTGTAGACTTTAGTTCTATCACTGCTCTTTGTGGAACTTTGGACAAGTCCTTAACATCCTTGCTCATCAGTTCTTCAACTTTAGAACTGATGAATGGGGACAATAATAATTCCTGCCCCAGAGTTGTTGTGAGGGTTAAATAAAAGGATGTGTAAATAGCACTTGACACTTACAAGCTATTTCTGATCAACGTAATTATTATAAACCTCCCCCACATAAAAAAGAAGCCGTTCATAGCACAGAAGTATAGAAGTTGTATCAGCTAACAAAGGTACAGATTTACAGGGATAAAAACAAAGTATTTTGCTTCATGTTAAAGATAAGTGTTTCTGTGATTTGTGTTTGTGTGTATAATTTCTTTTAAATACAAATCATATTTCAAGTAAAAATATCAAATCACTACAGAAGAGTTTATTTTCCAAACCAAAACATTTTTCACCCATAATTTTTAATATAATTTTCTGTTAAGGGAAAAAAAACATGTAAGCAGTATGGTATTTACTGTTGTCTGCTTTACTTGTAGAATTTGCATTTATTTTGTCAATTATTTTCTCCATTTCATGTTTGGGGAATAGTAATTCAGAATCAGGTATATCTTCTACAGCAATATTTAGTTCTTGTTTATGCCCTTGTTAAAGTGAGTACTGCAGTGTACTTATTTTATTACTTCCCTATAGCAAATAGATAGAATTTCCTGTTACTTCCTTTTTTTCCTGTCATTTCTAATTCACTGGGAAGTACATTATATCATTACTGCAGTAGTTTTATGTTATGGTGTTTTACCTGTCCATGTTAGAATCAGTTTACATGTCTGGAATCTGGAATAGGATAATGCCTATTTGATTTGACTTGGATAGATAGTAGCATTATGTTGGTCCAGATAATCTCATTTCTCATTTGGACAAGATGTTTTGGGGTTTGAAAAATTTCTGTAATGATTAAAGGAAAAAGCTCTTGTGAGTTACTGTATACTGAGATATTTATACACACACATACAGTTTACTGCATTGTTGGGTTTTATACATAATTACCCAAGTTACAGATACACGCCTTCCACCCTTGACTCTCAGGATAGTGCAGCAGGATGCAGTGGAACCCCACCAATTTGCCGACAAGCCCAGACCAAACTAGAAGTGGCCTTGTACATGTTTCTGTGGAACCCTGACACTGAAGCTGTTCTGGTTGCCATGTCTTGTTTTCGCCACCTCTGCGAGGAAGCAGATATCCGGTGTGGTGTGGATGAAGTGTCAGTACATAACCTCTTGCCCAACTATAACACATTCATGGAGTTTGCCTCTGTCAGCAATATGATGTCAACAGGTAAATGCGAATAGCGGTTTTTTTTACTTAGTCTGCCTCAAAGCCCCTGGCATCTGATTGTGAGAATGTATTTAAGGTTACTGCTTTGTAAGTTTCAGGGGAAATTCAAGTAGCTTACTTGAAATCCTTTTCTGAACAAAGTAAGATGAAAATAAATAGCATTTGAACTAAACTGTTAGTCTCTCACTGAATTTTTAATATGCTGTACATTTTTAAAATAACTGGCAGTATATGTTACCATCAATTATGATTATGTAATTTATTCTGCCTACGTTGTAGATGGTGAAGTTTTACACACATTGGCATATGTTTTGAGTAAATTATAGGTGGGAACAGCTATTTTATGCCATTCCAAGATAAAAGTCCAAGATAAGTACCTTTCCTGTGAGGTTAGTAAAAGGAAGTTTTTTGCTTTATCATTTGAAGCATTTGTTCTGCTCCTCCTACTCTGCCTTTTGAGTGGGGCTTATCAGGTTCTCCATTGGCAGGCAGGGCTCCAAGTGCAATAACTTGATTTGCTCTTGTATTTGCTTAGGAAGAGCAGCACTTCAGAAAAGAGTGATGGCACTACTGAGGCGCATTGAGCATCCCACTGCAGGAAACACTGAGGTAGGCCCTTCACAACAGAAACACCCCTCCCAGGCCCCCCACCCTCAATTTTGGAAGCCTCTTGTTACATATGTGTGATCAGGAATAGCTTTTGAAGTAAATCCAAGATATGTGCATATTACAAGTATAATATCTGAGTACTTAATATACATCAAGTTTGAAACTTGGCTGTTGCTGATTGGTGTTTAATTTTAGACTTAAAGTTGCTTTCAAGTGATAATTGCCTTCATTTTAGGCTTGGGAAGATACACATGCAAAATGGGAACAAGCAACAAAACTAATACTTAACTATCCAAAAGCCAAAATGGAAGATGGCCAGGTAAGTGTGTAAAGTTGACTGTTGTCTGTTACCTGAACTGCTAAATATATGTACTTCACTTTGGCAATCTTTCGTGTGTCTCTCAGTATAGTAAGCATATAGTTGTCTGAAGACTGATACTTAGTTGTGATTTATCTAGACCTGTACTTTGTAACACGGTAGCCACTAGCTACATGTGACTATTTAACTTAAATTTTAACATAATTAAAATTTAGTTTCTCAGTCATATACTAGCCACATTCCAAGTACTCAGTAGCCACATATGACACTTACTCTATTGGACAGCAGAAAGAGAAAATGTTTCCATCATCACAGAAATACTGGGCAGCACTGCCAGAGACTATTTGTTGCAGAGACCATTTCTTTACCCTATATTGCTGATTTTCCCTTCATCAGGGTGTTTCACAAAATTTTCAGAAAAGGAGCAACAGAGGTAGAGAAAAATTAACATGGAAACAATTCATTTTGCTATTTTGTTAGGTGTTCTAATTAAGGAATGTCTTGGGCAGAAGATTAAACCCATAGATTAGATGAAATTTTAAAATGTGGACAGTTCATTCAACTATTACTATTGACTGTAATATCTATTACTTTGGAAATTAATGATCAGTTGGTGTTTGTGTGTATTTGATTTGTAATATTTGTATTGCTCTCATTTTTAGGCAATTTATAAAAACTGGTTATTCCTCCATTGTTTTTTCTGTCATGCTTAATTACAATAAGAAAAGAGTTATATTTTTATAAAACAAAATTTTGTACCTAATACCTTTATTTGGAGGGGACATGTAGCTTTAGAATGAAAGCTTTTGGGGGGATAACTGTTTAATATATAATTACATACCATATCATTCACCCTTTTAAAGTGTCCAATTCAGTGACTGTTTTTTGTATATTCAGAGTTGTGCAACCATCACCACAATCGGTTTTAAAACAATTTCATTAATTGAGGAAAAAACCCTGTACCCTTTAGCTAGCTCTGCCTCTAGCCCCCTCCCTCACTTTCTTGCCTCTCCCCATCCACTTCTCCAGCCCTAGGCAATCACAAATTACTTTCTGTCTCTGTAGATTTGCCTATTCTGGATATTTTCTATAAATGGAATTGTAGAATATATGGGCTTTTGTGGTAGCTTCTTTCACTTAGCATAATGTTTCCAAGGTTCATCCATGTGAAATCAAAGGTTTTTTTTGTTTTGTTTTGTTTTGGTTTTTTTTGAGATTGAGTCTTGCTCTGTAGCCCAGGCTAGAGTGCAGTGGCGCAATCTTGGCTCACTGCAACCTCCACCTCCCTGGTCCCGGTTCAGGCAATTCTCCTACCTCAGCCTCCCAAGTAGCTGGGATTACAGGCATGAGCCACCATGCCCAGCTAATTTTTGTATTTTTTAGTAGAGACAGGGTTTCACCATGTTGGCCAGTCTGGTCTTAAACTCCTGACCTCGTGATCTGCCTGCCTCAGCCTCCCAAAGTGCTGGGATTACAGATGTAAACCACTGCACCTGGCCGAAATGAAAGCTTTTTAAAACAAATTTGATACTTGGGTGATTATATTAGTGTAGCTATGACAAAAATAAATCAGTGGCTCTTTAAAAATTTATTTGGTAATTTGGGGGTTTTATTTTAACTTTTTTTTTATACTTTTTGTACTTTTGTCATGGAAGAAATGTTGGATAAAGAGTAATTTGTCAAGTCTCAACTAATTCAGGTTTAATTCATGCTTTGCACAAAAATTTTGTGTTTAGGCTGCTGAAAGCCTTCACAAGACCATTGTTAAGAGGCGAATGTCCCATGTGAGTGGAGGAGGATCCATAGATTTGTCTGACACAGACTCCCTACAGGAATGGATCAACATGACTGGCTTCCTTTGTGCCCTTGGGGGAGTGTGCCTCCAGCAGAGAAGCAATTCTGGCCTGGCAACCTATAGCCCACCCATGGGCCCAGTCAGTGAACGTAAGGGTTCCATGATTTCAGTGATGTCCTCAGAGGGAAACACAGATACACCTGTCAGCAAATTTATGGATCGGCTGTTGTCCTTGATGGTGTGTAACCATGAGAAAGTGGGACTTCAGATACGGACCAATGTTAAGGATCTGGTGGGTCTAGAATTGAGTCCTGCTCTTTATCCAATGCTATTTAACAAATTGAAGAATACCATCAGCAAGTTTTTTGACTCCCAAGGACAGGTAATGTGTTCTCTTCTTTATATTTCACCTTTCCCTATGAATAGATTGACTTGTTTGAAATAATGAAGCCTTTTTCTTTCAGATTATTTAAATTAGGTACTCATAGTTTTTAAAAATTGCCAAAAAATTGCAGAAAGAAGAGTCATCTCAATGTAGGGGCCAGCTTGCTTCTTAGGAACTCTAGTGTGTAAGGGTGCCTGAGGGTATAAATGCCTTGTGTATGCATATGAGTGTCTGCGTTTATCTGTATGCTTGTTTTGTTGTGTGCCTGTGTGCCTGTTTGTGTGTTTAGGTCAGTCAGTTTCATCTCTCTAGGGGGTATGTCTTCTGTGCATTGATGGCAAATCATTAATGTATTTGTTCTTTCTATAGGTTTTATTGACTGATACCAATACTCAATTTGTAGAGCAAACCATAGCTATAATGAAGAACTTGCTAGATAATCATACTGAAGGCAGCTCTGAACATCTAGGGCAAGCTAGCATTGAAACAATGATGTTAAATCTGGTCAGGTAAGCGTTCTGCTGAAATGTAGCAGAAACATATTTTAAGAGATAAGAAAAACCTCTTACACATTGATATTGGTAGTAATTGATAAACTAATTTGCCATTCTTTACTGCATACAAACTAGGGTGTGACAATAAGGTAACCAGAAGTTGTGTATGTTCATAAATATCTTAACAAAGATATTTATGAGATAAATAAATATCTTATTGTTTTCAAACTTCAATTCATTTTACTTGACAACTAAAGTATTTTGAATGCCTTCTCTTTTGCATATATCTGATCATTTTTTTATTGTTTCTATGTCTATATAGATATGTTCGTGTGCTTGGGAATATGGTCCATGCAATTCAAATAAAAACGAAACTGTGTCAGTTAGTTGAAGTAATGATGGCAAGGAGAGATGACCTCTCATTTTGCCAAGAGATGAAATTTAGGTGAGTTCTCAAAAGAGCAATGTAGGGTCTTGTAAATCTTAATATGTTAAGTGACATACAGAAAAAGACTAAGTATCTGGTTATTGGTAGAAAGGAAGACAAAAATAAGAGCAATTTACATGTTTGTTTTTCTCTGTATCTCTCCTCAAATTTCCCTAAGCTTTGTGCCTGTGGCAGTGCTCCCTTTTTCTAAAACTGTGCTACACTTGAGCTAAGATTTGATTCTGTTTCCCATCTGATACCATAACTAAGGGCCGTTATGGAGGCTAAATATCCACATTGCTTGTTCCCTTTTGATTTTTGTGTCTGTGATAGCAGTATCTCTTTTATAAAGTCATCATGTCACCTGGGTTATCTGGCAAATTATTTACACTATAAGAAATCTTACATGACTAAAGGTGTGTGTGTTTGTGAGTGTGTGTGGAGGGGGGAGCTTCAAAAAAATTGTTTGCTGTTTCTCTTTTCTCCATCATTCTATAGGAATAAGATGGTAGAATACCTGACAGATTGGGTTATGGGAACATCAAACCAAGCAGCAGATGATGATGTAAAATGTCTTACAAGGTAAATAAGAGAATGACCTATTAGTGGGTTTTACTGTGAGAATTATCACTACTTCATTACAGCTTTATACTTGTATTTTATGCATATTTAAACTTTTTAGATGTGAAACTTTTGTGTTTGAAATATATGAAGACACTAATTTTTATTACTACTTTTTTTTGACTGAGACTTTCATTAAAAATAAATGTGAGAGAACAATATGTTTGGGAAGTTAGTGTTGTCAGTTTATGAAGAATAGTCTACAGTTATTGGGAAATAAGATACATAAAGCCTCAGATTGAATTTATGTTATGATTAGATAGAAAAAGATAAAGGTATTATTTGAGGAACTCATTGTGATGAATCTTTCGAAGAAATAATTGATTTTCTGATTCAAGCACTAGAGACAGAAGAAAAGGAAGTAATTAAGTCTGCTTTAATGATAAATACTTATTGACACATATTAGAAAGTGATAAAACACGATGGACTGTATAATAAGCATTCACATATGTTTCTTTGACCAAGCCTAGCTTTATAATACAGTTATCTCTCAATATCTGTCAGGGATTAGGTCCAGGAACCACCCCCCAAATCCCTGCCCACAACTCACTCCCATGAGCATTAAAATCCACAGATGCTCAAATCCCTGTTATAAAATGTCATAGTATTTGCATATAAACTATGCACATCCTCCCATATACTTTAAATTATCTTTAGATTACTTATAATACCTAATGCAGCATAAATGTTATATAATATCCTATATTGCTTGGGGAATAATGACAAAGAAAAAAAATCTGTACATATTGAGTACCTATGTACAGATGAAACCCTACTTTTTTTCCCCCTCCAAATATTTTCAGTCCATGGCTTATTGAATCCATGGATATAGAACTCACTGATACAGAGGGCCAATTGTACATACTTCTGACTTAAGGTAGTCATTTTGCCAAGATTACTATGTAGAAAGTTAATATTGCCTTCTCCCCATTTGAGATGTTTTTATATTTTGGGGTCTTCATATTAACTCAAATTATTTGGGTTGTGCTAATAATTTGTTTAGTGAAGTAGGTAGTTCCTAAAGTTTATATCTGTTAATAGGAGGTTTATTTGAGGAGAAGTGAAAGAGCCTGAAAGATTTCTGGTCTCTAATTTTTTTTTTTTTTTTTTTTTTCAGAGATTTGGACCAGGCAAGCATGGAAGCAGTAGTTTCACTTCTAGCTGGTCTCCCACTGCAGCCTGAGGAAGGAGATGGTGTGGAATTAATGGAAGCCAAATCACAGTTATTTCTTAAGTAAATTTCAGTCACCAAAAACCACAAAGCAAAAAGCAAATAAATCTCCTTCACACACACAAAAACAAACAATATTCCTCACGACAGAAGTAGGATAGGAAAATAACTGTGTTTTTTTTTTATTTTTAAAGAAAATATGATCAGTAAAATTTTGCTTATAATAAAACCCAGATTGCTTCATTAAGTTATTTACAAAAGTGACATTGTCTAAGCTTTCTGGACCACAAATTTTATATACTAACCATCAAAAGTGACACATTTACCAGGAAACATTGCATCTATTTGATGTTTATGTTATAAAAGGTATACTAGGCTATATCAGGTAAAATCATGTCCAACACAGCACACTTCATAATGAGCCTGGCTGATTATCCCGAGAGAGGAGAGAAGCAGTTAATCGAGGACCAGTCATAACTTGCACATGTTATTGTTTTGGAATATCTGGTTAGCTTTCTAGTTGATGTGGACTTTGCTATGTAAAGGTCATTCTTTTTATTTCTCAGATACTTCACATTATTTATGAACCTTTTGAATGACTGCAGTGAAGTTGAAGATGAAAATGCACAAACAGGTGGCAGGAAACGTGGCATGTCTCGGAGGCTGGCATCATTGAGGCACTGTACAGTCCTTGCAATGTCAAATTTACTCAATGCCAATGTAGACAGTGGTCTCATGCACTCCATAGGTGAGATCAAATGAAAATTTCATATAGAAATACAAAACCTACAAAACTGGCATGTAAGATAAGCAAAAAATTACTCCAGCAAGGTCATGTTAATAAATTTGCATGTTTGTCCACACCAGGTTTAGGTTACCACAAGGATCTCCAGACAAGAGCTACATTTATGGAAGTTCTGACAAAAATCCTTCAACAAGGCACAGAATTTGACACACTTGCAGAAACAGTATTGGCTGATCGGTTTGAGAGATTGGTGGAACTAGTCACAATGATGGGTGATCAAGGAGAGCTCCCTATAGCTATGGCTCTGGCCAATGTGGTTCCTTGTTCTCAGTGGGTAAGTGCATAGAGTAAATGGGGAAGAAAAATGCCTAGTACATAGCACATCCTTCAGAATATATTTGTTCAATAAATGTTTGTTGAATGAATTGATAAAATTTTAGAGCCAGAAGAAGTCTTAGATGTTTAGTTAGGTGACTTTTCAGCTGTAGGGAAGTGGTTGGCACTCCTAGACCTGACTAGTGAGTCTATATCATTTTATCCCACTGAAAATTCTGTTTAAACACTGATTAAGAATCACTGATCTACTCTGGTGTCTTCATATATTTAAAATAAGGTGGTTAGGTTAAACCTAATTTCAGTTGTTGCAACGCTGGAATTGTAATCCACGATTTGTGCCTGTTCACTACCTCCGGTTTGCTGTTCTTTTTCCCATGATGTGTTATACAGCTTTTTAAAAATGTAAGCACTGTATTTTCATTTGATATTACGATATTGTTTGTTTTAAACACCAAAGACATCATATGGCTATTAGGTCTCTTAGTTTAATGAAAAATTTTCCTAAAATCACATCATTCTTAATACACACTAAAACATTGAGAAGGGTTGTTCCTTTCCAGCAAAGGATATATCCTTCCAGCAAAGGATGTTTGCTTTTTAGTGTACCAAAAATCATTTCAGTTATAGTAAATTATAACTAGTAAGGTAATCTGTCATCGTAGATTTGTTTCTGCTTAAAGCTGTAGGATCATATTTATTATATCTGTACTTAAAATTCAAACTCCTTATTCTGTCTTACAAGGCTCTACCTGATCTGGGCCCTGACACATCTCCAACATCGTCTTAGGCCATTTTCCTTCTTGTTCACCAAAGCCATGCCAGCTACCGTTCTGTACCTCCTTTGTGTTAGACTTGTTTCTGCCTTGCTGCTGTTACCACCTGAAATGTGTCTCCTCTGGTATTTTATTTTGGTGAGAACACTTAGTATGAGATCTATAGCTACAATGCTACACCGTACATCTCTAGAACAAACTTTGTATAACCGAAATTTTATACTCATTGATTAGCAACAGCTCCAAATTATTGAAATCTTCTTGAAGTCTAAAATTAGTTCACAAATGTTCAAATGTTTTGAAAATGGAAATTCTGAATTTTATTACCACCTGCCTATAATTAGCACTCAAAATACTCAGTAATTTTCTTAATAATTGTTCATTTCAAGTAGCTTTAATTCATTGAGTTTTATATTAAATGACTTTGAGAAGGAATTTTCTATTAGGCCAGATCTCATCTATCACATTATTGTAATCCGGGGACGAGGGAAGAATTGGAGAGCTATGGACCATGATCCTGACCTTTGTTGTTAACTGCTTGAGGATTGAGGCATCTTTTTATGGCTACCCCCATTCTCTATAAATTTCTTCTTATGTAATTAAACAGTGATTTACTATTAGATCATTTTTCTTGAGTGTACCCAAAACTGCTTTAATACAGGGAGTTATAAAAGATGTCATTTAGGTAATAGATAGGAATTTCAGCCCTCATCCCTATCCCCCTAGCTTTATATGTAAATCTGGCTGATCTCTGGGTTCTGAATGCCCAATTCCTTTTCTTCCTGATTTCTCAAAAATTCTATAGTCTTTCTAATTTTGTCATGTCTCTGCCTAGTCTATGCTCTGTATTCAGAGTTTCCCTGACTATACGAGAAGAGAGTAGAACTCTTCTGATCATCAGTCTTATTTCTGATCTGTGTAAATGCTTGTACAAATCAAACTAAACTCTTTGCTATCCTCTTCTATTTCTGCTCTCTTTCATTTTGTGATATAATTTGAGTTGAGTCCTGGAGATTTCGTCTGCTGGTAAAGCCTAGGCCTCTCTTAATAGCTTTCACCAGTTGATCCTTGGAATTAACAGCTGTTGTAGACATCATGTATAGTCATCTTTCATAAACAATGTACACAGATAAATCTCAGGAGAAATATTAATGTCACCATTTGCCTTAATTTAGCAAGGGGTTGTCAACTTTGGGTTTACATTTTTGCTACTCTTCAGCTTTCTCCCTGAGAACAAAAATGGGATTATTTGCACTAACCTGATTTTGTTTTGTTCTCAGGATGAACTAGCTCGAGTTCTGGTTACTCTGTTTGATTCTCGGCATTTACTCTACCAACTGCTCTGGAACATGTTTTCTAAAGAAGTAGAATTGGCAGACTCCATGCAGACTCTCTTCCGAGGCAACAGCTTGGCCAGTAAAATAATGACGTTCTGTTTCAAGGTTTGTATCATTCATTTCGTGTGTGTGTGCGCCAAGGTATGTCAAATAATGTACAGATTGTGCAGAGCTGACTGTCTTCTTTTAAGGTAAAATATATGTAGCAGATATAATAAACTCCTACTCATGCATTTCTATAGGTATATGGTGCTACCTATCTACAAAAACTCCTGGATCCTTTATTACGAATTGTGATCACATCCTCTGATTGGCAACATGTTAGCTTTGAAGTGGATCCTACCAGGTTTGTCATCTTTTCACATAAAACTGCTTTTTTTTTTTTACTAGCACTGCATGAAGCAAGGCCCTTATAATTTCTCCCTTTGATCATTAAAATTAGTTTTTAATTATAAAAGTTATATGCATTTACACTTTTCTTTAATGATATATGTACATTTTTTTTTAGGTATCCTTTTTTTTTGCCTTATATCCAGGGACAGACTGGAGAAAAGTGTCTTTGACTTCCACCTCCAGAGACTGTTACTAGTTAAGTCTGTTCCTCTGTCCTTTTTCCATGCATTTACATATTCATATACAGTCACTTGCATGTGTATTCTAACTCACTTCTTCTATTAGGAGGTATGACTTAGGAGAAAGGAAAGAGGCTGAAAGGTAATGCTGGGTGCAGTTTGTTTATTTTTCATTTCTTTTTTTAATTTAAGACAGTGTCTCACTCTACTGTCCAGGCTGGAGTGCAGTGGTGTGGTCTTGGCTTACTGCAACCTTCACCTCCTGGGTTAATGCGATTCTCCTGCCTCAGCCTCCTGAGTAGCTGGGATTAAAGGCGCACACCACCATGCCCAGCTATTTTTTTTTTCTTTTTTTGTATTTTTAGTGTGGTGTTTCACCATATTGGCCAGGCTAGTCTTGAACTCCTGACCTCAGGTGATCCGCCCGCCTTGGCCTCCAAAAGTGCTGGGCTTACAGGTGTGAGCCACCACATCCAGCCCAGAGTGCAGTTTAAACCACCATTTCTGTGAAGCTTTCTCTGCCTGTTACCAGATACTACCCATACATACACTACCCACAAACAAAAAAATATGCTTTGTTCTGTTCTGCATACTGCCATTGTAACAATTGAGACAATTTATTTTATGAGTTTAGCTCCCCTCTAGACTGTTGGCTCTTATACATTTTTACATCTTTATATCCTTCCATGAGTATTTAGCATGGTATCTGCCTTAGAGTGAACATTTTATAAATATTTGTTAAATGAATGAATTTTAACTGAGTATCTTACATTTGCTTTTTCTAAGCCACATGGTAAGATGTTCTTTTCTTTCAGTTAGAACTTTATTTTTTACTTTTAAGTTCAGAGCTTCTTGATGGTTGGTTTCTTCCTAAATAATTATTATTCGACAACTGTATATTAGTTGATATTTATGGCTCTGCATTTGCTGAAGTATGAACTGTAATATCTATTCAGAACTCCAGCACTAAGCCAATTTTTGTTAAAATAGTTAAAAACTTAAGAGCAATATTTTATATTTTTATTTATTATTTATTTTATTTTTTTAGCCCCCACCCCTGCTCTACTATTATTTTTTTTTGAGATAGGATCTCACTCTGTCACCCAGGCTGGAGTGTGGTGGCACCATCTTGGCTCACTGCAACTTTCCTGCCCAAGACCCAAGTGATCCCCCCACCTCAGCCTCCCAAGTAGCTGGGATTACAGCCTTGCACCACCACACAGGGCTAATTTTTGTGTTTTGGTAGAGATGAGGTTTTCCTATGTTGCCCAGGCCGGTCTCAAACTCCTGGACCCAAGAGATCCACCCACCGTGACCTCCTAAAGTGTTGGGATTACAGATGTAAGCCACTGTGCCTGGCCAAAGCAATGCTTTTTAAAGCCTCGTATTTTCTTGCCATTAAGCACTTTCAGTTTTTTTTCTTGACAACTTCTCATGTCTCCCTTTTTTTTTTTTTTTAACAATTATCAAGTATATATAATACATTATTACTGATTATTATGTTAATTTTGTGCCCTACAACTTTATTGAATCTTATTAAGCAATTTTACTTTCTAAAGATTAAAGAATTACTTAGTGAGAGAGTGAACTAACTGCCTCAAATAAATCTACTATACAAAGTGCTGTGGTCCAGATAAAAGAACTAGATGGCAAACAATACTCAGGTTGCTTAAAATCAGACTGAGGCCAGTCTGACATGTAAAGAGCTTGAAGGTCGACACTCCCATGTTCACAACATGAAAAAAAGCTGAAAAACTGAAAATCAGTAGCTCTTAGATCCATCGGAGAATTTAGGTCCACTCCAAAAACTGAACACGCAGGTAAATACAGAGAATCATGGCTTAACAGGAGAAGAAGCTTCTGGAGCCGGTAACTGGTAGGAAAGCTTAGATCTTAATTGATGAATTGCTGAAGACTGAGCATTTAACACTCCTGGGGGCCTAGTCTTACAAGAACTCCTGCACCTTTGTGAATTTTACCTCCAGAAGTCTCACCAGGCTCTCATGGTGAAGATAGAAGAAAAATCCTTATGCCTTGCAGGGAGGGGGGAAAAGTATCCATTTAAAAATATGCCCACAGTGTTCTGTTATCCCTAACAAAGGTCTGCCCTCAGGAGAAATTACTTTACCAGAGCTTTATTTGACTTAGAATTCTGTTAACCACCTCCAGCCCCCTCTAGCATTTCTGTAAGAAGGGGAGAAAAAAGGCTAAGAAACTCTTTGCAGGTCACACTTTAAGGAATTTGGCCCAATAAAACAATGGAGATATAATCAGATTATAGAGTACTTCCCTTCCCCAATATCCCTATTAACGGGGAAACCTAGAGACAATAAAACAGACAAAAATAAGGGCATTGGAGGAAATGGACAGCTACAGCTACAGCAGACATTAAACATAACCCAACTTCTGGGCATTAACAGAATGCCTCACACTAAAGGTCTGTTTACCTCAGCTCCTGTTACCCAATACATCTTGTCTGGCTTTCAACAAAAAATTACAATGCATGCTAACCAAGACGAAAAATCAGTCTGAGAAGACAAAGCAAGCCTGACTCAGACTCAGATGTGGCAAGATGTATTGGAATTTTGGAATTGTCATACTGGGAATTTAAAATAACTAATATGCTAAGGGGTTTAATGGAAAATGGACAGTATGTAAGAACAGATGGGTAATGTAGGCAGAGACATGGAAACTAAGAATCAAGAGAATGCTAGAGGAAAAAGCTGTTAACAGGGAGAATTCCTTTGATAGGCTTATCAGTAGTGTGCGCACCACTGAGGAAAGAATCAGTGAATTTGAAGTTAAATCAAGAGAAACTTTCAAACTGAAATGCAAAGATGAGCAAAAACTAAATGAATATGAAGATACACCTTGTCAAAATTTGTGGGCTGTAATAAAGGCAGTTGCTTGAGGGAAACTTACAGTGTTAAATGTTATGTTAGAAAGGAAAATCTAAAATGAATGATCTGAGTTCTCACCTTAGAAAACTTGAGAAAGAAGAGCAATACCTAAAGCAAGAAGGGGGAAAAATCAGAAATCAATGAAATTAAAAATAGGAAAACAATAGAAAAAAAATTAATGAAACCCAAAACTGGACCTTTTTATTTTTTAATTTTTATATTTTGTGAGTACATAGTATGTATATTTATGGGGTACATGAAATATTTTGATACATACAGTGTGTAACAGTCACTTCAGGGTAAATGGGGTGTCTATCACCTCAAGCACATATCCTTTCTTTTTTTTTTTTTTTTTGAGACAGAGTTTCGCTCTTGTTACCCAGGCTGGAGTGCAGTGGTGCTATCTCGGCTCACTGTAATCTCCACCTTCCGAGTTCAAGCAATTCTCTTACCTCAGCCTCCCGAGAAGCTGGGATTACAGGTGCCCGCCACCACACCCAGCTAATTTTTGTATTTTTAGTGTAGACGGAGCTTTACCATGTTGGCCAGGCTGGTCTCAAACTCCTGACCTCAGGTGATCTGCCTGTCTTGGCCTCCCAAAGTGTTGGGATTACAGGTGTGAGCCATCATGCCCAGCTTTCTTTATGTTATGAACAATCCAATTATACCCTTTAAGTGATTTTTAAATATACAGTAAATTCTTGTTGACTGCAGTCACCTTGTGCTATCAAATAGCCAGATCTTATTCATACACTTCTGTATATATTAACTATCTCCACTTTCCCCTTTCCCATTCCCCACTACACTTCCCAGCCTCTGGGTAATTATCAATTTACTGTCTATCTTCATGAGTTCAATAGTTTTCATTTATTTAGCCTTCACAATAAATGAGAGCATACGAAGTTATATTTCTTTGCCTGGCTTTTCACTTAACATCATAACCTCCAGTTCCATCCATATTGTTGCAAATGACAGGATCTCATAATTTTCTGTCTGAATAGTACTCCATTGTGCATACGTCCCACATTTTCTTTATCCGTTTGTTTGCTGATGAACACTGAAGTTGCTTCCAAATTTTGGCTATTGTAAATAGTGCTGCAACAAACATGGGAGTGCAGATATCTCTTCAATATACTGATTTCCTTTCTTTTCGGTATATACCTAGCAGTGAGATTTCTGGATCATATGGTAGTTTTATTTTTAGTTTTTGAGGAACCTCCAAATGGTCCTCCATCATATTATACTAATTTACATTCCTGCCAACTGTGTATGAGGGTTCCCTTTTCTCACTTTTCTCCTTGTTGCCATTTGTTATTGCCTGTCTTTTGGATAAAAGCCATTTTAACTAGGGTGACGTGATGTCTCATTGTAGTTTCGATATGCATTCCTCTGATGATCAGTGATGTTGAGCACCTTTTCATGTGCCTGTTTGCCATTTGTGTCTTTTTTTTTTTTTTTTT
>NW_016107455.1:2347371-2355001 GCF_001604975.1 Cebus imitator
CTTTCTGTCTCTCTCTCTCTTTCTTTTTCCCCAGACGCACTCTTGCTCTGTCCCCAGGCTGGAGTGCAATAGCGCAATCTTGGCTCACTGCAATCTCCGCCTCCTGGGTTCAAGTGATTCTCCTGCCTCAGCCTTCTGAGTAGCTGGGATTACAGGTGCCTGCCACCATGCCTGGCTAATTTTGTATTTTTAGTAGAGATGGGGTTTCACCATGTTGGTCGGGCTGGTCTCAAACTCCTCATCTCAAGCAATCCACCCACCTTGGTCTCCCAGAGTGCTGGGATTACAGGTGTGAGCCACCATACACAGCCATGGAATATCTTTTTTCATCCCTTCATTTTCAGTCTGTGTTTATCCTAGGTGAAGTCTGTTTCTTGTAGGCAACAGATTGTTGAGTCTTGAGTTTTGTTTGTTTGTTTTAATCCATTCAGCCACTCTTATGTCTTTTAATTGGAGAATTTAGTTCATTTACATTCAGTGTTACTGTTGAAAAGGACTTACTCCTGCTATTTTGTTACACGTTTTCTGGTTGTTTTATGGTCTTCTCTTCCTCTTTTTCTTTCTTCTGTCTTCCCATTAGTAAAAGTGAATTTCACAGGTGGTATGTTTTCATTTCTTGCTTTTTATTTTTTGTGCCTCTGTTATATGTTTTTGATTTGAGGTTACCATGAGGCTTTCCAATAATATTTTATGAGCCATTATTTTAGGCTGATGACAAGTTAGCAGTGATTGCATAAAGCAGCAAACAAGCAAAAAGAAAACTAATAAAAACTCTACACTTTAACTTAATCCCCCTACTTTTTAACTTTTTGTTGTTTGTGTACCTTATTATACTATGTGTCTTCAAAAGCTGTAGTTATTATTTTTAAAAGGTTCATTTTTTAGTCTTCTCAAGATAGTAGTTCATATCACAATTACAGCGTCGTAATATTCTGTGTATTTACTATTACCAGTGAGTTTTGTATCTTCAAATGATTTCTTACTGCTTGTTAATGTCATTTTCCTTTTGATTGAAGAACTCCCTGTGGCATTTCTTCTAGGACAGGTGTGGCATTGATAAAATCCCTCAGCTTTTGTTTAGGAAAGTCTTTATTTCTCCTTCATATTTGAAGGATATTTTCACTGGATTTACTGTTCTAGGGTAGAAATTTTTTTCTTTAGCACTTGAAATATATCATGCCACTCTCTCCTGGCCTGTAAGGTTTCCACTGAGAAATCTGGTGCCAGATGTATTAGAGCTCCATTATATGCTATTTGTTTTTCTCTTGTTGTTTTTAGGATCCTTTCTTTATCCTTGACCTTGGGAGTTTGATTATTAAATACCTTGAGTTAGTCTTCTTGGTTTAAATCTGTTTGGTGTTCTATAACCTTCTTGAATCTGAATATTGATATATATCTTTCTCTAGGTTTCAGAAGTTCTCTGTTATTATCTCTTTGAATAAACTTTCTACTGCTCTCTCTACCTACTCTTTAAGGCCAGTAACTCTTAGGTTTGCTCTTTTGAGGTTGTTTACAAGATCTTGTAAGCATTCTTCATTCTTTTTTATTCTTTTTTTCTTTTGTCTCCTCTAACTGTGTATTTTCAAATAGGCTGTCTTCAAGCTCTCTAATTCTTCTGCTGGATCAATTTTGCTTTTAAGAGACTCTGATTGTTCTTCAGTATGTCGGTTGCATTTTTCGTCTCCAGAATTTCTGCCTTGTTCTTTGTAATTGTTTCAATCTCTTTGTTAAATTTATCTGGTAGGATTTTGAATTTTTTCTTCATTTTATCATGGATTTCCTTGAGCTTCCTCAAAACAGCTATTTTGAATTCTCGGTCCGAGAGGGCACATATCTCCGTCTCTTCAGGATTGATCCCTGGTGCCTTATTTAATTCGTTTGGTGGGTCACGTTTTTCTGGATGGTCTTGATGCGTATGGATGTTCATTGGTGTCTGGGCATTGAAGAATTAGGTATTTTTGTAGTCTTTGTAGTCTGGGCTTGTTTATACCCACCCTTCTGGGGAAGGCTTTCCAAGTATTTGAAGGCACTTGGGTGTTGTTGTCTAAGTCTTTGATCACTGCAGCTGTATCTGCTTTAGGGGACACTCCAAGCCCAATAACATTGTGACTTTTCCCAAGTCCAATAATGCTGTTGCTCTTGTAGACTCATAGAGGTACCACCTTGGTGGTCTTGGGTAAGATCCTGGAGAATTCCCTGGGTTATCAGACAGAGACTCTTGTTCTCTTCCCTTACTTTTCCTCTAAACAGAGTCAGTCTCTCTGTCTCTCTGTCTCTGTGTGCCTGGAGCTGGGGGAGAGGTGACACAAGCAGCCCTGTAGTCACCACCGCTGGGACTACAGTGGATTTTGCCCAAGACCTGCAGTACTGCTGCCTGACTACCACCTATGTTCACTCAAGGCCCAAGGGCTCTACAATCAGCAGGTGTCAAACCCAGCCAGGCTTGTGTCCTTCCCTTCAGGCAATGAGTTCTCCATAGGTCCAGAGATGCCACCAGGAGCCAGTGTCTAGAGCTGGGAACATTAGAGATCTACCTGGAGCTCTGTTCCACTGTGGCTAAGTGCTAAGCTAGTACCCAAGCTGTAAAACTAAGTCCTTCCCACTCTTCTCCTTTTTTCAAGCAGAGCAATCTTTTCCCATGGCCACCACCACCGCAGGCCCATGGTGAGTGCTGCCCGACTACCACTGATGTGCACTCAAGGGCCAAAGCCTCTTCAGTCAGCCTGTGGTGAATGCTGCCAGTTTAAGTCTCTCCCTTAAGGCCACTGGGCTCCCCTCTAACCTAGGGCAAGTCCACGAAAGTTGTCGAGGAGCCAAGGCCTGGAATCTGGGACCCCAGGAGCCCACTTGGTTCTCTACCCCACCGCATCAAGCTGGTACCCATGGTGCAACCCAGAGTCCCCTTTATTCTTCTCTCTTCTTTCCGCAATCAGAAGAGGTCTCTCCCATAGCTACCACAGTTGGTAATGTGCTGGGTCACACCTGAAGCCAGTGTGTCTCCAAGACTCACCCAAGGCCCACAGCAAGTACTGCCCAGCTATCCCTGCTGCTTATTCAGGGGCCAAGGCTCTTTATTCAGTAGGTGTGATGAGCTCTGCCAGGACTGGGTCTGTCCTTTCAAGGCAGCAGATTCTCTCCTGGCTCAAAGTTTGTTTAGGAATGTTGTCCGGGAGCTAGGGCCTGGAATGGGGGCCTCAGGAGTCTGCCTGGTGCCTTTTCCTACTGTGGCTGAGCTGGTAGTTGCAAGACAAGGTCTTCTTTACTCTCTCCACTCCTGTATTTGAACAGAGTCTCTCCTGGAGCTGTGAACTGAGCTGCCTGAGTTTGGGAGAGGGGTGACATCAGCATTCCCTTGTCTGCCCTGGCTGTCTCACTAGGTTGTGTGTACCCCAAGTGCACTGGCTCTGAATCCAGCACAGCACCAGCACTTACCCAGAAACTGCAGTCTTTATGGGTCTACACTGCCTTTCAAGTTCCTTTAGGACCTCAGGGCCCTTTAGCTCTTGGTGGTGGGCCTTGCTGGAACTCAGGTTTCAACAGCTAGAGTGGATGATTTACATCTGGCTAGGTCCGTTCTAAGTTCTTCATCCGTGAGTACCAGCTGAGTTCGGCCCCATGTTGCTTTCTGCTATGACAGAGCAGCATTGAGTTCCAATGCAAAGTCCCATCATCGCTGCACTCTCCGTCCCCCAAAGGCAGATTATCTTTGCACGCCATATGGCCACTGCAGGGAGATGAGGGAAGGGTGGTATAGGTCATTCAAAACAGTTTTTCTTACCTGCTTCAATGCCTCTTTCCTTAATATGATGTTAAGACCAGGTATTATGATCACTCACCTGATTTTCAGTTCTTATGCAGATGCTTTTGTGTGGATGATTGTTCAAGTTGGTGTTCCTATGGGGGGATGATCCCCGGAGGCTTCCATTTAGCCATCTTGCTCCACCTCTAATTCCAAAGCTGGTTCTTTGAAAATCAAGCTGAGGGAAAAGTTTTATACACAGGAACACTTGAATAATTGAACACAAATGTTCACTGTAGTTCAGAATTAGTAGAATATTCAACAGGTTACCATTGGCATGTGGGAAGCAAGAGACCACTGTGGCTAAAATGTATTGTTTTAGAGGGAAACCTGAAATGGACTGCAGTGTTCCTAATACGCTGACTCAAAAAAAAAAAAAAAAGAAAGAAAGAAAAGAAAAATTCCCGCAAAGTAGACAGTCATCAGGGTTTCCAGCAGTCTCTTTGAGCTTTGTTAAAGAAATTGTTAATCTTCTCATTCATATCTAAGATTTGAATTACTATTGTAACTTCTTAACTGTTCTCCATGCATGTAATCCCCATATTTAGATAGTCTCTTCTATTAGCCACATATTGCAAGTTCATTTTCCTCCTCTGGCTTCCTAACAGCCATGAACTATGATGAATTTATCATTGTCTATCTCTGCTTTGCTATTTTGTCTTTTTTTTTTTTAATTGTACTTTAGGTTCTGGGGTACATGTAAAGATCATGCAGGATTGTTGCATAGGTATATACATTGCAAGGTGGTTTGCTGCCTCCATCCCCCCGTCACCTATATCTGGCATTTCTCCCCATGTTATCCCTCCCCAACCTCCCCACTCCCCCACTGTCTCGCTGTTTTGTCTTTAATATCTGTAAAGGAATAAACAAACTTTTTAATTCTCTACTTCCACTTAACACAGTCTCCATATGTGGTGGTTGTTTCTCCACACACTAAGTAATTCTCCAGTGAATACCAACCAGGTGTCCTGTGATTCAGTTCAACCATGTCACTGTCTACCTGGAGATAGCATCAGATTTTCCATAGGATAAGGGCTGAGTAAGATTGCCACCACTTCACATGCCAGTATTACCTGTGCTTCTTACCACCTCACCTTGAGTTAGAATAATTTGCTAGAATGGCTCACAGAACTCAGAGGGATACTTTACTTCTGTTGCCTATTTCCTGTAAAGGATATCACAAAGGATACAGATGAACAGCCAGATGGAAAAGATGCACATAGGGCAAGGCATGTGGGAAGGGGCTCGGAGCTTCCATGCTGTCTCCAGCTGCATCACCTTCCAGGCACCTCAGTGTGTTCGATAACCTGGAAGCTCTTAAAATTCTGTCCTTTGGGTTTTTATGGTGGCCTCGTTACATAGCCATGATTGATTAGATTATGGGTCATTGGTGATAAGCTCAACCTTCAGCCTCTCTCCTCTCCCTGGAGGTTGGGAGTGGGGCTGAAAGTCTCAACCCTCTAATTGTGTAACTTGGTCTTTCTGGTGACTAGCCCCATCTTGAAGCTATGTAGGGCCTCCCAGCCACCAGTCATCTCATTATCATACAAAGACACTCATCACTTCCAGAGATTCCAAGGATTTTAAGAGCGTGTGCTAGGAACCAGGAGCAGAAACCAAATATATATTTATCACAATATTGAATTATTGTTTTCAGTACCTAGTGTGGAATACCTGGTATATATGTCTTTCCCCTTTTTGAAAAGGTCAAAAGACAATTATTGTTGAATCCTCAGCACCTGACACTAAGATAGCAAATAGTAGATGTGCAATAAATGTTTAGTGGATTGAATTGAGTACCTGCCCTACCTACTTTCTCTTTCTGAAATATCCTTACTTTTGTCTATGCAAATTCAGTGCCTCCTTTAGAACTCACCTGTTCAATGAAATATCTCCTGCCTTGCAGTCCTTACTGATTTATGAACTTACTGTATTCATATGCTGTGCCACACAGTAAACTCTAAGAAATTTAAAGCAATGATATGTGTCCAAAGCATTTCTGTAATATGTTGATTAATACAGAAACAAAATTACTAGCTAAGCTATTAAAAACAAATATTTACTCAGTACTTTTTGTCGTAAGGCACAGTGCCAGTCTTCAGGGGTTAAAGGTAAATACTTTCTTCAAGAGGTTACAGTTTAGTAAGAGGAATAAAACACGTAACAGGTAAGTGGTAAGTTTCATAAGGGATGTCTTTTGAGAGATCAGAATAGGCTAGTTGGAGAGTAAAGGTTGGAGGATTTGATTGCTATTGGGCAAAATTTAAACTCCTTAAAGCAGGCATTATTATGCCTGTCTTATTAATGAGAAAAAATGACACCCAGAGAATTAAGGGATTGTGACCAAGCTCGTAATGATCCGTAGCTGATAGAGCTGAAATTTAAACCTAGTAAGTGTGCCCGCAGAATCTCTTCCTTTAATTGCAACACCAGAGCTTAGAGGTGGTACTGGTAAGGGTTAGCACCACTGATTGGATACAGGGAATAATGAAGTAGAGCAGGAAGAAATGACATCAGAGATTGCCTGAATGATATGATAAAGTGATAATGCTATTGATAACATGGAGCACAAGGTAAGACATAAGAGGACAAGGAAAAGTCAGTTAATTTGGGGCATACTAATTTTTAGATTCCAGTGAGGAGGGGACATCTAGCCGTTAGAAATGTCAGACTGGATGTGAAACGAACCTGAATGGCCAGAAAATATATAAACGCATGTCTAACTTTAGTAGGAATTGTGGAAATAAAGTTAAAAACATGAGCTACCTCGTGTTTTTCCCACCTACTAGATTGGAGGGGAATAAGAATTCTTACACAGTACTAGTTTTAGAGCTACTTGGCAATATCTAGTAAAGTTAAATTTGCATATACTCAATAACTCAGAAGTTTCATTTTTAGGTAGCTGCCTTAGACAAACTTTTTGTTCGTTGTTTGTTTGTTTGTTTTTGAGATGGAGTCTCGCTCTGTTGCCCAGACTGGAGTGCAGTGGCACGTTCTCAGCTTACTACAACCTCCACCTCCTGGGTTCAAGCGATTCTCCTGCCTCAACCTCCTGAGTAGTTGGGACCACAGGCATGCACCAGCATGCGTGGCTAATTTTTGTATTTTTAATAGAGATGGGTTTCACCATGTTGGTCAGGCTGATCTTGAACTCTTGACCTCATGATCTACCTGCCTCAGCCTCCCAAAGTGCTGGGATTATAGGCATGAGCCACCACTCCCGGCTTAGACAAACTCTTACATATGTGCAAGATGTTCATTGCAATGGTATCTATAAAGGTGAAAAATTTTTAATGTTCCTTAATTAGAGAATAGATAAGTCATAGTATACAATAGACTATTATGCAGTAAAGTGAACTATGTCTTCCTGTATCAACATGGATAAATACAAAAAAGTAGAATGAAAGATGAAAGTTGCATTTTGTTACTATTGATGAGAAAATTAAAAACCTACATCATTCAGCCAGGCAACAGTGTCTTACACCTGTAATCCCAGCACTTTGGGAGGCCAAGGTGGGTAGATCACTTGAGTTCAGGAGTTCAAGACCAGCCTGACCAACATGGTGAAACTCCGTTTCTACTAACAATACAAAAATTAGCTGGGCATGGTGGCGGACACCTGTAATCCCAGCTACTCAGGAAGCTGAGACAGGAGAATGTCTTGAACCCGGGAGGTGGAGGTTGCGGTGAGCTGAAACTGTGCCACTGCACTCTATCCTGGGCAACAGGGTGAGACTCTGTCTCAAAAAATAGAAAAATAAAAAATAGAAAGGATTTATTTCAAGTTAAAGCAAAGATTCTATAAGTCTGGAAGGTCTTAAACCATTTTCC
>NW_016107455.1:2355746-2403311 GCF_001604975.1 Cebus imitator
TTTTTTTTTGTAGGTTAGAACCATCGGAGAGCCTTGAGGAAAACCAGCGGAACCTCCTTCAGATGACTGAAAAGTTCTTCCATGCCATCATCAGTTCCTCCTCAGAATTCCCCCCTCAACTTCGAAGTGTGTGCCACTGTTTATACCAGGTATGCTTACAGTTAGAGATTACCATTATTAACCTAAAGTTAAATTATGAAGAATGCTTTATTTATCAAAGAAGATCTAGCTGCTGATTGTGTGTCATTAACTATTATACTGAGTTTGGATGAATAATACATTGAGAATTGTTATTGGAATTGTCTTTGAAAAAAAGCTTAAATATTACTTAGACAACAGTTTCAAGTAAGAGAATACTTTAAAATACTAAATTTTCCTTGCATTGAGAGTAAGTTTTAAAATGCACTGAATCCATTGGATATGATGGATGTGGCTGAAAAGAACATATTATGGATTTTGTTGTTGTTATCTATTACCTAAATTACTCTCAGGGTGTTTCACAGTTGAAGTGGGTATCCTTCTTGCCTTTTGCATTCTGAATTGCTTGATCATCTGTAATTTTGGTTTCTTCATTTATGTATAATAATTATATCAGGTTTTCCCAGGATAGACTGATTGTTCGGTTTATTTTATGTAGCATATTTCTTAAAAGAGATACTGCATCATCATTCAGACCAAATTATTAGACTTTCTAACACGAGCATTGAAGTAATGCTTCTGGATTCAGAAGATATCCATAGTCATGCCCTTCTTTTTGAGGAATTAGGTCTACATTCTTTTACGCCCTCTGTGTTTTTGAATTGCACATTGCAGTTTTAGGAATAATTTATTCCAAGGGAGGTCCTGCAAATGCACATTAGGCTTTTGGAAACTATGATTCTGGAAGACACATTAGTGGGTCTGGAATTTGGGGTAGGGGTGGGTATAAGGGAAATACACAGTTATCAAAACCCATGTCTTTGTGTCTCTCTCTTTGCAGAGTCATCGCAGCCATTTGTTTTTTTAACACACGGCTTCAGTTGCTTAGAGACGTTAACAGCATCAGTGAGATCACCATTTTAAAAGCTGTTTGAGGCTGCGCTATATGAATTTTTTCCCCATTGCTATTTTTAAAGATGTATCTGTTCTATCTATAAAAAAGCTTTTCATGGTATACATAGATGATGAAACATATTTAACGTTGTCTCTCTTAATTTATCATGACTTTTCTGCCTTTTCAAAAAGGCTCAAGAAAACTTAGGAAAATCCTATATAATTTTTTCAAGTAGTTAAATCTGAGTCTAAAAGGTGATTTAGTTATAATATGAAACTTAATACAGTGAATATCTTAAGTTTGGGCTCTATTCAGGTTTCTCTTTAAAGTTTATTTAGTAATTGTTTTATTGATGAAACTAGGCAGGCAGGGAAATAGAATCTATTAAAAATAGTTTGGGTCAGCTTCTTGGTTGGCCTAGCAGTAACTGATTTCAGAGAGCAAATGGGTTTCTAAAATTACAGTGGCTTTAACTTTAGCTAGTTAAAAGTGAATGGGGACTGACTATATGAATACATGGTCTAGAAGATTTTAGTAGAATTTCTTCATGTGGTTGTCATCCTAAAAGAAAAATCTTTTTGTATCATCAGCAAACTTAGAGACCAATTTGAGACCATGATTCTGATAATGTAAAAAGGAACAAGTCTTAGCACTTAGTTAGTACTTAGGAAATATTTAATGCAGAAATAAATTTTCTCATCCCTCCCACCTAAGTAAACAAGATTCTTGCCAACTTTCATAGTTAGGAAAGGAGAAAAATAGTGAAAATAGAAAATAGACTTTTAAACACTGTATGTTGTGATTATTAAACACTACATGTTGTGCTTTTTAGGGCACTTCACAATAAAATATCCTGTATTATCTTCATAACAAACCTAGATTATTATGTTAAAATTTCACATAAAATTATCTTTAAAAACGTGAATTAAATGTGGCATCACAGTGCCTTGTTTTAAGTATTGGATAAACTTAGCATCATTGAAGAGTAGAGACAGCATGCTGTGCTGTTATTAAATAAGGATTTGTTTTTTAATTAGTAACCAGTAACAGAGAATTTTACATTTACTGATTAGAAAGATAGGAAAAAAGCTTTGGTCTCAAGATAGTATTTTATTTAGTCTCCTTCCCAAACCTAGCTTTTTTTCCTTTTGGTTTGCTTTTTTGTTTTTATTCATCTTCCCTCTTGGCTTTTTTTTTTTTTTTTTTTTTTTTTTTTTTTTTTTCTTTTTTTTTTTTTTTTTTTTTTTTTTTGCCCTTTTGCCTTTGAGGGTAACAGAAGAGTACCTTTGTACTTTCATGTTCTGCTTGGAGGGATAGTAGTCCTGTGGCTCCTGCTTTGGGACCTACTGGGGAAATTTTGAAAGTGAAGTGGGTATATTGCTAGCTAATAAATTTCCCTGGGTTTTAGCTCCTTTTTTGAGTTTGTATTTTGGCCTTTCAGCCTTTTCGGATTGTGCTTTAACCAACTCTATTACTTTATATACCTTCCTTCCTTAGTTGACTGGATTAAGGTTATTTAGGAATAGCCAACTGTGAACATGTGTCAGATTTATAATTAAGTCATTTTCTCATGTGTTGTTTTCACTTCTCCTGATGATCTTAGGATAAAATTATTCCCAGAGTGGATACTCTCTTATGTTATGGTGAGAGAATTCTAAGAACTAATTTACGATTCTAAATAAATCTCATCCTTTTTCAGTAAATCTGCTTCTCTAAACTGAAGTAGTTTACACAAATTTTTAAGGCTATAAATGGTAGTTATGTACCATGGTTACTAATGCATTTGTATGTTGTCTGAAGTTTGAAACAAAGCTCTGTGAGCTAAGGGACTGTGTCTTCCTGTTTTACTGCTGTTTCTCAATGCCTAAAATAGTATCTGACATGTAGGTGCCCAATAACTGCTTGGATGGATGAATAGGTGGATGGATGGATGGACAGATGGATGAATGGATGGGTGGATGAATGGATGTCTAACTAACTAACTTTAAGCCCAAGTTATGGGTTATGGTGTTGGATGCCCAGAATTCCTAGAATAAAATGCCATCTATTTTTGGATTAAATAATTCTGACTTGGTTTTTAAAATATTTTAAAAATAATTATTCTGCCTAGGCTAGTCCAGTCAAGGGTCTTTTAATTTTGAAAGAACTCTTTGGTCTAGAAAAAGCTCTGAGAGATGAAACCAATATGTTTCTGGAGTTTTGGGTTTTTTTAGGTGGCTTTTTCTTTGAGACATTTTGATAAATGGTCACCTGTAATATGTGAAAAGTTTTAAGCAGGCCGTAGTTTTGTTCTGTAATTTTCTCTGCAGTTTCTTCACTTTAATAATATTAATGTTTTTTACTAGTTGAGCTGATAACCTTCTTCTTCCAAATGTTGCAGAACTTTTAACCTCCTCTGATTAGAACCATTTCAGGAAGTAGCCTGCAAACACTGAAAAATATGTGAAATGTTAAGAATAATCTTTTTTAGGGAGAGAGAGATCTTAATTCAGAATTTCTAAAGTAAAGTTTTATATTTATCCATATAATTTTTATTTCTTTATTCAATAGGATCTTAATTAAATGCCAGGTATTGGAAAAAGAACTGAAAGTCAATTGAAGGATACACAGAGAAGAATTTTACATATGAAGAAAAAAAATTATGTAGACACAAATGTTTTTAGTGTGTGATCTACTTGTAATGAATATTTTATATTAAATTCCTCAAAAGCTAGGCATTAACTAAAATGTAAATATTTAATATCCTCAAATTCACTTGGGGAGAGTTTTTCTGTGATTTATAGCCAGAAATAGTAGACATGATTGGATCTCAACATTTCTTGCTGTTTGAGTGCTTGGCTTAAAAATGTAATAAAAATTAAAACCCAGATTTAAAATTCATTCCTCAAAATTCAGTTGATTTCTAATTTTTTGTTGATTCCATTTGTGTTACATTTTATCGTGTAATTTTATGTACAAGCCAACGTTGTTTTTGTTGCTGTATGTAGTCGGTGCTGTGACTTGTTTGTGCTCATCTCTGTTCTGTAGGCAACTTGCCACTCCCTACTGAATAAAGCTACAGTAAAAGAAAAAAAGGAAAACAAAAAATCAGTAAGTTTGGAGAACTTTTTATTAGCTGTTTCTTTCAAAGCAAAACAAAAATCTTTTGCTGTTTGTTAAGAACATCTTCACTTCAGCCTATTTGACCTTCACTGTAAAATCATTCTACTAATTCTGGCACAAAATAGCTTTCATTTCAATTAACCCTGGAATTAAGTTACATTGAAACATTCTCTGTGTTCCTTTGGTTTGATTTATCCCAAAGGCAATTTGTGGACATTTGTTGCATTGGATATCTTTGGTCTAATTTTATTGTTACTTTTTAAATTATAAATGAATACAAAGAAACTTAATTTCAAGGCCTTAGGAAATGCTGACTCTCTTCATTCTTGCTTCTTGTTTGCAGGTAATGTGAGTGGTTTCTTTTCCCAGATATGACAGTGTTTCTTAATTGTTAGAAGTATATGGTGGGAAAGTGTCACTTTCTAAACCTTACCTAAAAGTTGCTAAATTTTATTTTTTTTACTCTTCATATTTTTTATCTAGGCAGTTTCAGTCATAATTTAGATATTTGTGCATAGATAATAGAAATTTTAATGGTAAAAAATTATTTTTATCTCAGAAAAAATATGAGTAAATAAGATAGTACTTTTGAGATAAAAGAAAACTGAGTTCAAATTTGTAGAAAAACACATCATTCTGCAAACATAATGTGAATATACTATCAGCTTCTATGTACTTGCCCTAATTTATTTAAAAGGAAGAAATTTATGAGATTCATAATTATTTTCTTATAATTAATGGAATTTGTCCAAAATGTAACATGCATTCATTTTATATTTATTGTTATCTGTCAGTGTGACTTATCAGGCTGAGCCCTATCTTTGTTCATACAATCCAAATGATTGTAGAGTAAGATGTAAAGAAAACTTTTAGGAGTCAGGTAGGTAGTTTTCTTAAAAAGTTATAATTTAGAATACAGTTTTCATCTGGTTTTATCTTTTATTCCTTGTCTGAACTTTACATATAATAAAGCTTTATGGCTGAGCACAGTGGCTCATACCTGTAATCTCAGCACTTTGGGAGGCCAAGGTGGGAGGATCTCTTGAGACCAGGCATTCAAGACCAGGTTGGGCAACATAGTGAGTCATCTCTACAAATAATTTTTTTTAATAAGCCAGGCAAGGTGGTATACTCCTGTAGTCCCAGTTACTTGGGAGGCTGAGGCAGGAGGATTGCTTGAACCCAGGCAGTTGAGGCTGCAGTGAGCCATGATTGTGCCACTGTACTCCAACTTGAGTGAGAGAGTAAGACCCTGTCCGCCCCCCAAAAAAAAAACAAAACCAGAAAAATAAAAAAGAAAAAGCTTTACATATGTTTCTAAGCTTTACATGTAGATTTTCTAAGCTTTAAATACAAATTTTTTAAAATTTAAATCAAAATTTAAATTTATAGACATACACTTTTATTGTATCCATTGAAGTTTTTATTTTGAGTATGTTAAGTAAATTTGACTAGCTATGATTTCATTGATTGGATTATAAAGACATTTCTTTCTAATGCTTCAGCCTTCTAATTCTCAGCATATGTGAGTTTAACAATGTACACCATCGTTGAAATTAATTTGCTGCTTCTAACACTCTTGTTCAGTGTTATACTAATGCCATTTTGTAGTGTATCACATAATTAAAATTCAGGCTTTCCGTGTTTCTCTAGAGCATGTTTTCTAGCCTTCCTAATATTGCTTTATTTATTAAGATTTTGTCTAAAATTGTTTCTCGAAATGTTTTTTTCTGCTAGAGTTATTTTCAAAAAAATTTTTTCTGTAATTTCTGGGTAATGCTGTTTTGGAATGTATTTCTCAGCACAGGTAATATGAGCTCCTCATGGAAACAAGGGGAATCTAATTGGTAATTTGAGATATTTCAGAGAACATTCCAAAGTATGAAGACAGTATACTCATAAATTTAAAATGTTGTTTTATGAAGTTGTGTGCTTTAACAAAATGTAATGATCCTTCCTTTAAGAGCAAGCTGACTTTCTTTTCGAGTATACATATCATGGATTGGAATATGTAAAATACAGAGAGAAGATCTGGCTTCTAGTATATAGCTGTGTCGTCATATTACAGATAACTGTTTATTATTCTCAAACATACAGTGTATAATGAGGTTTACTTTGGAAGTTAACTGTCTGCCTAACTCAGGGAGAATGCAGTAAACTAATCCTGTATGGGTAGTAATGCCCTTGCTGAAGTGCAGTTTATGACTGCATGCACTTGCAATATGTAGTTCAGCTTTTACCAACAGAAGGAAGGGGACATTTGGCTGATAACTGGTCTCAACACACAAACAGGCCCAACTTTGACCTTTTGTGCAGAATGTCTTTTGGATCCAAATTAGATTTTTATGAATTAAAAAACTGCTAGAGAGTGTATATATTATGAGGTAAAATTACATTGATGTCAGTTAATGGTGAATGGAAAAAGCAGTCCTTTTTATAAGCTGACTTATGAAACTTGTTATATAGCATTTTCATTGATGTTGGTTTTTTAATCAGTCTTTAGTTCTAAAATTACATTGATTCTGCCATCAGTGAGATATATGTATTTGATATATGAAACAGTATGTGTTCTTGAGGTGTGGCTATTTTGGGTTTTGATGTGAATTATTTTTAAAGATGTGGAAGATGGTAAAAGTGTGATTTTTTGGTAAATTTTACAATATTCTTTTGGGAAATCAATCAGCTTTGCATTAAATTCTGATGCTGAGTACCATTAACTATAAATAGAGTGTAAATATAAGTCACACTTTAAAACTCCTTTGTCCTGGGGAAAACCAGTCAATATAGCTACTTTCAAAAAAGTGTTTCGTCCAGTTATGATTACCATTACAATTTCCTTGTTCCTTCTCCACTCCCAGTGCTTCATTTTACTAGCATTAAAAAAAAAAGTATTTTGGCGGGGCGCGGTGGCTCATGCCTGTAATCCCAGCACTTTGGGAGGCCGAGGTGGGTGGATCACGAGGTCAAGAGATCGAGACCGTCCTGGTCAACATGGTGAAACCCCGTCTCTACTAAAAATACAAAAAATCAGCTGGGCGTGGTGGCGCGTGCCTGTAATCCCAGCGACTCAGGAGGCTGAGGCAGGAGAATTGCCTGAACCTAGGAGGCGGAGGTTGCGGTGAGCCGAGATCGCGCCATTGCACTCCAGCCTGGGTAACAAGAGCGAAACTCCGTCTCAAAAAAAAAAAAAAAAGTATTTTGAAAGCTCTCCATGTGTTTCACAGCAGGTTAACATTTTATAAACTAACTGGTTCTTTAAAATTAAACTATGGCTTTTAGCTTTTTAAAAACCGTTTTAGGATTTTAATAGGTTAAATTGATTAGGTGCTAATTCTTTTAAAACAATCTATTTTAAAATAATTATAAAGCAATTTTTAATCCTTTTCTTGCCTGCTAACTCACTCCTTAAAGGCTTTAAAATGTTATAGGTTTGTTTTGTCTGCCTTTTTTTCCCCTCCCTCCCTTCCTTCCTTCCTTCCTTCCTTTTCTTTCTTTTCTTTCTCAGTCTCTCTCTCTATCAGTTAGGCGGGAGAGCAGTGGCAAGATGGCTCACTGCAACCTCCAGCTCCCAGGTTCAAGCGATTCTCCTGCCTCAGCCTCCCAAGTAGCTGGGATTACAGGTGTGTGCCATCACACCTGGCTAATTTTTGTATCTTTAGTAGAGATGGGGTTACACCATATTGGCCAGGCTGGTCTGGAAATCCTAGTCTCAAGTAATCCATCTGCCTTGGCCTTCCAGAGTGCTGGGATTACAGTCATGAGCCACCATGCCCAGCCAGAGAATTGTCTGTTTTAAGATTAAAATTTGGGAGTTTTAAAAGAACCGCTCAGTAGCAATGATGGTCTATGAATATTCTAAAATTATGTGAAGAAGTTTGTCTGTGTGAATGCATACATTCATTTTTCTAACCTTTATCAGATTTCATAGAGGTTCCTTGTCCCCAGAAGGTTGAACTGTACTAGAATAGTCAAAGCACTCAAATTTTTTTCTTAACTCTATATCTTTAGTTTTAGCTAAAACTTCTATATCTACTAAATTGATGTATTTCAGCTAGTATTTAGGTTTTAAAGTCATTTTAATAAAGCAGCTATATTTAGCCACATTTACCAGTTTCCCCTTATTTAAGTGTTAAGGTTGTTCTTCATGCAGTAAGCACTGTAACAAAGAAAGCTTTCTGCACTATGTGTAGTGTTCCTGAAGGCGGGACTATATTAGTTACAACTCACCTCTTTTATCACCTCTTACAAATATTTTATTCTCTAAAACCTAATTTTTACCCACTTCCTATTGATTATAGAAAGCTATTTTGAGATTATAAGCAGATATGAACGAATTTAAAAGGTGGACTCCATGAAGCACTACATTAAACAGGTTGAAGTGAAATAATCCCTGTTCTTTCAAGAGTTAATCTGGAGTCAGCCATGTGAATTTATGACAGGAATATTAATTTATTGAGGCATTGTGAAAAAAAATAGTTACGTGATATTCCACATGTAAATCTGCCCCCCGCCCCTGAAACCAATATCCTTTGAAATGAAGGTTTATCCTTGGAATCACAGAATATTGAGTGGAATGCTACAGCTTTGTAATCACGGCCACTTTATTTTTATTTATTTATTTTTTTTGCCGAATCCTAACCACTAGACTACCAGGGATAGTCACTGCTACTTTAAATAGCAGTTAGCCACACTAAGCAAGACTAGCTGTAGAGATTAAAATGTTAAGTTAAATGTTCTTTAAAAATAAATATATATAGTATATATAAAAAATGTAAATTGCAAAATAATATAATTTTCATATATAACATGATTTAAAGCAAGGGATGCTAGGAAGGTATGGGAGCTAAACCAATTTTATAGCACTCTCCCCAATCTAAGGTACCTTTTACTTTATCTTAATGTAGAATGTTTTATAAAGGGAAAACAAGTCCTCTTTAAATATTGGGTTCACATTGCTTTTCAGGCTGGACAACCATTTCTTGAATTCTTAAATTTTTTTTTATTTGACAATTATAAATTGAGGCAGACATAGGGTTTCTCTCTTCTGGTGAGATCCTTTTTGCTTTTAGGTAACCAAGAATTCCCATCCCTCCATGGTTTAAATAATAGGTAGGTCCTTATATTATAAAGGAAGTTGTGAAGAAAAGGAGCTGGCAATAACATTGCTTGTAAGTAAGTTCCCCCCCCTCGGGAATCTAAGATTTTGTTTTGTATATGGCAAGCATTTTTTCTTGAATTCAGTTGTAACTGGTACACAACAAAATGTAAATATGTACTATTAGGTATAGGATGTTTTGGGGGTGTGCTGTTGAAAATTTGGTTTCACCTTATAAAGTTAACCACACTTTCATGTCTGTTAATTTTAGTAAATTATGATCATCTTTGTGTAAAAATTTGGTCTGCTTTCATTACTTATCAAACTTGCAGTATAAGTGATGATACAATGGAGATCTTTTTTCAGGTTTCTTCTACCCATCTCATCCACGAGGTTTTTCTTTCCTCCGAGATACCTGAGTTGTACTTTAATATGATACAAGACTGAAATTAAGAGGAAACTTTATTTTCTCATTTTTGGGAGAAGAAAAAGATAGAAGTGTGTCATTCATGAGGACTGATTGATTCAGAGTTTTTGTGCAAAGTTTGACCTTTGAGCTCTTTGTTCCCATGTCCTTATTTTAATTCAAACCTTATACTCAATTCTCAACTCCTTGTTTTTAGGTGGTTAGCCAGCGTTTCCCTCAGAACAGCATTGGTGCAGTAGGAAGTGCCATGTTCCTCAGATTTATCAATCCTGCCATTGTCTCACCGTATGAAGCAGGGATTTTAGATAAAAAGCCACCACCTAGAATCGAAAGGGGCTTGAAGTTAATGTCAAAGGTGAATTATTTTGATAATCTAGCTATCTTAAACTCCCCTTCCAACTGAATTTTCAGCTTTTCTTATAGTACTTCCTCTTACATTTATATTTTAAATTCCCTATGGTTTTCAGTTATGTGTTTTTGTTTTATTTTGTTTAAATTACTAAGGAATTCATTAGTTAGATACCTGATGGACCTTATTTTCATGAGAAAACATTTTATTACAGTAAATGTCTTGTGTTATGAAGATCATTATTTGTGTAATCATTCTAGACATTCTGAAACAGACTAGAAAGTAGGCTATAGGATTTTTTATTTTAAAAGACGTTAAACATTTTAATATGTATTTTTATATGTAAATATAGTAATTATATTTTGGAAGAATAGAAACACTACCTAAAATTTATAGAATGAGGAGTGATTGATTTTAACTACTAGCAGAAATTTTATCAATGAGAAAATTCATATTTTTAAAGAATATATTAATGTATAGACTTCATACAATAAATAATCTGATTATTTACAACCCTGTTTTATTGTGTAGATACTTCAGAGTATAGCCAATCATGTTCTCTTCACCAAAGAAGAGCACATGCGGCCTTTCAATGATTTTGTGAAAAGCAACTTTGATGCAGCACGAAGGTAAGCTACCTGCCACGTATTCAGTTACTCTGTTTGAGTCAAATATTTTCAGTTTCATTTAAGTCCATGTACTTGTTTTACATGAAGCTTCTGTGTAGGTTTTTTCTCTTCCTGCTCTAGGTCAAGACATAACTTGTCTTATTTTACTGTAAAAGTCATGAAATAAATTAATATTTTTTATAATTTGGTAGTGATTTTCATATTTGAAAACCAAGTGATTTTTGACATGTCTAGTTAAATAAAGGATTTGAGGATGTTACAATAAGGAGAAAGGAAGAAGTAGGATTCCTTTTATTTAAAACTAAAACCAAACTGGTATCGATAATACATAACGATGTATAGTAAGGATTTTTTTTAAATGTTGGAATATTTGCGATACTTACATTTGGAAGTGTATCTAAACTAAAATGTTATTTAAACCAAGTAATGCAGACATGTAAGATTTTGTTCATGAGTAACTGAATGTTGATTTTAGAAAACTTTTCTGCTGGATTTCCATAACTATTTTACTTTATTTCTCTGAGTTATTGATTTATCTGTAAAGTAGTGATAAACACTGTTTGCCTGAGTTGTTTTTAGAGGAAAAAAAACGAGACAATTAATAAGAAAGTGCTTTGTAAATTTATGTCTGGAATTCTGCTTTTCATGCAGTGTGAATCTAATTGATCCTCATCGTCTAAACTAGACTTGTATAACGCTTTCTTCCAGCTTATCATCATTGTAGTTGTTACTGACTTTTTCGTGTTAGGGAAATTGGAATTTAAAAGGTGTACTGCTGAAGTACAAGCCATATTGGAAAGAGAGTAAATATCAGCACAGGATTCATATTCTGGCAGACTGAATACTCACAGAAAGTTAAAAAGATCAAAGTTTTAATCCTGGCTCTGACCTAACAGGCTATATATTTTTGGGGAGGTCTTTTGTCTGGACCTTAATTTCCTTGTCTGTAGCCTCTTGCCAAAGTTTTATCCATCTCAATTTTGTTGTTCTCTAACTTCAAAGCCTACTCTGAAGCTGGTGCCAGGGATCAGAAATGGAAAGCCAACTTTCTCCTTGTCCGTCTTGCTTTGTCTAATGACAAGTCACATTGTGTGAACAAGCCCTTCATATTTGTAATCTCAGTTATTTCACAAAGTTACATCATATTTATTTAATTCAAATGTAAGTCTGGCTGTATCTGGTATTGGAAATTCTAATGATTTTGCGTTTTTGAAGGTTTTTCCTTGATATAGCATCTGATTGTCCTACAAGTGATGCAGTAAATCATAGTCTTTCCTTCATCAGTGATGGCAATGTGCTTGCTTTACATCGTCTACTCTGGAACAATCAGGAGAAAATTGGCCAGTATCTTTCCAGCAACAGGTAAGATTTCCCAGTCATGGGGATAGTGAACACTCTCCATTTAAATTTAGATTAATAAAATTATTGGTCATGAATAGTGCTTTTTACTTGGCACCTTCTTGGACTAAGAATTATGGTTTAGAAAGAGAAAGACTCTTTTTTCAAAAAAAAAAAAAATACAAAGAAAAGGTTAAGTCATATTAAGTCAACAAATCTACTTAGGTTCCAGTGATGATGATGATGATGATGATGATGATGATTTTTTTTGTCAAGTTAAAAAATCACAAATTAGCTCTTTGGGTTTTTATGGCTTGCAAATTGTCATAGACCCAAAGAAATTTAAATTAGTGTTGGCGTTTGAATCTGAAGGACAGCTAATTCTTAGGAGTTTAGTAATTAAAATATTGTCAGTGTTTTAATTCTATGATGAACTCATTTGTGATACTCTAAGTATATGCAAATAAAGCTTTATATAGAAAATACTGGCCTGGAACTGTGGCTCACACCTCTGATCTCAGCACTTTGGGAGGCTGAGTCGGGCAGATCACCTGAGGTCAAGAGTTCGAGACCAGCCTGGCCAACATGGTGAAACCCCATCTCTACTAAAAACACAAAAATTAGCTGGGCGTGGTGCCTATAATCCCAGCTACTTGAGAGGCTGAGGCAGGAGAATCTCTTGAACCTGGGAGGTGGAAGTTGCAGTGAATTGAGATCACACCATTGAGCTCCGGTCTGGGCCGAAAGAGTGAAACTCCGTCTCAGAGAAAAAAAAAAATTAAAAATTGAAATTAATTTGGGCATTGTTTCATTAGCTCTTATTAGTCTCTTTTGTAACATAAATTACTTGCTGTCCCATCTAGTTATATACATTTGTAAAGAGACCAAATTCCTGTGTTTGAGGCATTCCTTACAAAGGAAAAATGAGTCCAAATTATTTTTAAATGCCAATAAAAATGGTTAGTACTTTCATGGGAAAAGTAGCAGACTATGGAGCTAAGGCTAAGCAATTGGGAGATGGGAGTTTAAACAACAGGGCATTTTAACCTTTTATGAATTATTAATGGATTGAAATAGACATGGGCCTGAGGTCTTTTTGTTGCTGTTTACAAATCAACAGAGACCACCAGCTGACAGTAAAAGGAAAAACAACCAGTGACAAGTTAAAGAAATATATACTGCTAAATGTGAACTGCTACTTTTTTTCTAAGTAGTTTGCTCTATCTAGGGATCATAAAGCTGTTGGAAGACGACCTTTTGATAAGATGGCAACACTTCTTGCATACCTGGGTCCTCCAGAGCACAAACCTGTGGCAGATACACACTGGTCCAGCCTTAACCTTACCAGTTCAAAGTTTGAGGAATTTATGACTAGGTAAAGTACAACTTGGAATGTTGATTGCTTTCTTTTTGGTTGAGAAGCAGAGTTTACCACCAGGCTACTTGTTAGATATGATAGAAGACTATGAGGAAAGATGTGTCTAATAATTGCATTACCATGTTTGGGGAGCCAACCTTTCTCCTACGCTATATATTACTTATATATATAGGATATGTTTTATATGTTGTTAGAAAAATAGTAACAAATCATATTTTATCATCTTGCTTTCATATGTTTTCACATTTAATACTTAGCAGGGAGTGAAGACAACATTATTTTCAAATTATAGTTAAGGAAAAAGCAGCTCAATGTGAATAATTGGCTTGCTTAAGATTCCATGTCTGGTTCATAGGTCTTTTGGTTTTAAGTGTAGGACTTTCTACTACACTATAGCATTTTTCAGAACCTCATAAAGGTTAATGGTTTTAACTTCTTTTAGATTAAGTTTCAGAAAATATAGTGTACCTCAGTATTGCTATAAAATTTCAGTGGACATTTGTTTTGAATCCCATTTAGTGGAATTTAGTTAGTGAACAAAAAGATCCTCATTGTTAGACACTTACTCTATGATGATACAGTGAGAGTAGCCTGCTGAATCTTTTAAAGTACCTTTCACAGAACTTTATGTTTAGTAAGTGCGCCATAGTGTCTGTGAGTTGAGTGTTAATGTTCATAGTATGTGCCAAAACAGAAAGAACTAAACAGAATCTGATGAAAAGAAGTTAAAGATTTGCATATAATATGCCTTGAATTATAATTGCCTGTTGTATTACATATAGGTCATAGTTTGGTACATATAACTCCAAACCATTGATACTGTTAAAAGAATATATGAATATATGAAAGAATGTATAAACAGAATGTATGACTTTATAATGTCTTTTCCAAATTAATTTTTATTTTTAACTCTATTAAATTTTTCTCAGTATAACAAATGTTTATTCCTATGTAATTAAGGACATATTTTCCATACAGAATATTCACATTACCTAATTTATATAATACAAAAATATAAAACTATTTTTAGACCAGGCATGGTGGCTAATACCTGTAATCCCAACATTTTGAGAGGCCAGGGTGGGAGAATCACTTGAGGCCAGGAGTTCAAGACTAGCCTGGGCCACATTGTGAGACCTTGTCTTTATTAAATAAGTAAGTAAGTAAGTAAGTAAGTTGGGCACAGTGACTCATGCTTATAATCCCAGCATTTGGGGAAGAGGATTGCTTGAGCCCCGCCTGGGCAACATAGCAAGAGTCTGTCTCTACAAATAATAAAATATTAACCAGGTATGGTGGTGCACACCCGTAGTCCCAGCTACCTGGGAGGCTAAGGTAGGAGGATTGCTTGAGTCTGGGAGGTTGAGATTGCAGTGAACTGTGATTGCACCACTGCATTCCAGCCTAGGTGACAGAACGAGACCTTCTCTATAAATAAAGAAATAACTAAAAATATAAATTAAGTAAAAAGAAATATAAGTAAATAGAAATATAAATAAATATATAAATATAAAAACGAATAAATCAAAACTAACAATTTTCAAATTTAACATCACTGATGGCATCGTAGCCATTTTTCTATTTTTCTAGGAAAAAAAAAATTTTTTTAAGAGACAGGATTTCACCATATTGGCCAGGATGATCTTAATCTCCTGACCTCATGATCCACCCGCCTTGGCCTCCCAAAGTGCTGGGATTCCAAGCGTGAGCCACCGCACCTGGCCTGGAAAATATTTTTATTACTCCTTTTTTTTCTAAGATCCTATCTTCCCTTACAAAGCAGTCTTTTGTGCTTTTGAAGATTAAGTTATCTAATATATATATAATATACTTAGGACAGTATCTGGTACTTGTAAAGTCTTTAATAAACGTTAGATTTTATTTTTGTTTTAAATACCCACTGATGCTCCTGGAGACCCATTTTCTTTTTTTAAAAAATGAAGGTAGCTTTATAATCTTAGTTCTTAATAAAACAATTAAATTACTCAGTATACAAACCTAAAGAAGAAAGTAACAAAATTAAAAATTGTTTATCCTCCCTTTTAGAAATAATTAACATTTGTTGAATAGCCTTCCAGTCATTTATCTATGCACATGTATATTTGTTTCTCCTATCAAATGATATCTAGATTGTTTCATTAATATTTTTTAAATGTTGACCTGGTACCAGCAGCTTGATGGGCTGAGCTAATACAATCTTCTTCCCAAGACACAAGACTCATGGAAATACTAGGTGTAAAAGAAAATATGTATACTTAAAAAAATTTAGGCCAGGCATGGTGGCTTACACCTGTAGTCCCAGCAGTTTGGGAGGCTGAGGCAGGTGGGTCACCTGAGGTCAGGAGTTGGGAGACAAGCCTGACCAACATGGTGAAACCCTGTCTACTAAAAACAAACAAACAAAAATAGCAGGATGTGCTGGTGGGAGCCTGTAATCCCAGCTACTTGGGAGACTGAAGCGGGAGATTTGCTTAGACCTGGGAGGCAGAGGTTTCAATGAGCTGAGATTGCGCCACTGCATTCCAGCCTAGGCAACAAGGGCAAAACTCTGTCTCAAAAAAAAAAAGGGAAAAAAAATTTTTTTTTTAATTTATAACTGGAAGATAGTTTCCAGGCAGATTACCTAGTGTAAAGTCAGTACAGATGGATAAAGAAATGGAAAATATGAAAAAGATTAACAGATGCAGAAGATAGAATGCGAAGTTCCAACATATATCTAGTAGGTGTTCCCTAGAAATTGAGCTCAGTGAGAATAGAAAGAAGTAATATTTGAAAAGATAATAGAAGAACGTTTTCTAGAGTTGATGAATGACATGAATCTTGAGATTAAAGAAGCACACTAAGTCTTGAGCAGACTATATAAAAATTAAACCTTTGGGAGGCCGAGGCGGGTGGATCACGAGGTCAGGAGATCGAGACCATCCTGGTCAACATGGTGAAACCCCGTCTCTACTAAAAATACAAAAAATCAGCTGGGCATGGTGGCGCGTGCCTGTCATCCCAGCTACTCAGGAGGCTGAGGCAGGAGAATTGCCTGAACCCAGGAGGCGGAGGTTGCTGTGAGTCGAGATCGCGCCATTGCACTCCAGCCTGGGTAACAAGAGCGAAACTCCGTCTTAAAAAAAAAAAAAAAATTAAACCAGGCTTTTTCAGAAGTATATTTTAATACATATGGGAACATCATATATGATAAAAGTGATATTCAAAATCACGAAGATTAGGATGGACTTTCAATAAATAGTGTTGTTACAACTCAGTAATGATCTGGAAAAATATTTTCATACCATTTGTGAGGATAAACTCCCATAAATCAAAGAAAAAAAACTTGGGCAAAGCAAGACCTTTTTCATTCATTCAAAATCCATAAACTAGAAAAGAAAAGATTGATAAAATGAATTCATTACAAAATCATAAACTTCTTTTTGGGGCAAAAATGTCATGAGTAAAAACAATCCTGTGGTTAATATCCTTGTCCAATAGTTCTCTGAGAATAGTGCTAAAAGTGCTTTTGTGGTTCAAAGAGTAGTATCTTGAAATTTTTGGTGCATGTTGCCAAATTACCCTTTGGTATATCTGTTACTTTTAAAACTTTTTTTCATTTTAGTATTTTATTGTTTATCCAATTATAGACTTTTTTTTTACATACTCAGTAGGCAATATAAAGCCTCAGAGTTACTCTGTTCTTTTTCTTTTAGGCATCAGGTACATGAAAAAGAAGAGTTCAAGGCTTTGAAAACGTTAAGTATTTTCTACCAAGCTGGGACTTCCAAAGCTGGGAATCCTATTTTTTATTATGTTGCACGGAGGTAAGAAATACTATGTTTTGGTGTCTCTAAACAGAGTATTTTAAATGATAGCAAATACGGAAAGATGGCAAGTTTGGTTTTTCCCATTTGACCTAACAGGAATTGAAGACAAGTTTACCTGGGAGCACATAGCAGGGTAAATAGTCTGCCTTTCCTAAAATGGTGTTCAGCATCTAGTAACTGCTTTTCAGACTACCCATTTCATATTGGTTTCTCTGTCCTACATCATTTTTTAAAATACTGCCTACAAAGGTTTAATTACCAAAAGTTAAAAACCCACCAAGAATCTTTTATTTTCAAATATATTCTGATTAAATAGTACTCACAACATGATAACCGGGAACTTTTTATTCAAGAAGAAATTAAACTCTAAGAGCCTATTTCTGAGAACTTTTAATAATATGCTATGTAAGACAGCATCAGGGTGATTTAGAAAGTAATTCAAGGGACTGGTGGGAAGTCTCTGTGAAGATGGTGCAAGGGGTGGCCTGGAAAATGGTGCTTGTTCATGCTGCCCTCAGTCAAGGCTAGTTCCTGAAAGCCTTCCTGGAAATGTTGTGAGCTCCTCCTTAATAATAGTTATGATGCTTGCATTGCTTTCCCTACCATTGTTTTTGCTTTTTGTTTTGCCTCATTTTACCTTCCTTTTGAAAACTCATCTGTGACATTATTTGGTCAGTTTTACTTCTTTCCATTTACCATGACATACATTCATGGTAATTGAGCCTTAGAGACACCATGATGCATAGAGAGACCACTGACTTTCGAATCTCAAGGACCATGTTTAGACTTAGTTCTGCTGCTCATTAGCTATAGACCTAATCTTTCCCAGTTTCCTGAATTTAACAGTATTTAACATCCATGACCATTAAGTTAGTAGACTTACGTTGTTAGTCAACTTGCTGGCTACATGAGGTTGAGAAATACTGGATGGTGAAAGAACATCAGTGGAAGATGGGAAACATGTCTAATTGGGTCATTCAGATAGCCTTAAGACCAAGAAGTCCAAAGGACTGGGGTATTAGGAAATCAAGAAAGTAAGAAAATTGCATTGAACCTTCCCTCACCCCCTACCCTTTAACAACTCTAAATAACCCCTCCTCACCTTCTCATGAAAGGCCTGTCTCCAGCTCTCATCTCAGTTGCCATTTCTAAATTGCCTATGATCATTTAAATTTTCTTTTGCACTTGAGATGAACCATATTTGTATTCTGACCCCATCCTTTAATACAACCAGAGTATTTTTACTTTCCCTATTTTCTCTAAGTAAACAAACATTGGTGAGGGAGGTAGAAGACGTGTGTCCCCCTCCTCTTTAAAATCTTATTAGTTTACAAATAGCAAAGATTTCTAGAAAACAAAGCTGGGTTGTTTTTTTTTTTCCAGGATCAGAAACTATTATGTTTGTATTCCTTCTTTGTGGTGATCTAAAAGAAGCTAAAGGAAAGCACATTGGGCCTGTTGCAGATCCCTCAGTGAGATTCAGTCAGTGGGGTTTCCATGAAACCTGTTGAGTCTTATGGCTTGAGAATGCTAAGGATTCTCAGCTCTGCTGCTTATTAGCTGCATAATCTTTTTTTTTTTTTTTCCTTTTCTTTTTTTCTTTTTTGAGTTGGAGTTTCATTCTCGTTGCCCATGCTGGAGTGCAATGGTGTGATCTCTGCTTACTACAGCCTCTGCCTCCTGGGTTCAGGTGATCCTCTTGCCTCAGCCTCCTGAGTAGCTGGGATTACTGCACCACCATGCACCACCTTGCCTAGCTAATTTTGTATTTTTAGTAAAGATGGGGTTTCACCATGTTGGCCAGGCTGGTCTCAAACTCCTGACTTCTGGTGATCTGCCTGCCTCAGCCTCCCAAACTGCTGAGGTTACATGCATGAACCACTGTGCCTGGCCTTAGCTACATAATCTTAGATAAGTTTATTTTTCCAAATCTGTTGCTTCATATGTTAAAGCTGGGGTGTGTGCTTATAAAAACTATCAGTTTCCTATTAAGTGTTTTGTGATCTATAAAGTTGTGTAAGGAGTAAATTTGGGATTTTCTTTCTTCCTTTCTATTTTGGGGGCATATGGCCCTATCACTTTCAGATTTTCTGTCCTTTTAGTTTCTTACTTAGACCTACTGGAGCTCCTCCTGGCCTTCATTTTCACCTGGTGTGAGGCCTAGCCCCAGGACAGATGAGTACACAGTACATCAGAGCAAAACATCCATTTACTCATTATGAAGGTCTTGTCTGTCTGTATGCCATGAGCTTTGTCAAAGAACACTTGGGTTTGACTTCTCTTTTGTTATTCCTGTGTTTCTGTGGCTTAGACTACTATGTATTAAGTAATGCTTTTTGAATTATGGATTTTCCAATCTCCTTATACAGTCCGCAGACGTGTCCAAAACTTAATTCAATGTATCTTCAACCTCTTCTTAGCACTATATTTCTCTTTTTCAGTAGCATCATCATCCCTTCTAGTTCCCCATCTAGAAACCCTAATAATTTAAAATTCTTTCCTCTTACTTCTTTTATCTTCCTCTTTGTTAGTCACCAAATCTTGATTTTACCTGTGAGATCCTGGGCAGTCAATTAAGTTGTTTTAGTTAGGCTTTTATTGCAAAGCAGTCATTTGTATTTTCTCAAGGATACTTCTTAGGAAAAGCATGAGTTAGAGCAGAGCCTGCCCAGATATAGAGAGAACTAGATAGCTGTGGGTTCTGGAACTGGCTACACTCTGACTGTCTCTTGGTTTTGTACTCAACTCTACCTCATGATTTTCATCTTCCTGTATCCTTCCAGCTTTTGCCCCAGATAGTTACCCCTTTATTATCTCAGTACTGCACATCTAAAATTCCAGAAAGAAAATATGATTCAGCTAAAAAGTATCTTTGTCCCACACCGTTTTTTAAAATACTAACTACAAAGGATTAGCAGAACCTTTAATGTTAGGTGCTGGCCAGCCAGTTGATTTCTTGCTGCCCCTAAATCCAATATGTGCTCCTGTCCCAGCAGTCATGTGATTCAAATGTGACCACTTGGTGCTCTTTCTTCATTAGGGGGTTATTCTTAGGTACGTGTTTTAATTTTTTTTTTTTTTTTTTGAGACAAGGTGTACTCTGTTGCCTAGGCTGGAGTGCAGTGGCACTACCATGGCGCACTGCAGCCTCTAGCTTCTGGGCTCAAACAATCCTCCTGCCTCATACCCCTAAGTAGCTGGGACTACAGGTGTGCACCACCACACCCAGCTAATTTATTTTTTTATTTTTATTTTTAGAGATGAGGTCTTGCTATGTTGCCCAGGCTGGGCTTGAACTCTTGGGATCAATCAGTCCTCCTGCCTCGGCCTCCTAAATTGATGGGATTACAGGTATAAGCCATCACACCTGGCCTAATTTTTTTTTTTTTTTGGTTGAAACTTAATGGTCTAATACTACCATTAGGTACCTTGGCAATGTCTTTTGAAACCATTTCCCCTCACTGCATTGCTGGAACTCTCATTGTTTCTTACCTATACTAATGTAGCATTATTGTCCTCTTCCTTCATCCCCAGATGACTACTTACTTCCAGGTCACCTTAACATTTCTTCTGGAGCCAGTTTTCAGTACAAAGCTTGTCTTTCTCATTGACTCCCTATATAAAGTCCAAGTTCTGTAGTCAGACAGGCAAGGTAATTTTGGCCTAATTTACTTTTCTGATCTTTTCCTGCTAACCCATCCCATATACTTACGCTCTTGCCTGTAGTAAAGTAGCATCATACAAGGACATTGTTACAACATTGTTTATATAGTGGCAACAAAAAGGAAAACAATAGAACTGTGTTTTAAAAGGGGAATTGTTGAATAAATGATGATACATTATGTTAGGAAATAATGCAGTGTGTTAATTTTGCTTGTTACAAGTGACAGAAATGCATTTCAAATTTATGTGTGCCAAAAAGGAATATATTGACTCATGTACCTAAGAAAATCAAGAGATGTACTAGTTTCTTGCATGACTAGATGCAGAGCTTTGAACAATATCATCTGGAGAACATCTGTCTTCTCTGGCTCTTGACTCTACTTTCTTTGTGTTGGTTTTATTCCCAAGCAGCTCCTCCCAACCTGTGGCCAGCAGTGGTTTGTGTTCTCCCACCTTAATAATCTCAGTGGAAAAACACCGCTTCCCCAGTTTTGTGGTTTCAGCAAAAGTGGTTGGTCTTATTGGCCTGGTGTGAGTCATGTGCCAATTTCTAAGGCAGTCACTATGGCAAAGGGGGATGGCATTTCTTTGTTACCTAGGCCTGGATCATGTGCCCCTTTCTGGAACGCAGTGGTAAAGCCAGCCCTGCCCACATTGCATGAACTAAAAGATGTGCATGGGGGCAGGGTTTTCACAAAGGAAAATTGAATTGCTGTTACCAGAATGAGGAAAAATGAATACTGGGCAGGCAGAAGTAGCAGATGTCCTCTATTTGAAGCTTTAAAACGTCCGAGAAGGATGACTCTGACACTTATCTTACAAGGTACATGACACTGTGTGTGCACCTGCACATGTGTATGTGTAGACTGAGAAATGTATGAAACTGTACACTTTAACCATTCACATTGCTTATCTCAGAAGTATGATTGGAGGGGATAGAGGACCAATTTAATATTTCTGCTTATATCTCTGTATTGTTTGGCTTGCCAGGAGCATATATTATTTTTGTAAGAATAATTAAAAATAATAAAACCCCAAAGAGGCTGGGCGTGGTGGCTCACATCTGTAATCCCAGCACTTTGGGAGGGTGAGGCAAGGAAATCACTTGAGCTCAGAAGTTCAAGATCAACCTGGGCAGCATGGTGAAACCCCGTCACTACAGAAAAATACAAAAATCCACCAGACATGGTGGCATACACCTGTAGCCCTGGGTACCCAGCAGGCTGAAGGGGCGAGTCACTTGAGCCTGGGAGGTCAAGGCTGCAGTGAGCCAAGATCGCACTACTGTACTCCATCCTGGGCAACAGAGTGAGGCCCTGTCGCAAAGAATAAATTCAAAAACAAAAAAACTCCCAAGTTGCAATGAAGAGTTTTCCTCTTAGAAATATTGTGATACTGGCAATTGCTTTTTGGGTGTTAGGATACGTTAGCTATTATCATTATTTACTACTAAGTACTTTCTCTACATCAGGAAACTGCATACTACATACTTTCTCATTTAATCCACATAATAACCTTCTGAGGTACCATTATTAAACAGTTAATTGATGTGCGTATAAACTGAAACCCAAACCTGAAACCCAAACCTGGCTATCAGAATGATCTGGAGCATTAAAACAAACATATCCCCAGCCCCCACACTGAAATTCTGTATTAAAATCTCAGGGGCAGGGCCTTATTTATGTATTTAACAGGAACTCCAAGTGATTCATTTATTACTAAAGTTTTTTTGGGAATCTCACTGGGTCATGCATTTAATCCACAGTAGCACAACTAGTAAGATCAGAATTGGGTTTCAATCCTAAGCCAAAACTCTTAACAAAAGCACTATTAATCACATTATTACTACCATTATAATTTTATGCTTGGGGTAAATCAGCCTTTGTAGATGAGCATGAAAATCTAACTAACAGGAGATATATTACTTTAGGGAAAATAAGTTATGAATTCCAGGCATCTGATTTATAAATTATTTTTTGAAACATAAGGGTTTACTTAATATAAAATAATCTTGTCATTGGTGCAACAGCATTATACATTACAAAGGTTAGCAGAATTGTCACCTTTTCTTAGTGAAATGACATATTACTATTACACATTCATGAAATATGTTAATACAGATGGGTGTGTTATTTTGTAGAATACTGTAGTTTATCAGATTAGCATTTTTTGTCTTTTTAATAAAAAACAGAATATAGACTGGGTGCAGTGGCTCATACCTGCAATCCCAGCACTTTGGGAAGCCGAAGCAGGTGTGGATCACCTGAGGTCAGGAGTTTGAGACCAGCCTGGCCAACATGGTGAAATCCCTCTACTGAATATACAACAAATTAGCTGGGTGTGGCGGCGCACGTCTGTAACCCCAGTTAATCTGGAGACTGAGGCAGGAGAGTTGCTTGAACCTGGGAAATGAAGGTTGCAGTGAGCTGAGGTCATGCCATTGCATTCCAGCCTGGGCAACCGGAGTGAATCTCTGTCTCAAAAAATAAAATACAAAAAACAACTTCCCCCACACCACTCCTTATCCCACATTCCCATCCCCTATCCTTCATCTATCTCTCTCTCTCTCTTCCTCACTCACTCTTTCACTCTCATGTGTGTGCTCTCACACAAATACACACACACACACACACACACACACGCACCCCCTACCTACATAATTTCTTCTCTTACACCTTTAATATAAATATCTGAGTTTCAGTTCAGTTTTGCAAACATTTAAAAGCCACACATGGTATTTTGCTTGTTTCAGCATTTAATAAGGTACTGCATACCTTTTTCATATGGAAGGAAACCATCATATTAAGGTAATATTTAAACTTAGACAATTAAAATTTGCAAACAGCCAAATCAAGCTAGGATAATGAAAATTTCTTAAGTAGTAAGTTGAAGTAAGTGATAATTTCCTAATGTCCTTGTCATTCAGCAGGTAATAAGAAACTGAGATAAGAATGCAGGCAGTTGAAGTTCACTTCAGCCTGAGTGCAAGTGTACACAAAACAGCAAAAATGTTACATAGAAGATAAAAGGAATGTTGTCCATTGGATTGAGTATGGTGCTACCATTTTTCACAGTGTTCATATTCTTACTTGTGGCTATCTTTGGGGTCACTGCTGTAATTAGACTTCTCTTAGAATTTTGAGTTGTCTTGGGATTCGATGTCATTTTGAGATTTGGACTTGTCCTGGGATTGGGGTTCATTCTGGGAGTGGTGCTGGTCCTCAGATTAGGTCTGGTGCCAGGATTCAGACTTGACCCAGGAGTGGATACTGCCACAGAGTTTGAGGTTGTTGTTGGTGAAGTTGTTCCCAGAATGTTATTAACAAACAGGAGCAGGCCAACCAGCGATAGCTTGAACATGATCCTCCTCTGTTTCAAAATAATTATTTGATTTTAATCAAACACTTGGATGACAAACAGGCAAGCATATATCCTTCATTGTGTTTATCAGTACATTCGTGTTAGGTAAATGTTTGCTTTTTCACTATTAGTGAACAAATAAAAAACTTCCCTTTCTTTGTCGTCAACCATCTGCTGACAGCAGACCTATTTTCTATCAAGGGCTACCAACTGAAGGCAAAAACAAGCCAAAGACTAAAAAAGAGCTTAATGGGCATTTTTCTATTTAAAAAAGGAAAAAAATAAAACATTAGACATTCAGTACAATACATATGGGGGCTTGAGATCAGTATGGAGTAGGGTAGTTGGCAAAGACTGAGAGGCAATTTGGGACAGGAGAGCAACAAAAGAAATAATGAAATAAATATTGGCATTTTCTTGATTTCTCATGACCTTTATTCCAACAATTTAAGGTTTTAGTTTAGGTCACAAATTAGGGTATTATTTTTAAATATTTACTCCAAAGACTAAAAAGATTAAACCAAAGGATTTCCCTGGTTCTGGGATGAGGGTTCCTTCATTGAAAAAATACTACTTAGAAAAGTTCATAGTTTTAAGATTTAGAAATGAACAAAACCAACCCCTTCATTTTGCAAATAGGCTCAGACAAGGGGTATAACTTGCCTGAGGGTGCATATCTAAAAATGACCTAAGCTAGAACTGAAGTCTATGACTTAAAGCCCAAACTTTAACTGTAGAACTCTAAAATACGTGTTAAAAGTTACATTTGACTCTAATATGTAATTGGGAACATTTCAAATTAAAGTTACCTTTTGATATTTTTCTTTGAAGAGTAAGAATTCAGTCTTTCTCTGAAATCTGAAGTCTTCTCTGAAATCAGGAATCTGATTTCACTCACTGCATGCTATTTAAATATAATTATTGGAGAAGTCACATGCTCTAAACCTGATCTGCCATTTGCTGTTTGGAAGTATCCAACTGAGTGTTTCCAAAGCACTAAGTATAAACAGATGGACTTTGGCAGAGATTAAATAATTCAAATAAAGTTTCTAAAATCTGCTTGAAGAATCCAGTGAATAGCATTTGTTATTCCTCTTATCCATGTATAAATTATATAACATTAATAAACTGCTTCACTGCATTGACTCTAACTCGATGAATATACTATTTTGCCTGCTGTGATTATTATGATTTAAAACCAAGTAAGTATATTAAAGATGTCTATTTTTCCTTAGAACATCTGTATGTATGTTTACAGGGTAGTTTCTACCCATGGTTATTTTGAAGTTTAAAAAATAATTCAGTAATATATCATTTCAGTCATTTAACTTTTGGTAAATAAAGTAACCTTAGAAAGGAAGTTAAACTTCATTAATGTTAAACTTAAGGATTGCATATGAAAGTGATACTTTTCCATACCGAGTTTATAAACTTTTGTGTTTTTGTTTTTTTTAATGTATTAAACCACTCACTTTGAAGCCCATAAAGTAAATTTTTTAAAGGAATTTTGTCTTTTGGTCAGCCATTTTCCATGATAATTAGCATATAGGGAAGTTGGGTTATATTGTGCTAATGTTTTCATCACATTGGCCAGCACACTTTAAAAATTGCAGGGCTGTGAACGATGGTGTTGACATACAAGGAAATTGCTGCATAAATGGCAGACGTACAAGTCAGTACATGTTCCTCACTTGTTGTACTACGCTGTGAAGATCGCTCTCCCCCTGAATGAATAAACCATGAATAGGACCATGCTTGCTAAATCTTATTTATATGGTACACATAACCTCACTTAACTGGAGGTTAGTGTGGTCACATCTAAGAAGTAAACAAACAAAAAAAGCTTCTTGGCAACCCGAGCACATATTATAAATCAGAGTACTACAGTAATTTACAGGAGTTTGACATTGTTTTCCCTCTTCTCACTTGTTCATTCTGTGGATTTCTTTGGGGGGTATATAGTTGATAATAGTAATAGAAATGTTTTGAACTTGAGCAAACTGTCACTTACTTTGTTTTTCTAATCCTGACCTTTTGAGTACTATACTTATACAACTCTTTATTGATGCTTCAAACACTTTAGTCTCAACTTGTTTAAAATTCAAAAGTTAGCATTTTCTCCTTCCTGTTTTTGTATCTAGATACATCCTTCTCAGAATCTCTTGGTTAATTGTATCATCATGTAGCCAAATATTTCTCCAAACTTGGATTTCTCATTATCTTCTCTTTCTTATTGCTCTTAAGCATCCCAGGCCTCTTGATGATTATTAAGTAAAATTTAATTCTATTCAGCACTCAAATGCTCCCAAACAAACAGAAATCATTTGCCATTATTCAGGTCTTCAAATACCCCCCAACTTTGTATCTTTTTTTTTTTTTTTAAGACGGGGTTTCACCATGTTGGTCAGGCTGGTCTTGAACTCCCGACCTCAGGTGATCCGCCTGCCTTAGCCTCCAAAGTGCTTGGATTACAGGCGTGAGCCACCACGCCCGACCCCAACTTTGTATCTTTGTGCAGCCTCCCCCACTTCCCCAAAGTATAATAATAGGCCCCTCTTATCCTAAGTTTCACGTTCCATAGTTTCAGTTACCCATTGTCCACCATGGTCTGAAAATACTGAATGGAAAATTATAGAAATAAACAGTTCATAAGTTGGATGTGTCGTGAAAAGGTTAATAGTAGCCCAGCACTATGTCACAGTGCTGCATCAGTCACTTCACTTTGTCTTACCACGTAGGCATTGTGTCATATCACATCATCACAAGAAGGGCTAGTATAGTATATACAATAAGATACTTTGAGAGAGATACCAGGTGCACATAGCTTTTATTATAGTATATTGCTGTGACTTCTATTTTATTATTGTTTTTAATCTCTTACTGGCCTAATTTATAATTGAACTTTATCACAGGTATATATGTATGGAAAAAAACATAGCATATATTGGGTTCAATACTATTTCATGGTTTCAGGTGTCCCTGAGGGATCTTGGAACATATCCCCCACAGTTAAGGGGTACTACTGTACTTTCCTTCCTCATTCAAAATTGTGCTGTTTCTTTAAGGTCCACTCATGTTAGCACCTTTTATGGGATCCTTCCCTAATTCTTCACATCAGAATCAGAATACTTATCAGAGTCTCTTTTTCACTAAAGAAACTAAATCTTCCACCATATTTTGGCTTTTTTTTGGTAAGATACCACCTTGTATTCTTTCTATTCCCTCTACCTTCTAATATAGTGAGTGCTTATTAAAAAAAAAAAAAAAAAAAAAAAAAAGACACAGGGCCGGGCATGGTGGCTCATGCCTGTAATTACAGCACTTTGGGAGGCCAAGGCAGGCAGATCATGAGTTTAGGAGATCGAGACCATCTTGGCTAGCATGGTGAAACCCCATCTCTACTAAAAATACAAAAAATTAGCCAAGCATGGTAGCATGTGCCTGTAGTCCCAGCTACTCAGGAGGCTAGGACCGGAGAATCACTTGAACCTGGGAGGTGGAGGTTGCAATGAGTGGGGATCACTCCACTGCACTCCATCCTGGGCCACAGAGCGAGACTCTGTCTCAAAAAAAAAGGACACAATAAGTATTGGAACTCATTGAAATACCTCCTATTTCTCCACGTCTGAGGGTTGGTATCATTAATGATGTCATTAATGATATTTGGTCATTTGCAGTTTTCCCTTTACGTTAGCATAAATTTGTAAGGCACAGGCCTGAGTTTAAGTCTCATCTCTACTTTTCTGGCTGCTGTTTTGAGAGAATTTCTTCATTTATACAATGTGGATGATAATGCACATTCATAATCCCTTGTCTATAATCTGAAATCTAAAATCCTCCAAAAACCTTAAGTTTTATCAAAAAAAAATTTGACACCAAAATTTATTTGGTACAGATATCTTACCTGTATTGGTATGATGTTTTTAGCTGTCTTTATTTGTTCCATTTAGTGTGGGTATTAATGTTTCGCTGCAGAAATATTGATGAGATTGATTTTGGGGTGCTATTGCAGTTTTTACTGGAGTGTTACATAATACCTGATAAAACTAGTACTTAGCATATTCATGTTTCTCTTCTTCCTTCTGAGCACAGTACCATACTACTCTTAGCATTCTTTTTTTTTTTTTTTTTTTTTTAATGGTGCCTTGCCCTGTCGCCAGTTGGAATGCATTGGGGTTATCTCGGCTCACTGCAATCTCCACCTCCCTGATTCAAGCAGTTCTCCTGCCTCAGTCTCCTGAGTAGCTGAAATTACAAGCACACGCCACCATGCCCAGCTAATTTTTTTGTGTTTTCAGTAGAGACGGGGCTTCACCATGTTGGCCAGGCTGGTCTTGAACATCTGACCTTGTGATCTGCCCGCCTTGGCTTCCCAAAGTGGTGGGATTCAGATGTGAGCCACTGCACCCAGGCTACTCTTAGCATTCTTATAGTTAGGTGGTACCATCTGACTGAGTTCTGGGTAGTGAAATGTCAGTTCCGATGATGTACGATTGACCTTTGAGCAACACTGGGGTTAGGGGAACTGAATTTCCACACAATTGAAAATCTACATATGACTCCCCAAAAACTTAACTACTAATAGACTGTTGATCGGAAGCCTTTTGATAACATAAACAGGTTAATATGTTTTGTAAGTTATGTATATACTGTTATTATTAGAGTAAAATAAGCTCTAGAAAAGAAAATGTTACTCAGAAAATCATGAGGAAGAGAAAATATATTTACTGTTCTCTGAGTGGAAGTGGATTGTCATGAAGGTCTTCATCTTCATTATCTTCATGTTGGTGGAGGAGAAGGAAGAGGGATTGGTCTTACTGTCCCAGCACTGGCAGACCTCTATGTAAGTGGATCTGCATGGTTCAAACCCATGTTGTTTAAGGGTCAACTGTGTATCATTTTTAAGTCTTCTATTCTTGCTTTCTTTTATCAATGCCTGCTAGAAACAGACGATTCAGTGGAGGGAGTATCTAAGACCCTAGAAGATGGTAAAATCATTAGAAGACATGATCTAAGAGAAATAAACTATTGTTGTCTTAGCCAGTGATAGTTTGGGATTATTTGTGACAGAAGTTAGTTTTTGCTGACTAACATAACTATGTGCTGGACATCTTGCCTTTGCCTCTTCAAATCCACTCTGTTCTTTATCCTGCCCTGTACCCTGAGAGGCTGACCTGTGTAAAGGTATCATTGGGCTCCTCTACTCTCTGGCTTTCAGCTGGCCCAGAGGGAATAGAAGCAGAAGATTGGAGGGAAGAGCGAGAGTAAGGTTGGGATGTATATGTTTTTTGGCTCCCTTCCTGCAGGGTCTCTGTGGGCTGGCGGTATCCCTCCATGCAGTATGGTTTTTGTTGGGTGACCCTCTCCACACCTTCTGTGTGTCTGCTTTCTGATAACTGCTTCTTCCACTCACTACTTCAGGTATAGTGTCACACTGTCTCTTAGAGGTTCCCTAAAACCTGCCTTCTTTGTACATAATCTCCAGTATCCCAGTTTGAATATGCCACCTGTTTCCTGCCACCTTAATTGCTACAAAGATATATACTGTATCATCTTCCTAAAATCAACCAGGCATGGTGGGATATGAGCTATAGTCCTAGCAACTCAGGAGGCTGAGGTAGGAGGATTGCTTGAGCCCAGCAATTTGAGGCTACAGTGAATTATGGATACTCTAACCTGGGCAACAGAGTAAGACCTTGTCTCTAAAAAACAAAAATTAAAATTAAATTAAAAATAGTGTCTTTCTTTATATATGTATATTACCTTCAATTGATATACTGTTTTTGAGATGTTCAGAACTATCCGCCCTCATATATTGATTCTTCCAAAATTTTTTCTTAAAAAAATGGAAAAAAGTAATCTAATTTCTGAAAATCATGAGAATTATCATAAATTTCATATGTTACTTTCCTGAGAATTTCAAGTTGCAGTTTTAATATTTTACTTTAGAAACAGGATGAGTTTTCCCTTCTGTAACTTTTCTCTTTGGTTTTTGGATTTCTTTTTTTTTTTTTCTCATGAAAAGAAGATGTAGATCTTTTCTTGAGTGGTGTTTGCAGACTTTGCCTTGGCAATGAAAGCATGTTTTATTTTTTTAGAAAATCCTATTAAGTTTTATGCCATGTCTGTGCTCATTGCACCTGTGCCTCATGTCTCATTTATTTATTTTACTTTTATTTTTTGAGACAGAGTTTTGATCTTGTCACCCAGGCTGGAGTGCAATGGTGTGATCTCGGCTCACTGCAACCTCCACCTGGCAGTTACAAGCAATTTTCCTGACTTAACCACCTGTAGCTGGGATTACAGGTGTCTGCCACCAGGCCTGGCTAATTTTTTTTTTTTTTTTTTTTTTTTGAGCCAGAGTCTCACTCTGTCACCAGGCTGGAGTGCAATGACACGATCTTGGCTCACTGCAACCTCTACCTCCTTGGTTCAAGCGATTCTCCTGCCTCAGCTTCCCAAGTAGCTGGGATTACAGGCACTTGCCACCACGCCCAGCTAATTTTTGTATTTTCAGTAAAGATGGTGTTTCACCATGTTGGCCAGGCTGGTCTTGAACTCCTGACCTCAGTTGATCTGCCCACCTCGGCCTCCCAAAGTGCTGGGACTACAGGCATGAGCCACCATGCCCAGCCTTCATGTCTCTTTTAAATTGGACTTTTAAAATTTTGAAATGAAGCCAGCTTCAGTGGCTTATACCTATAATTCCAGTGCTTTGGGAGGCCAAGGCAAGTGGATCACTTGAAGTCAGGGCTTCAAGACTAGCCTGGGCAACATCATGAGACCCTGTCTCTATAAAATATATATTTTTTAAAAATTAGCCAGGTATGGTGGCACACATACCTGTATAGTCTTAGCCACTTGAGAAGCTGAGGCAGGAAGATCTCCTGAGCCCAGGACTTGAAGGTTTCAGTGAGCTGTGATCCCACCACTACACTTCAGCTGGTGAGGGAGACAGAGCGAGCGAGACACTGTCTCAAAAAAATTTTGTTTTGAAATGAATTTATGTATGTTTGGTTATTTCTGAAAGCAATTCAGCCCCTTGGCCATACCATCCTGAATGTACCTGATCTCGTCTGAAAGCAATTCAGGTTTTCAGGATTAAAATTTGTATGCTACAAGGTTTTTAATCTGCATTTTAAAGTAGAACATTTAAAGCATTTTAGTAGTATATAGCATTGAAAAGTGGCTTTTTAGTATAGACAGTTGCTTTTAAATAAACTATTTTGTAATCCTAGCAACTTGGGAGCCTGAGGTGGGAGGATTGGTTGAGTCCAGGAGTCAGAATCCAGTCTGGGCAATAAAGGAGAATACCAGTTTCATTTACAAAAAAAAAAAGAAAGAGAAAAAGAGGAAGAAACTATTTGGAAGTTTTCTGAGCAATGGATATGCAAAATGGCCATTGTTACGATAGGCCTAGTTGTGAGTACCTTCTAAAATTGTATATAACCATGATTCTCTTCAGTAGTAAAATGTCAGCCTCTTCATTTTAGGAATCGAATATAGGAAAAAGAACACATTTCTCCTTAGTTGTAAAACAGGTTCTGAGGGTGAATGTCCATCCATGAGCAAGTTTGTCTTCCTAGCAGTGTAATATTGTGAGTCAATTGTCTAATTTTGGCTTGTTGTTTCTTCTTTTTCATAATCAAAGAAAAATGATTTAATTTTTAAAAGATGCTCTCTTCCTTTCTGTTTTTTTTCTCTTGGATAATAGTATCCCTATCTGTATGAGTTTACAGAATCTTAATTTTTACCTGCTCTTACCACATATATCTGATTAGTCATTAAGTCTTGTTGATTCTGCTTCAGAAATTTTCTTTTATGCTTCACTCTCATACTACCAACTCATTTGGTAGCTTCAGCAGTTTTCTAAGCTGGGGTTGGCAAACTTTTTCTGTAAAGGACCAGATAGTAAACATTTCAGTCTTTATAGCCCATATAAAGTTTTTAAATTTTTTTTTTAAATAATGCTTTAAAAGTGTAAGAACTATGCTTAGCCTGGAAGCCATACAAAAATAGGCCATAAGCAGCCTGTGGGCAGGATATTGCCAGTGGGCCATACTTTGCCAATCTCTGGCCTAGGCTATTACAACAATTTCCTAATTGGAATATTTGGCACCTGTATTCTACCCCATTGCCTGCATCTTACACATCACTGCCAGAATCATCTCTCTGAAATGTGACCATGTCACTTGCAGGTAAAATCTTTATGTTTTCCTGTTAGTTAAGTTTTCATGCTGAAGGCATTCATATACCACTTTGGGGATTTTTTTTTTCCGTTTCTTCATAGCCATCTATATTATTTATTCAATATTTTTATAGACTTTTTTTCTTAAAGGAAAATTTATACTGTGAATGGAAAATCCATATTGATTGCCATAACGAGAAAACCAACAAAAGGTAACAGTAAAAGAAAATATAAAACTATGAAATGCCTGTTTCATAGAGCATCCAACATATATGTACTACGTTTCAAAAAGCCATTGGCTTATAAAAATATTTTCTTAGCATCTCATACAAGTCTCTTCATAATCTGTTATACTGCTTGCCTTACTTGCACAATTGCTGAGCTAAAGCAGATCAAAAGTAATTTTATAAGAGGCTAGATGCTGACCTTGTATTCTGAAAATCTGATGATTCTACTGTCGTTGATGTGATTCCAAGTAAGCCTGTGTGAGCTTCAGGACTATTCTCAAGAAAGTGTTTATGATACATTGTTGAGGGTATCATCAGGGGAGTTGATCCAAGAAGTTGATCTAGGAGCCAGCAAAGCCACAAAGTTTGCCCCAAAAAGCTCAGAATTACAAATGAATGTTTTGTGCGTTATCTCCAATCTAATGGTAGAAAAAAAATCTTAAAAGCATTTGTCTCAATTGGTCATTTATATGGAATAATAGCAGGCTGTTTAGTCTGTAGAAGGATGCTTTAAACTCTACTATGTGCTTCAGCTATGCTGACCATCTCACCATTGCCCCCTCTGCCATGCCCTGACGTCCTCACATGTCTCTCTGCTTTTGCATACCTTTTCCATCTGGCTTGACTGCCCCTCCTTTATCATGGGACGTAATCTTTCAGTTTAATACCCATATTGATAACCTGACTCTGACTCCTCTAAGCAAGTTCAAAAAAAAAATAAAAAAGCTTCATTGAAATGAAACCCTTTATAAAGTATACAATTGGCTGAGCACAGTGGTTCACACCTGTAATCCCAGCACTTTGAGAGGCTGAGGTGGGGGAGTCACTTGAGCCCATGTGTTTGATACTAGCCTGGGCAACATAGTGACACCCTACCTCTACAAAAAAATACCAAAATTAGCTGGATGTGGTAGTTCACGCCTGTAGTCCCAGCTACTCAGGAGGCTGAGGTGGAAGAATCACTTGAGCCCAGGAGGTTGAGCCTGCAGCAAGCTGAGATCAAGCCACTGCACTGCAGTGCAGTGGACAATGGAGAGAGATTCTGTCTCAAAAATAAAGTATGTAATTTTGCATATTTAGAATTGTGTACTCATTACCACTAATTGTAAACATTTTCATCACCCCAAAAAGAAACCCCATAGCCATCAACAGTCACTCTCCCCTTTCTTCCTGCCCCACCTCAGTCCCTGGCAACCACTAATCTACTTTGTGTCTCTGTGGCTTTACACATTTTAGATGTTTCATGTAAGTGGAATCATACAATATGTACTCTTGTGACTGCCTTCTTTTACTATATGTAATATTTTTAAGATTCATTCATGTTATAGCATGTATCAGAACTTTATCCATTTTTATAGCTGAATAATATTCTACTGTGTTCATATAAGTTTTCCTGTACGTATGCATTCAATTTTTTTAGATACATATCTAGTGGTGGAATTGAGTCTTATGGTACCTCAGTGTTTAACTTTTGAGGAACTGCCAAATGATTTTCCAAAGTAGCTGCATTATTTTACATTGCCACCAGTAGTGAATGAGAATTCTAATTACTCTACATCTTCACCCAACACTTGGTATTGTCTGTCTTTCTAGACAAATTTTGATAAATTCCTCCTTTTCTAAATCTTAGTCAATTCTGTTACTGTTTAACAATGACCATGTTGCAGTATAAATTTTCTGTTCACACTTTGAACTTTAACTTCTAGGTCTTAGATGTCTTTATCTGGATATACAGAGAATCTAGGTTTTGTATGTAATCATTCAATGATAGTGTTAAAACTAATTACCTGTTTTTTATTTTTTGGGGACAGGATCTCACCACTATTTTGGGAGGTCAAGGCAGGCAGATTGCTTGAGCCTAGGAGCTCAAGACAAACCTAGGCAACATGATGAAACCCTATCCCTACAAAAAATTAGTAGAGTAGTGATGTGAGCCTGTAGTTTCAGCTACTCGTGAGGCTGAGACAGGAGAATCACTTTAGGAGGTCAAGGCTGCACTCCAGCCTGGGTGACATAAAGACTCTGTCTTTAAAAAAAAAAAAAAAAAGTTTTTCTTATGTAACTTATAAACTAGCTTTTAGTGGTATTTGAAAGGAACAGCCCCAGAGTTGTTTTCAGTAATGATGGTATCACTGGAATAAAAGTATAGTTACCCAATGCGTATACTTTGAAGAAATATTCAGAAAATGAGGTGTATCATGTGTGACATTTATGTTTAAGTTTAAAATCAGTTTATAGTCAACTCAATATATGAATATTTTTACGAGTTTCAAGTGATTCCTTGATCCTTTAAATGAATTTTAATTTTTCTTTGAGACGGAGTTTCACTCTTGTTGCCCAGTTTGGAGTGCAATGGTGCAATCTTGGCTCACTGCAACCTCCATCTCCCGGGTTCAAGTGATTCTCCTGCCTCAGTCTCCCAAGTAGCTGGGATTACAGGCATGTACCACCATACCCGGCTAATTTTGTATTTTTAGTAGAGACGGAGTTTCTCCATGTTGGTCAGGCTAGTATCGAATTCCTGACCTGAGGTGATCTGCCCGCCTTGGCCTCCCAAAGTGCTGGAATTACAGGCGTGAGCCACTGTGCCCAGCCATTTTTTTTGAGACAGTCTTGCCCTGTTGCCCAGGTGGGAATACAGTGAAATGATCGCTGCTCACTACAGCCTCCATCTCCCGGGTTCAGACGATTCTCTTGCCTCAGCCTCCCGAGTAGCTGGGATTATAGGTGCATACCACCACGCCCAGCTAATTTTTGTATTTTTAGTAGAGACGTGGGTTTGTTGGCCAGGCTGGTCTTGAACTCCTGACCTCAGGTGATCTGCCTGTCTCGGCCTCCCAAAGTGCTGGTATTACAGGGATGAGCCACCATACCCGGCCTATTTTAATATGTTTTAAAGAGCCTTTTAATTTTTACAAGGTGTCTCTAAGTTCATATTTAATGATGTGCAGCTTTTTGTAGAATTTAAAGTCAGGGCAAGAGACTCATAATACTTCATCCATATTTTGTTAAAGCAAAAAAAAAATGTCAGGTGATCTTATAGAAAAACTATACCATTAGGAAATTTTAGACCCTATAAATAGGTGAAACAATCGTTTGCTTTCTTAGATTATTTGTCATTGGTATGAGGAAATACAACTGAGTATTTAATGTCTAAATAATAGAACTGATAAGTGGATGTGGCTGTGTGCCAGTTGCTCTTACACTACATAATATCTCAGATGTGATAGTGGTCGCTGAGGCTTTGGATGGTAAAGCAGGGCTTTCCCAGTGGTTATTGTGGCGTATGGCATCCTTGCCTCCCTTACTTATGCTTTGTTTTTCTTCTTTCTCAATGAAAAGCCATTAAATCTTAGTTTATTTTCTGTTGAGGCAAGCATTTGACAGGGAATTCATTCGAACTCCGTCAGCCTTCCAGAAGCGTTCAGTGTATTTCATCTGTGACTATGGACAACAGAATAACACAAAGTGAAAAACTGCATTTCCGGGTATGAGTATTTCATTAGATTTATTGATCCTTAGGCTTATGGTATTCATGTGAAATATTCAGACATCTAATTTTTTACTGCTAAATAATTTTTACCAGGGGATAAATAACAAACCTTATAAACTAATTATTTGAAGCATAACTGAAGAGGGCAGATATGTGGGAAATTACTGTTACTGTTTCAGTCATTTTCACTTCTAATCTTGTTAATTACCTGAGAATCTCATATACAGAGGATAATCATTAAAATGGTTGTATAGCACCCACAAAGTGCTTTAATATACATGTTCTAATCTATTCCTTAAAACACCTTCTGGAATATATGTTCTTAACTGTATTTTTTATCAGAGGACACATTTAATTACCTGTCCAAGGTAAAAACACACATGGTAGGTGGTAAACTTTATGTCATGCTTTTGCTGTTAAACCACCATGTGGTTTAAATATGCTTAGAATTATTTTGATCAGACAAAGAACGAAGCAGTTTTCCGGTTTTAGTGAGTGTGTATGTATGTTTAATTTCTCTGCTTTGATCTCATCCATAAGAGCGTGTGTGTGTGTGTGTGTGTATGTATGTAAGAGAGAGACAGATACAGGATCTGGCTCTGTCACCCAGGCTAGGGTACAGTGGCATGATCTCAGCTCAGTGTAACCTCCATCTCTTGGGCTCAAGCCATCCTCCCACCTCAGCCTCCTAAGTAGCTGGGACTACAGGCACACACCACCACACTTGGCTAATTTTTACATTTTTTGGTAGAGACAGGGTTTCTCCAGGCTGGTCTCAACTCCTGAGCTCAAGCAATCTGCCCGCCTCAGCCTCCCCAAGTGCTGGGATTATAGGCATGAGCCACTGCTCCTGGGCTTATCAGTAACTTTCAAGAAATTCAGATTCAGAACCTCAGGCCAGGTTTTCTAAATTAGGATAAATGGGTGTATTGAGCATGCGTCTCACCTGGCTCTTGAATATGTTTAACAAACTTGGGGCTGTTGAACCAAACTGGCATTTCTTAAAAGTTGAGCTTCTTAAAGACCTCACTTTGTACCACAGTTTTCGAAGTGTGAAACTTACCAATCTGCTTAACATGTTAACACCTGAAGGTGACACTTGTTTCCGCTTCTCTGCTAACTTCCTTTGAGAAATTTTCTCTACTGAATTGTTGACAGGTACCAGAATTAACGTTTCTCTAGAATTGTTCCAAAGATAACTCCACATTGCCCAGAACTAGTTTTTTATTTGTTTTTGTTTTTTGCAAGCGGGGGGGTGGGGGTAGGGGCGGGCAGGTCTTGCACTTGTCACCCAGGCTGGAGTTCAGCACACCTGTAACCTCTGCCTCCTGGGTTCAAGCGATTCTCCTGCCTCAGTCTCCCGAGTAGCTAGGATTACAAGTGCCTGCCACCACACAGGGCTAATTTTTGTATTTTTAGTAGTGATGGGGTTTCAACATGTTGGTTGGGCTGGTCTCGACGAACTTCTGACCTCAAGTGATCCACCCACCTTGGCCTTCCAAATTACTGGGGTTATAGGCGTAAGCCATGGTGCCTGGCCCAGAACTAGCTTCTTGTATGACAGGTAGTAGCCTAGCCAAATCCTCCCTCATTTTTACCTTTTCTTTGATCTCTCTTTTCTCAGGGCTTTGGGCTATAGCTTTGAAATAAATGAAAGAAACTTAGACTCTAGAATCAGATTAGCAGGTTTGACTTGGTCTGTCCTGAGTAGATCACTGTAGAACACTACCCACATCTTTGATCTATGTTCATTTATTCTTTTATTTATAAATTCAGATAAAGATGGTCAAAAAAACAAAGTTCTAGGGGCAAGCGACTGTCTAAGCTGAAATCAAAAGAATGAGTAGGGTTTGAGAGGCAAGAGGGAGAGAGAACATGCAGCATCTCTGAGAGCCTGGTGGCATGAAGCGTGGTGATTGAGGGACAGAAGATAGTTTGAACTATAAAATGTTAGAGAGCTGGAAAACTTTAAGATGATATTCTAAAGGGAAGCAAGGGCCTGATCATGCAGTAAACCATATTAAGAGTTTAGGGCCTGGTGTGGTAGCTCACACCTATAATCCCAGCGCTTTGGGAGGCCGTGGCGGGCAGATCACCAGTTCAGGAGATTGAGACCATCCTGGCCAACATGATGAAACCCCATCTCTACTGTAAATACAAAAACTAGCTGGATATGTGGCATGTGCCTGTTATCACAGCTACTCGAGAGGTTGAGGCAAGAGAATCGCTTGAACCAAGGAGTCAGAGGTTACAATAAGCCAAGATTGCGCCATAGCACTCCAGCCTGGTGACAGAGTGGGACTCCGCTCAAGAAACAAAAAAGCATTTAGATTTTATTCTGAGATGTGAGAAATTATTGAAGGGGAAGGATTGGTACACAGTTCATCTTGTGTCTTCTTATTTCTCTTGTTTTCTTACTCAGTCTAGATGCCTTAGACATTTGAGTAGTTCTTTTCTTAGAACTCTTGCATTTTTAAGGACAAAGCAGGTAATAAAATATGCTTGGTCTACAGTGTTAGCATTTTGGCATGTTTCTTTTTATTACTTTTTAATACATAGTTCTATGTATGTTTATATCCTATTATTTTTCTTATTTTTCTAATATTTGCATTTTCCACATTTCACACTTTAAAAAACTCTTCAAATATTTTTATTGGCCACATATTCTGGTCAGTGGGTTGTCATTAATTTCTTAATGGTGGATACTTATCATTGTTTCAGTTTTTCTTGTTAGAAATAATGCCGTGATTTACCTATAGGCAAAAGTTTAAATACCTTAACTATAGGCAAAAGTTTAATACTTTCACTGTAGACAGAAGTTAAAATATCTTACGTTTTTTAAAATTTCATCACCAAATTGCTGTCCAAAAGAGTTGTGCCAATATGTGAATGTGGCCATTTCATTATACCTTCCCCATCATTGGCTTGTATTACTTTTTCTAAAAAAATTGCTTGCTATTTTCATAGTGAGAAATGATGACACATTTTTATTGCATTTCTCAATTATGTGGTTGACCATATTCCCATGTATTAATCACAGTGTTGTATATCTTGTAAACATTCTTTTTATGTCCTTTGCTCATTTGTTCATTGCAAATTTTAAGATTTTTTTCTCATCAATTTTATGATCTCCTAATTAACAACCTCCTTTACAGCATTTTACTTGAATATTTTTATCAGGCTGGTTGCTTCAACATAATGGGGATTTTGTATAGACAAATCTATTGATGATTTATTTGTGATTGTTTTTTTCCTAATTAAAACAAATAGCCTTCCACCAGAAGACTTCTAAATATTTTTAAATTCTGCTGCTGGTTTTATGACTTTCTCATTAATGTTTTCTTTCACTTTCTTGGTGTATCACATGAAGTGAGTGTTAAACTGAACTTTTTTCCAATGTCCTCATCATCATTTATTGAGTCTTTCCTTTCCCCTTTGGTTTCTGGTTTTTCTTTATAAAGCTAACAGTGTTTGAGAACTTACTATGTGCTAGGTGCTGCTCTAAACACTTTGCCTATATTATCTCATTTTCTTCTCACAACGGCCCTGTAAGGAAATAGAGGCAGAGACCTAATTTGCTGAAGTTACACAGTTAGTGAGTAAAGCTCTGTCGTATATTCAGTTCTTCTGTGTGCCTTGTGCTCTAATTGTGCTATTGTTTCTATATTGTGGTTATCTTTCTATTTTTATGCCACTGTCATTCTGTCCTAATTATGACAGATATATGTTTCTCTCTCAAGAAAGGCTAATATCGGCCAGGTGCTATGGCTCACGCCTCTAATCCCAGCACTTTGGGAGGCCAGGGCAGACAGATCACCTGAGGTCAGGAGTTCAAGACCAGCTTGGCCAACATGGCGAAACCCCATCTCTACTAAAAATACAAAAATTAGCCAGGCATGGTGGTATACACCTGTAGTCCCAGCTACTCAGGATGCTGAGGCAGAAGAATTGCTTGAACCTGGGAAGTGGAGGATGCAGTGAGCCAAGATTGCACCACTGCACTCCAGCCTGGATGACAGAGAAAGACTCTGTCTAAAAAAAAAGAGAAATTTTTTTTTTTAAAAAGGCTTATATAACTGTGCTGTTTATTTCTTTTTCTATTCTTGCTTATTCTTTCTATTCTTATGTTTCTAAGTGAACTTAAGGTTCCAAAAAGTTTCTCATTGGAATATTTTTCAGAATTGGCTCAATCTATAAAATATACTGGAAATAATTACAACTTTACAGTATCCCATCAAAGTCCTCTGTACCTTAGTGTTCGGTGTGTTCCAGGTGCTAAGTATTTGTTGAGTCAAAGAATGAATGAATGGAAAGACCTGAGTTTGTCATCTGCATCAAGTCTTAGTTTATACTTCTCATTAATGTTTTTCAGATTTTCCTCATTTGATCCTGCATATTTCATGTGAATGTTATTTCTTGACATTGTATATTTTTTTCCATAATTTTGTAATTATCTGTTGCCAATATCTATTATTTCTGTTTTTTGTTTGTTTGTTTGTTTTGGAATATCCCAAAGAGTGTTTAAAAGATTGACAATAGTGGACAGCCTTGTTTTGATTGTGATTTTAATAGAAATATTAAGTTACTTTTCACCAGCATAATGTTGGGTGGTAGTGTGTAATACATCCTTTTATCTAGTTCTTAAAATATATTTTATAAGGACTAATTTTATAAAAGATTTTAGGTTAACTCTTGTCTGACATTTTTGGTGTTGAAGGAATTTGCTGTTGTTTTATAGCATCATTATGGAAGATATTGAATAGCACATATTTGTGATCTTTTAAGTTAGCCATAGAAGCCATTTTCTCATTTATTGTGATAAGTGAATGTCTTTCTTTCTTCTGGGTCCCTGTTTCACTGTTACCTAAACCTGGTTTCTAGCAGGGAGGAGACTAAAGCAAGCATATCCTTGCATTCCCTTGCTTTCAGTGTGTAGAGCTGAAATGTTGCCATATATGGGAGGTTCTCATAGCATTGGGTTTGGACATACAGATGTGATAATAATCCTCACAACAACAACATTATTGTATCTAAGAATGTGGGTGGGCCAAGACACTGTGAAGGGTTTATGTGAATTACGTCATTTAATCTCCAGGAAAAAAAAAACAACACTGTAAGTTCTGCCAGACCGTTTTATTGATGAGGAAACTGTGACTTAGAGCACAGTAGACCACAATAACTTGTCTATGGTCATACACCTGAGAAGTGGCAGAGGCAAGTTGCCTGTAAAGTAGAGCCAAGCCTTAGGGATGGATGGGTGGAGATAAATGTAGATATATGCGTATATAGGGGTATGTGTATCTGTACACATATGCATACATATTTGATGAGCTTGAGAGATAAATGCTGAGGACTAATGCATTTTGAAATTTTTCTGGAGCCAGTAATAGAGTGGTACTTAATGGCAGATAATCAGCCTTTTTCCATTAATAATAAGAATACAATTTCTTTGGAAGGAAATGCTAATTATAGTTGTCCCTCAGTATATCTGGGGGATTGGTTACCAGACCTCTATGTATACCCAAATCTGCACATATTCAAATCCCAAAATTGGCCCTGTGAAACCTGCTTCCATATGGAACCTATTTATACAGTATGCAGGTTTCACATCCCACAAATACGGTATTTTCAATCTGTGTTTGCTTGAAAAAAAATATGTGTAAGTGTGCCTGTGCCATTCAAACCCATGTTGTTCAAGGGTCAACTGTCCTTTAAGGCTAAATAATGCTTCTGTCTAAGGACTTACAGTCTGAGTAGTTGCCATATATTGTACTTGTAAATTTACCGAGTTTGACTCTGCACTTTGCAGACATGTCTGTAGGATTGGCATAATCCACAGACATAAGAATGCTTCCAATGCAGTAGGAGCATTCTTATCACTTTTCCCCCTAGGAATTCTAAGACAGCATTGAATTTCTGGTACCCTCAGAGGAAAAGACAATTAACTCTAAGAAACCTACTATCTGTGGAAGTTGGTGTACGTGTTTTTGTTTTTTTTTTTTTTTTTTTGAGACGGAGTTTCGCTCTTGTTACCCAGGCTGGAGTGCAATGGCGCGATCTCGGCTCACCGCAACCTCCGCCTCCTGGGTTCAGGCAATTCTCCTGCCTCAGCCTCCTGAGTAGCTGGGATTACAGGCACGTGCCACCATGCCCAGCTAATTTTTTGTATTTTTAGTAGAGACGGGGTTTCACCATGTTGACCAGGATGGTCTCGATCTCTTGACCTCGTGATCCACCCGCCTCGGCCTCCCAAAGTGCTGGGATTACAGGCTTGAGCCACCGCGCCCGGCGGTGTACGTGTTTTTTAAAATAAGATACACGTATATGGTAGAGTAGGCATTATCTAAGCTATTAGTCCCTATCCTAGATGGTGAAGGTGCTAATCAGTGTTTAGGAGAAGGTAGAGATAGCTTGCCCAAACAGAGAAGTAATGCATTTTAAAATCATTTAGGGGACTTTTGCAAATAATCCTGTTTTTTCATGGTGAGATTCCCTGGCACAGGGAGCCAATCAGATTTGCTAGGGCAGAAAAATGTTCAAGAGCTACTGTACTAGACAGCATAGAAGAGGACTGTTTTGTTGAAGCTTAATGGTAATTTTTCCATAATCCTGGTCCTTAATAATTAAAGAACACATTTGAATGTTGTTACTTTTCTCTCTTTCAATAGAAATGTTCCTAAACCAGAAAAGAAGGCTATCTGAATTTTTAAAAAATTTTTAGGAACGAGCACAAAAATTCCTTTCTGTATTTTTTCCCAGCTCTAGAAATTCTTGAAATGAGATTCTGCCATATGTCTCACAAATTAAATACCACATTTGTATCTCACCCATCTTAGTTATGCTATCTTGCATTTTAATCTGTCCTGTTTCAGGACTTCTTTTGCGGCCTTGTGGATGTTTCTTATATTTGTCACTAATTCATAAGGTGGCTATTTTTATATTTGTAGAACATTTCTCAGTGATTTTCTTCTAGTTGGAGTTCCAGGGTGGTTTGATTTGGAGTGTCAAGATCTGTCCCATGCCTAGCCTTAGTCTTCAGTCTGCTTTATTGGGTTCACCACCTGGTTGTAGCACCAAATGCCCTTTTACCTTTCCCTCTCTTCTTTCTCCCTTCCTTCCTCAGTACTGCCCAAGTTTGTCAGACTCAATGATTTTATTCTTAAGCTAATCTTATTTTTAATTAAGATAACTCACATTCTGATTTCTGATTTGCAAAAGATAAATTTCCTTCTCCTTCATGTAGTAGGATTTTGATTTTGTATATATTTAAATTTTCCATTAATGGTGTGTTAAATCTGCACTAAAACTGCTTCTTTACACATTTAAAAATTTTTTCATTATGTTTTTAACATTTTTCTTGCATCCAAAAACAAAACCGTTAAACTTTTCTTATTAAAATGCAAAGCCTAATGTCTTCTAGCTTTTTGAAGAGCTTTTGTCCATTATATAATCTGTAAAGTAGCCAAGAGTTCCTCAGAAGCAGGACATCATTTAGATTTAAAACAATTATAGCTTGTCTGTAAATAATGTTGTAACATAACCATTCATGGGGTGGCAGCTGTGGTTTTACTTCAGTGACAAAATTCTTGCATACTACCACCATTTTATTTACCTTAAAGATTTTACCAAGGTACCCTAGAACAAAAATGATGAGGTCATTTTGATTCTGCTAAAGTTGGTATGACTAGAAAACTAAGTGACACAGTTACGAGCATAGACCTTTTATTTTTTTCCCAGATGTTTGACAGTGTAAACATACATAAAATACATATTAAAGTTTAGATGCTTTATATTTTGTGCAGTAAATTGAAGCCTTAAAAAGAAAACATTTTTTTTTTAAAAGAAACTGATTAGTTTACTTAATTAAGACAGTAAAATAGCAGCAAGTACCAAGACATTGTGCATTTCTTTTATTTAAGACAAGTTACTTCAGTTACATCACAGTCAGAAATGTTAAGACTGGCTTTCTCGAATACTTAATATAGCTTGAATCACTGGTTAGATATGGACATATTTTCCCAACAGTACATCAGGAAGGAGTGCTTTCAGTAGGTTCAGAAAATGCAGACCCTCAGACAGCCAGCATGACCACAACATTGAGCATTAAGAGAAATGAAGCATTTACTTTCCAAGCATTTGCCACAGAAGGTAATCGAGTCTTTACATTTGTGGTTGTCTCTTCCCTCCGTAAGTTAAGGGTTGTGCTTTGTTGAGGCATTTCAGAGAAATTATTTGGCATGCCACTAGTGATACTTAGGGTCATGGGTGTTGGGGATGATTTTGTTGAGCTAGTGAGGCTTGTGTTTGTAACCATTCCATCTTGGAGATGAATAGTTAGAGTTGCAGCTGCTGCTTCATGTGAATTTATAGTCTCTGTGGATGTATCTTCTGGATAGGGCACAAAAGCCTTATCAGTGCTAGTAAAGGTGGTATCTTTGCTTAGAGTGGCACCAAACGTTGTTTCCTTTGTTCGATATTGTTTGGGTATTTTGGTCACTTTGGGTTGAGTTACCACACTCAGAGAGTTAATGGTGTCCACTGTCTGCATCCCACTTACAGTGAATAAACTCGATGTAAATCCAGAAGGTGTGGGATATATGTTATGTTCCTTTAAAGATGATATTTGGGTAGAACATGGAGTCCCTATCACATGGACTTTTGTTTCCTTCATCCACTTCAGTAAGTAAGTGATGTTTTGTTTGTGGTCACATGACCACCTGTTATTGTAAAGGCTTATCTCTTGCAACTGAAAGAGTTGATCAAAAGATTGGTCTGGAATGAATGTGAACTTATTGTTGTGCAGGTAAAGATGTGTGAGATTTGTCAGGTTTATTAATGTACCTGGAAGGATTTGTGTCAAAGAATTATTAGACAGGTCCACGATATGTAATTTGGAGGGCATGTTGGTTGGAACTGTCCAAAGTTTGTTACTACTGAGGTTGAGAACCTCGAGACTTCTTAGTGTATTTTTAATGAGGACAACCTTTTCCAGCATATTCTTAGAAACATCCAGATATTTAAGATTCCACTGATAGGCAGTATCAGATTTGTCAAGAAGTTTAATGTTGTTGTTAGCAGCAGACATGTTCCAGAGAGACCGAGGTAACTGAGCAGGCAGGCTTTCAAGCCTGTTGTTTGAAATGTCCAGGGTCCTCAGATTTGTATACTGGGTTAACTGGTTATGCAGATCAGTAAAGTGGTTATAAGACAGGTTTAAATGTATAATATTCTCTTGCAGTCCAGATGGTAATGCAGTCAAGTTTCTGCCTGAACAGTCCACATGCCTGTGCCTCTCTGTACATATACATTGGAGAGGACAAATGCATAAAATACCAGGTGTGAGAAACAGAAGGATGAACAGGCAGAGAGACATTTTCAATATCTGATATTCCATCAAAGCCTAGAAACAAACAGATACACCCTTCTTTTAATATGCAAATACAGTTTAGGCATCTGCATGGGTCAGTTAGCATTAGGCAAAATTTTCAATAAACCTCGTTGTTGTTGAGTCCTTTTATAATTGTTCCAGTGATTAAACTAACAAAGCTCCCCTTCATTTATAGTCCAAATGCTTAATCTTTCAATTGGGCTATGTGGTAGAGAGAGACTCTCTCTCTACTCTCTCCTGCATTTTCTCCTTTATTTTCTCTCCCCCTTCCCCCCTTTTTAACTATGTTCTTTCTTATTTATCTTTCTAGAGCCTTAATATGATAAAAAATAGCATTCTTTGCAAATAGAGTTGCAGTCTTAAGCTATTACTATTTTTGATAACATGCTTTCTTACTCAGATGAGAAAAAATGGCTGTCGTGTCTCTCTCTCTTTTTTTAAATCTCTGCAGTAATGTAATTCAATGTGTGTGTATAGGGTCAGATTTTATTTAGATATTAAAGCAGTTCTTTGAAATTTTATCTTTGTTTTTAGGATAAATATATCTTTGTAAAAGGCACTTAAAATATAGACCTACACAGTACCTATAAACCTCACATTTTATAAAGTGATTTTTTTCTGTAGATTTCAGTGCCCATTTTAAAGGAAAACAATATGTATATTTACAAAGTGAATGAATATAATAAAAATATCCCTTAACTGATACTGCAGCAAATTTCTGGTGCATGCACTTGCTGTTGAATACATATTCAATCCTAACGTTGACTTTTTCTTAAAAAAAAAAAAGAAAAAGGAAAAATATTCCAAAGTCAGTCTTTTACTGATTTAAATAACAGCTTACCGTAGTGTCGTCTTCAATATCAGCATCTCATTTTCTCCGGGAAACTTAAAGCTTAAAGGTCGTCTTGTTCTGGAGAGTCGGAACTGTTTCTGGCTGTGGGCTGTGCTTGCCTGCTCAGCTGCATTGTGTTGCTGTGAGCTGAAGCTCTGCAACCACCTGATCAGTACCACATAGGAGGACTGCAGAGCTGTCGTTGGTGCTGACTCAAATTTATGGCAAGAGGTGCACATGCAACAAAATGGACAATTTTTTTTTAATTTACGGCATTAAGCATACCTATATATCTGATTTGTTATAGGATGGGATACGTTATGCATATTAGAGTTGGCCTTTACTCGTTTCTATGTATTTGCCTGAGATTGGGTTCCATATTTTAACGTTTGCCTCATTAATAATCTGTGATTATTTTAAATACCTCTACTCTTTATTCTTTTTACGTGTCAAAAATTAATTTGACCTTCCTCATGGATGGTTTTCTATTATATTAGTCCCACTATTTTTAACTACTGCCTTTTTATATTCCTTTCTAAAATGGTATAATTCCCATGTCACTTTTTTAATACTATAAAGATCTGGTTTATGATTTTCGTGTCCTTTCCCAACATGGTGATTATTATGTTTATTCAGCTTTTCAAATTTATCAACGACTTAAATGTTCCATCTTCCCTTTTAGGATGTATAGAAGTACTGAAATATGATTATTTTCTCTTTATCTTTCTGATATAAAGGATCATTTGACCAAGGCTATACACAAGCCAGGATACATTTGAAAATTAGCATCGTATACTTTAAATTATCAGTTCCTATGGTAAAATAAACATTTTATTTTATATATTTGGGGTTAAAGTTTTTTTCCTTATGAAACTTTGGGTGGTAAGTGGATATGAGTATTGTTTTTTCCAAAGACATTTTTGGTACTCTATAAATGACCATTTATTTGATTTTCTTTTTTAAGTATAGCAATATCAATTTCAGATGATTTCAGAGTGTTTCACATTTCATCTTGCTGGGAAAGTAGTTTATAGTTTTAAAATTACATGAAATAATGTAAAAGGAAAAATTTTCATCATGAGTTTTATAAAATGAGATCAGATTTATGATAAATTGTACTCCACTCATTAGTGGACTGCTTGTGTAAAGCTGTTAAAACATAAATCTGATTTCCAGAAAGGCTGGTTTACCTTAAAAAAGCAAGTAAAGTTCTGGTGTTCTCTCTCTCTCTCTTTTTTTTTTTTTTTTTTTTTT
>NW_016107455.1:2403347-2404434 GCF_001604975.1 Cebus imitator
CATAAATCTCTCTCTGTCTCTTCTTTTTTTGAGACGGCATTTTGCCCTTGTTGCCCAGGCTGGAGTCACTGCAACCTCTACCTCCTGGGTTCAAGTGATTCTCCTGCTTCAGCCTCCTGAGTAGCTGGAATTACAGGTGCCCACCACCATGCCCAGATAGTTTTTTGTATTTTTAGTAGAGTTGGGATTTCATCATGTTGGCCAGGCTGGTCTTGAACTCTTGATTTCAGGTGATCCACTTGCTTTGACTTCCCAAAGTGCTGGGATTATAGGTGTGAGCCACTGCGCCTGGCCAGTTATGGTATTTTCATTACCAAGTTGACACCATTTAAAAACCAGTAATATTTAACACATTATATAAAAGGAAAATCTCTTTATGCCTTGTTACTAAATCTTGTTTTTCTCTACATTATATTTACTATTATTTAGCTTATACCACAAATAGAATTTGTTATAGTAAAATTTGAAGTTTATTTTCTTAGAAGAGAAACTATAGGAACCGCCTTTTGTATAAAACTAATATTCCTTGAAAAGTATCTACATTTTAAAAGTTTGCAACATTAAAAATTTGTTGATTAGGTGCTTTATTGCCACTTTACTTTGGGGGTTCAGTTGGACTCTTAATGAGATTCTTTCTGTGGATTTAGGAAACCAGCCATCAATCATAGTGCTTTAAAGTAATGTGTAAGAAATGCAACATTCAGCAATATTGTGAAAATAGGGAATCCATTGATATTGAGAGTTGTATTTTAGCTCATATGTACACTTGCACTTCAAAAGATGTGACTGAGGGTCAACTTACTGACCACTTAAATCTCTTTTTTTAATTTTAGGAAATCTCAGTAAGTCAGTGTGGAAGTAGAGTTACTCATTTTCATTACACTTAACAGTACTTTTGTTTGAAAGAAAGGACATGTTACTTCATTGACGGATTCAAATGAATTTGGGTTTAGGCTGTATCAAGTTTAGTTTCTGTTGCATATAATTGAAAATTCCGATACAATAGTAGTGGCAGTGTTTCTCATTTCAAGTTTGGGACATACCAAACTGCCTCATATTGTTCAAAGATTAGCGTCAAATTCTCAAA
>NW_016107455.1:2404444-2407582 GCF_001604975.1 Cebus imitator
AAAAAAAAGAGCATTTCAATATATTTGAATTGTAATAATCTCTTAAACTTAATACTATATTACTTTTACTCCAGAAAAGAATGTTTTTTAAAGGCGTATTTGTTACAACTTATTTTAAATATTATTCAGACTCATTACATTTTATATTAGTTGATCTAGGTCAGTAATGGTAGCTATTTAGGCAACTTTTACATTCTAGATTAAGCAGCAAATTAATTTACATATTCTTTTGTGCCCTAGGATATATTACCCCAACATTGTGAAAGGTGCAACAAAGCATCTGCCAGGGAATAGCTATCCCATCATGTTAATCAGTGGTTTCAGTTTTCCATTATTATAGACAACATTTGCTATGGCTGAGAGTCAGACATTGTTTATTTTTGGTAATGTGGTTGGCTATTTAGACTGGTTTTCCTGCTGAATACAACTGAGAGTACTCAATAAAATATTTTAAAAGCATGAAAAACATAACAACATAGAGCTTACCAAGTCAAAATCCAAGTAAATCAGTCTCTTTCCCACCTCCCCACTCCTTTTTTTCTCTATGCCACCAACTTGTTGCCAAAACTCAATTATTTCCTAAAATGTCTCTCATCTTGGATTTTTCTTTTTGCCTCCTTGGGAAGATTTAATTTGTTTTTCTAACCCTCATATTTTCTATAAATGATTCCTAATATCATTGATATTATTGCTTATTTGCATTGTCTCAACAATAATTTCAAAATAATACTAGTATTGATTGCTACAGTAAGACTATAGACTAATGCATAAAGTTTAAGATTTCTTCGTAGCTGTTGTTTTATTTCACTAAGAGTGTATTGTAAATTCTGTGTTCTAATGCGGTGTGAAATAATTCTTTTCTGTATATTTTTATATCACCAACTTGATACAAAGTTTGTTTCAGTTTTCAATTTTTCAGGATCACAAGTCAAAATTATATTACAAGGTGTATTCAGAGAAATCTTGATTCTCTGTCTACTCCATCCTGTTTCCTTCCTTCTCCTATTAATGACTGTTTTTATTAGCTTTTCATTATGTCATTAACATTTCTTTTCGAAAACATAAAAATATGTATTTAAGCGTATGTATGGTATGTTCTTATCCCCCCTTCGGTATATAAGGTGACATATGTACTGTTATGCATCTTGTTCTTTTTTCTTACTGTATCTTGAGTATCACTCCATATCGGTATATAGGTATATGTCTAATTCTTTTTTTGATCCATAGCACTCCATTTGGGAATGTACCATAGCCTTTTCAACCAGTCCCCTATTTGTGGACATCTGGGTTTTTGGTTTTTTGGTTTTTTTTTTTTTTTTTTTCAGACTTTTGCTATTACAAATAATGCCCTTGTGCCTAAATAATTTCATATGTTTGCCAGTAAATCTTTGAAAGAGATTCCTAGAAGTAGGATTGCTGGGTAAAAGGATAAATGCATTTGGAATTTTTCCAGACATTACTAAATTCCTCTCCATTGATTATACCATTTTGCAATCCCACCAATGGTGTATCGGCGTGTCTAGTTCTACATAGCCTCACCATATACTTTGTTGTTGAACTTTGGGATTTATTGTCCATCTGATAGGCAAATATCTCAGTGTTATTTTAAATGCATCTCTCTAAAAATTATGAAGGGTAGTGTATATCTTTCCATATGTTTTTAAAGTCCATTTAAGTGTTTTCTCCTGTAACTCTTTTTTATGTTTTACAGTATTAAAAAAGTTGTGTTTTGGGTCTTCCCCTTCCTGCCCCATATTTAGGAGCTTACTCTGTCACCCAGGCTAGAGTGCAGTGGCACCATCTCAGCTCACTGCAACCTCTGCCTCCCGGGTTCACGTGATTCTCCTGCCTCAGCCTCTCGAGTAGCTGGGATTACAGGCGCCTGCCACCACACCAGGCTAATTTTCAGTATTTTTGGTAGAGACAGGGTTCCACTATGTTAGCCAGACTGGTCTCAAACTCCTGACATTATGATCCGCCAGCCTTGGCCTCCCAAAGTGCTGGGCTTACAGGTGTGAGCAACTGTACCTGGCCATATTTAGGAGCTTTTTAAGTTTTAGAGGTGTTAGCACTTTTGTCTTAAGTTTTAATTTTTTTTCCAGTTTGCCATTTGTCTTTTGGCTTTATTATGGTGAGGTGTGTGTGTGTGTGTTTGTGTGACATTTAAAAATTTCATGTACATTGATTTCCCCTTTTATTGTCTCTGGATTTTGAGTCTCAGCTAGGAAGGTTTTTTCCCATTTCCAGATTATAAAAGAATTCACTCATATTTTCTTCTACTACTTGTACAATTTCATGGTTTATATTTAGAACTCTGCTCCTTGGTTTTATTCTAACATAGTGTGAAGTATGGATCCAATTTTATCTTTTTCCAGACATCTCTTCACTTGTTCCAATGCTTGTTCTCACTGATTTGGTATTTATTTCTGGACTTTCTCTTCTGTTTCATCAATCTGTTTAGTCATATACGAGTACCACCATGTATATGACTATGTATAGGTGCCCAAAGGTGCTACTTTATTTTTTGATCAGAATTAAGTAAGAACAACAGTTAAAGATCACCCTCATCTAATTCATTGGGTCCCTCACCACTCACACCAAATAGAAGACTTGTGTGATACATGTTTGTTTCAATGCATGACATAGGTGCTCTTTGGTCCTATATTCGTGAAAAAAGTGTTGAACTGGTAGTCAGGGAGCAAACTCAGCTTTTAGTACCACTTCTAAGCAAGTCACTTGCTTTCTCTGGTCCTGTTTTCTTAGCAGTTAACAAACAAAAGGAGTTGAACCAAATGGTCTTCAGGGTTGTGTCTGACTATGGTTAATGCTGTTCTGGTTAAGAGCACCACTAGTATATGGTGCGAAGTTTAATCTACCTTTTATTCTCCTGTGCCTTGTTCTTTTGCAGTATTCATGAAGTAGACTTTCTCTTTTGGATCCTAGTTCTTTAATCTTTTTCTCTAAAATACGTTCTTTGTTCCAGCATTTTCTTTTGTCCTGTATTTATTAGCATGTGTCTTTTCCTATTGATTAAGCAATGATCGCCACTGTTTGACTGCTTAGCTTCCACTGACCTCGATGGGGAAAATTACATGCAGCTAAATGTGACTTCTTCCCCCAGTAAAGAATTTCTTATTA
>NW_016107455.1:2408716-2437505 GCF_001604975.1 Cebus imitator
CAAACAAACAAAAAAAAGTATCATGCTTATTCAGGAAAAGTAAGAAGCTCAAGGAAGTGTTTCTACAGATTAAAAAAATATTAAAGATCAGTAGAGATGGCTTGAAGGATTATAGGAAAAACACTGTATATAAAATTCCTATGTCCAAAATCCTACTGGTTCTTATTAAATATGGAGCTTTATTAATGTCACAAATACCAGTGCTATGAATAAATGGTATGTTCTCTTCTGAAAATCCCAGAACTATAAGTGATTCCCCAAAACTGGGCTACCAATGAGACTCTACCACTCTCTGCTCCCACCACCCAGCCAAGAATAGAGGCTTGCTCTGTCACCCAGCCTGGAGTGCAGTGGCGCCATCGCGGCTCACCGCAACCTCTGCCTCCCAGGTTCAAGCAGTTCTCCTGCCTCAGCCTCCCAAGTAGCTGGGATTACAGGCACCTGCCACCACACCCGGCTAATTTTTGTGTTTTTAGTAGAGACGGAGCTTCACCGTGTTGGCCAGGCTGGTCTCAAACTCCTGACCTCGATCCAACTACCTTGGCCTCCGAAAATGCTGGAATTACAGGGATGAGCCACCGTGCCTGGCCATCACATTTTATTCTAAGTGCTTGTTTCCCCTGGAGTTAGATGGGACTATTGAGGAAGAGTATGTGCTTGTTGGGCAAAGGAGCACTTCTGCAGACACAGGCTGGCATTGCCAAAAGCACAGGCTGATGACCACTTTGACTTTAACAAAGATTGGGCCCATTCCTACTCTAATAACTCAGACATGTCAGATAACGGATAAAGAAATTCTGCATAAGAAAGGTGATTTAAGAGTTTAAATGGATGATGTCAGAAAGTAAAGCTTGGTAAAAAGTTGAGAATCATCTGTGTTTTGATAGTCTTTTTTCCTAAAAAAAAAAAAAAAAAAAATCACCCAAATCACCCATATTTAGAAGAAAGCCATAGTCTTCTTTTTCTTTCTTTTTTCTTTATAAAACTTGATTTTGGGTGCTTATAAAGAAACTTTTTAAAGATGCTAATTTTAAAATTTGTCCTCCCTCAACATGATAGGAAAATATTTACATTTTATGATGCATCCTCCTATTTTTTTCAGGTAAATGTCTCTAACCCAAACCCTCAGTTTGATGTTTTAGCATGTTTGTTTTACTGTTTCCATTGAAACCAAGAAGAAAATCTCTCTATTCTCAATCATGCATTTTAATCTCTCATTCCCACAAACATGGAATATTTATTTAATACTTGAGGTATTAATTTAAAACTCTGAGTGTATACTTAGTCTCTTATTCCTCTCCACCCCAGTCTTTGAAATAGAAACATAAAAGTTTATTTATTCACGATAAGTTTATACACAGCTTTTCAGGAATAGAAAACTGTACTGGGTATTAGTAAGTATATGTAGATTGTTTCAGAGTGATTAAAAAATTATTGAAACACAGACCACTTACATATGTAAAATGTAGTATACTTTAAAGGTAAGTACTATAATTAGTAAATATATTACTGTTAAATAACTTTTTTTTTAAGTTTCAGCTGGGCATGATGGCTCATGCCTGTAATCCCAGCATTTTGGGAGGCCGAGGCAGGTGGATCATGAGGTCAGGAGTTCAAGACCAGCCTGGCCAAGATGGTGAAACCCCGTCTCTACTAAAAATACAAAAAATAATCTGGGCGTGGTGGCTCACGCCTGTGATCCCAGCACTTCGGGAGGCCAAGGTGGGCGGATCACAAGGTCAAGAGATCAAGACCATCCTGGCCAACATGGTGAAACCCCGTCTCTACTAAAAATACAAAAATTAGCTGGATGTGGTTGTGTGCGCCTATAGTCCCAGCTACTCGGGAGGCTGAGTCAGGAGAATTGCTTGAATCCAGGAGGTGGAGGTTGCAGTGAGCTGAGATCGTGCCTCTGCACTCCAGCTTGGTGCCTGGCGACAGAGTGAGACTATCTCAAAAAAAAAAAAATTTTTTCAAAAAAAAATAGCCAGGTGTGGTGGCGGCTGCAATCTCAGCTACTCGGGAAGCTGAGGCAGAGAATTGCGTGAACTTGGGAGGCAGAGGTTGCAATGAGCTGAGATCACGCAACTGCACTCCAGCCTGGGCAACAGAACAAGACTCCTTCATAAAAAATAAAAAAATAATAAAAATAAAAAAGTCTGTGCACATGGGCTCTGAGCAGATTTCAGATAGTTCCTGAATAAAAATCAAATGACTGCCAGTTGCCATTTTATATATTTTAACATATAAAAAAAAATCAAAAGAGAGTCATTTAAGGACAGAAGATCAGCTAAAAAGCAAGTTGTCATATTTATAACAATTCTGCAGGTGGAGGTGGCAGGGATTCATTAAGATCTTGATCAGAGTTGGGAGGAATAGAGAACTCCTGACACTGGATCTCAAGGTTGGAATCTTCTTGGTTTTTCATAAAATCTACTGGTGGCGGGGGCAAGTTAAGTGAGTCAGTGGGGGGTGGAAATGATTGTATTGTTTCAGATTTATGATCTCCACAGTCTTGATTGAGACAGTCCAGAGATGGAGGAAGACTAGGAGAATCATTTGGAAGAGGAGATACAATTATCATTGTGGGTTTGACAGACTGGCTACTTTCCTGTCCTTCCAAATCCAGAAGGGGAGGTGGTGGAGGCAGATCTGCATCATCATCTGAAGAAACAGCAGTTCCAATTGTTGATCCATCAGCACTGTCTTCTGATGTACCATTCCCTTGATCTTTTATTTTCTCTGTTTTGGGGTTGTTGGAGTCTTCAATGTTTTCACTTGATTCAAACAACTTAATTTCTAAATCATCTGCTAAAAGTGTGCTTTTGCTTGGCTTCCAGGGTGTAAGTGAAATGACTGAGGTACGTTTTGTGGGTATTTCATTTTCTCTAATGTTATCCATACAAATGTCAGGAGTTTCTCCATCAGCAAATGGAGATCTACCTGCCCAATTTTGATCATTTAAAACTGGCTTCCTTAAGCATTTCCAAAGTACAATAATGATTATAGCTACCAACATAGAAGTCAGAAGTACACCAACTAGTATGGCAGCTGTTGAATTATTATTGTTTTTTTGTGGGGTTTTTTTGTTACTGATAGCATCTAAGATAAATCCTGGTGTACTCCTAGATGAATTTTTGACAGTTGATGTTGGTTGTGTGGATGGATCATGAACAGTTGGTGGTATTCGTTTTCCAGAAGGGCTCTGGACAGATGATGATTGTTGAGTGAAAGTATAGACAAATGGCGGTGGTTGTGTGGTAGAAATATGGGTAGATGGTGGTAGTTGTCTGGCAGAGGTGAATACAGGTTGCTGGGAGGAGTTGCTGGCTGTTGGTATTAGTTGTTTGGTGTTATAGGCAAGTGGTTGTCCAGCGGAAGTATGTGCTGCTGATTTTCCAGAAGTATAGACAGCTGGTGTTGGTTGTCCAGCAGTGGCTTTGGCAGATGATACTGACTGTCCAGAAGATGTGTCATTGAATTGTGTTGATTGACCCAAAGGATTCTCTGTTGTGTTTTGAGAATTAGCTAAGACATATGACGTTGATGATCTGAATAAGGTAGGCTGTGGCTGCTTCTCTGTTGTAATTGTCTCTGTCTTTGAAAAAAATATATTGTTCAGGTGTCCACAAAACAACATTAAGATGAAATATTTGGGATCCATTTCAGAATGTTTTCTCCTTACCTATAATGGGTTTATAATGAAAGAAAGAGAAAGACAGTTAGATGTCATTGGTGTTTAATTAAAATTTTGACTTTTCATTATAATGCCTGGCATAAAGTAGGTAGACATTATTCCTAATTAGTAGTAGTTGATTAATGGTTATTATTCCTAATTTAGACTTGACACACTGTAGGCTGGTGTAAAAACTCTTGGATATACACTAACCCATCATACAGCATTTGGACCTCATAAGCTGTGATCTCTTTTAATTCTTTTATTAATACAAGATCTGTATTTGGCCCTGCTGCCCCCTAGCTTCATTATATTTCAGTCCTTCACCTCAGTCATACTGCTCAAAACGCATAGGCTCTGTATGCTGGATCCATGGGTTCTCTACCTTTCTCCACCTTTGCTACTAGGAATATATTGTTTCTCCTGCCTTGAAGAACACCAGTGACCATCTATTACTTAATCCAGTTGTTTTTTATTTCTTCTCTCCCCTCCCCTCCTTGACCACATTAGACACTACTATTCCTTCTCTAATATTCGAGTAGCTCTTTGTAATCAGTCTTCCTTTCATGTTCCTCTCACTAGCTCTTTTTCTCCTGCCTCCTAAGTATGGATAATGGATATTCAGTCCTCAAACTTACCTAGTTTTCTTTGTTCCTGATGCTATAAGATTTTAGTTCTTAGGCCGGGCACGGTGGCTCAAGCCTGTAATCCCAGCACTTTGGGAGGCCGAGGCGGGTGGATCACGAGGTCAAGAGATTGAGACCATCCTGGTCAATACGGTGAAACCCCGTCTCTACTAAAAATACAAAAAATTAGCTGGGCATGGTGGCATGTGCCTGTAATCCCAGCTACTCAGGAGGCTGAGGCAGGAGAATTGCCTGAACCCAGGAGGCGGAGGTTGCGGTGAGCCGAGGTCGCGCCATTGCACTCCAGCCTGGGTAACAAGAGCGAAACTCCGTCCCAAAAAAAAAAAAAAAAGATTTTAGTTCTCAGCTTTATGCCACAATTCCCAACCTCATGTCCAGCCTAAATCTTCTTTGTTCTAATTCTATTTGTATGACTTCTTGGTGGATGTTTCCATGTACATATCCCACTATTGGCAAATTCAACATATTTAAAATGGAATTCGTCTATACCCTCACAACTGACTCTTCACCCAACTTCTCTGTGTTTGTTAATGGTACCACCAAATTTCTTAGGCACAGAATGTATTAGTAAGCTTTGCAGCATCCTCAGTGTCTCTGCAGCATGGTAGCCTTATGTTAAGATTGTATATTTTTAAAGGATTAAATTCAACTGAGAGTCCTAGTCTTAAAATCCTAGAGTGATCTCCAAATCTGGTGGAGTCAATCCAATCCAGTTGGTCAAGTAGTCCTGCTGCTGCTTTCTTTCATTTATTGGTAAATAACACGTTTGTGTGGAGCCCTGTTCTAGGTTTAGGAGATTAAAAAAAAAAAGAAAGAAAAAAAATAGTCAGTGCCTTCAAGTGTTTCAGATTTTAGTGGTAGAAGCAAACAGTAATGGCCAGGCGTGCTGGCTCATGCCTGTAATTCCAGCACTTTGGGAGGCCAAGGTGGGAGGATTGCCTAAGGCTGGGAGTTCAAGACCAGTCTGGACAACATAGTGACACCCCATCTCTAAATAAAAAGAAGAAAGAAAAAAAGTAAAAAATAATGACAATAGGCCAGTCACAGTGGCTCACGCCTGTAATCCCAGCACTTTGGGAGCCCGAGGCAGGCAGATCATGAGGTTGAGAGTTCAAGACCAGCCTGACCAACATGGTGAAACCCCATCTCTACTAAAAATACAAAAATTAGCAGGGCATAGTGGCACACACCTGTAGTCCCAGCTACTTGGGAGGCTGAGGCAGAAGAATCATTTGAACCCAGGAGGTAGAGGTTTCGGTGAGCCAAGATCATACCACTGCACTTTAGCCTGGATGACAGAGCAAGACTTGTCTCAAAAATAAAAATTAAAAAATAATTACAATTTCTTTTTTTTTTTTTTAAGACAGAGTCTCACTCTGTCACCCAGGCTGGAGTGTACTGGTGCGATCTGGGCTCATTGCAACCTCCACCTCGCGGATTCAAGTGATTCTTCTGTCTCAGCCTCAAAGTAGCTGGGATCACAGGCACGCATCATTACACCTGGCTAATTTTTGTATTTTTAGCAGAGATGGAGTTTCGCCATGTTGGCCAGCCTGGTAGAGAACTGACCTCAGGTGATCCGCCCTCCTTGGCCTCCCAAAGTGCTGGGATTACAGGTGTGAGTCTGGCCCAATTACAGTAATTTGATAAGCTTTCTCATAAAGGTATGCAGGAGATGTACAGAGAAGTTAACTTAGCCTAGGAAGGCTTCAGAGAAGCAAAACTTGAACTGAATTTTGAAAGGTCTATAAGAACTAATTAAACAGATTTCCAGCCAGGGAGAGCAACAATGTGGGTGCAAGAAAATAAGGCACATGTGTAAGTTTGGCAGGTAGGGCTTCTTCTGGGATGCGGTAGATGCTAAAACTTGGAGAGTTAAGTTCCAGTTCTACTTCTCCCATCTAACTACCTATCTAACCATGAGAACTAGTTGCTTAACCTTTCCTGTTGTCAATTGCCTTTTCTCTAAAGTGAGGAGTTCTACTGAGACAATTTTCAACTTTTAGTTTAATATGCTTGTTTTGCACATCATCAAAGACAATGGCAATGACTTGGTTATTTCTTGATGTTAGGGAATAGAAAATCTTAGGGTGTTAGATATTGGTATACGTGATTGGAAATTGACTCATAAACCTATATTTAGAGATTTGACGGTCTGTTGGAAGGTGCAAAGGTTTTGCAAATTACCTTTCAGCATATCTAAGTAGTTTTCATTGCTTACTTCTCTACCACTGGGTACACAGTGATGATAAATGATCCTGTTTTAGTAGAAGAAAATATATGTGATTTTTTTTATACGAATACTTCAAACCTAAATTTTAAACAGTTTTCCTTTGAACTCTCCTGCACACTGCTGATGAGTTAATGTTAAATGCATGCATGATCAGGTTACTACTCCCTTGCTTGTGGGTTTTCTATTTCTGTTAAGATAAAACTTCCTTTTTTTTCTCCTTTTGAGAGAGAGTCTCACTCTGTCACCCAGGCTGGAGTGCAGTGGCATGATCTTGGCTCACTGCAGTGTCTACCTTCTGGGTTCAAGTGATTCTTGTGCCTCAGCCTCCCAAGTAGCTGGGACTACAGTAAGCATGCACCACCACACCTCACTAATTTTTGTATTTTTAGTAGAGATGGGATTTCACCATGTTGTCCAGACTGGTCTTAAACTCCTGACCTCAAGTGATCCATCTGCCTCAGCCTCCCAAAGTGCTGGGATTACAGGCGTGAGCCACCGTACCTGGCCTGTTAAGATAAAACTTCTAAATTGAGGTTTTTTTCCTTTTGGCTTGAGTTAACCAGGCCAGAGTCACATGTCATGACTGAAACTTCTTATCCAGCCAAACGTATCCCTTCCCCACCTTACAGACTTCTGAACACATGCTTTTTACCCCCTAAACAGACACTTTTATGCTATTTTTTACTCTCCTCAAGGGTGTTTTTTTTTTCTTCCAAACCTAGCCTCTTCCTCTTTCTGGCTGCCTATCTGAACCTGTCCTCATCTTTCAGAACTCAGTTTAAATTCCCCTTCTTAACCTAGTTCTGTGTGACTGAGTACAGCCCAAAGAGGTCAGTTATTTGCTGAATCCCCCTAGCTCTTATTTATTGTTTTTATGGTTCCTTACATAATTCATGTATGTACCTCACTCACGCATCTATTCTCTTAAATAATTGTGTTTATTTTTTTATTACTTTTCACATTTTCTTATACCTACTTCCTTGAACAAGATTATAAAGAACCTTGAAGAAAGCAGAAAGAAAAGAAAGAAAAATACTTATCTAGAGCATACTGTGTGTTGTACTTTCCCAGTATTGCATACTTTATTTCACTGAACCTTTAAATGACTTTATGAAGAAGGTAAAGAGACCCTTTATTTACAGATAAAGAGACAACATCAAATGAGTTAAGCAGTTTGCCTGATGTTATACCACTCCAAGTGACAGATTGGGAGTTTGTACCCAGGGCCATCTGATTCCAAAGCATACATTCCAATACCCTGTATTGCCTCATGTTTTCTATTTTGATTTCTCTGCAGTATAATGCCTTGTATATTAGGAGCACAGTAAATATTTAACCTGTGTTGGGTTTCTTAATTCCTTTCCATTTTACCTTTTACTAGTACTTCTACCAGAATATAAGCAGAGACATTGAAATATGTGTTAATAAATTTTGCTTTTTATCCATTTTACAAAAGATTTGATATCGATCTTTTGGCATAGATATAGGGATTTGAATCATGTTTAGATGGTCATCATCCATGCAGTTCCTACCCATTATTCTTACAGATTACCGAAAGGAAAAAAAAAAAGGCAGAGGGCTTCATTAGAAAATGTTGTTCTTCAGAGTTTCATTTTTAAAATGTGTTTTAATGCTAATCAAATCATCAGAAAATATAGGCCATGAATTCTTTAGCCAAAAATGTTTCCTGTTTTGTGACTTTGCTTAAAATAAGGAAACCATACGGTTCCTCTTTATAGTTAGCTGAAAAAGGCATTAGAGAAGGAAAGAGCCTAAGCAGGAACACAATTATAAACCCAGGTTAGTTTGTAAGATGGATTTTGATAGATTCATATCCTCTAATGTCAGTAGGAATTTGGTAGAACCTTCCTTGTGTGAGATTTTCACTTGTCACTTAACAGTTATGGCATTATTAAAACGAAATTCCATTTTTACCGATCTTTTCTCCTACTCTTCAGTTAGCTTTTTATCCTCCTAGGATCTGCTACATCAGAATAATAGAAACTGTATTAGAATTCTATGATGGCAATTCAGCATAGTTCAGAGAAGGTGAAGAAAGATTTAAAAGAAGAATAAATAGGGACTACAGTAGTAAAAAAAAAAAAAAAAAACTAGCTTTTTTCCCAGAGGTAGTGAGGCCAGTGTTATTACTAGTGTGGAAGGTTATTTAGCATACACATTAAAAAATATGTAAGTGATGTGTACCTGAACTACCAACATTTTTTCTGTAGGGAAAGAATAACATTGGGCAGGGGAATAAAAAGGAGAAGGAAATTTAGAATAAGATAAAAGGCAATGCAAAGAAATACAAAATAAAACAAAAGAGAAAAAACCAAAACTATAGGAAGCTGCAAAGAGAAAAGAAGGTCAGTTGACTAGAGAAGGTATAGAAAAGAAGAAAACTTAATAAACAGCTGAAAAAATCAGTAGTTATATAATTAGCAAGAAGGCAGGGTAGAAGATTGAAGTAGGCGAAATGAAGAAGTTGAGGGAGATGACTGAAGTAGATGAAAGAAGCAACCACAAAATGCCGCTCTCTCGTGGCTGGACTGTGTTTGTTAGTGCAGGAGACAGTAAAGAGGAGCTTGCTTTCTAAGATGGAGGACCAGAATGAACCATCCTTTCAAATTCATTTACCTTTCATTTCAGGCTCTCCTGTCTGCTATGAGTATCCTTACCATCTTCTCTGTCTCTCTTTTTTTACCCCAGCGCTATTCAGAAGCATACCTAGCAGTTACTCTGGAGAGCCCGTGTACCTGTGTACGTTTTATATAGAGTTTTTCTAGAAATCCCTTAGTTTGCTGCTCAAATACCAAATTTGTCAGCCCTCATATCCAGTATTTTATTCATTATTGTAGGCTGGCTCTTTGAGGTTAAAATCTGTGATTTTGGTTCTTTTTCTTTGCTGAATATTTAGAATATTTTAAAAAGAAGAAAAACAAACTATTTTAACTAAACATTTTAAAGACAGTTATAGTGAAGCAGGAGTCCCCATGTATAACACATATTCTATTTTTTTTCTTCTTTTGGAGACAGGGTCTCACTCTGTCACCCAGGCTGCAGTGCAGTGGTGTAGTCTCAGCTCACTGCAATGTCTGCCTTGTGGGCTCAAACGAGCCTCACATCTCAGCCTACCTAGAGTAGCTAAAACTGCAGGTGTGCGCCACCACGCCCAGCTAATTTTTGTATTTTTTTGTAGACATGGGGTTTCATCATGTCACCCAGGCTGGTCTTAAACTCCTGGACTCAAGTGATCTGCCTGCCTTGGCCTCCCAAACTGCTGGGATTATAGGCATGAGCCACTGAGCCAGGCAATAGACAATGTTCTTATAAATATAATGCATAAGTACATAAAGAGTTCAGCATTTAAAATTGATGCTGTTAAGTTAGATATGATAGGAAGTATGCCATTGTCTTTTAAAGAGAATTAAGATTTGGTGAGCATATCCTAGACAAAAGACAAGTATAAATAGCGTTATCAATTACTTTCATATAATAAAAGTTGTGATGCAGATATAACAGGTTAAAATTTAGCATTAGTATTATCTCTAGTGAAGTTTTGAAACCATAAAAGAAAAATATAGCCATTTTGCATCTTGAGGAAGAGTGGAAAGGGAAATTGACCTTAAACTACAATAGGAAGTATTTGATGACTATCTTGTATCAATGATAAGACCGTTTACTGAGCACCCAACAAAGGCTAAGCAGTATCTTATTTTAATGACAAGGTGGTGGTTTTTTCACCCTACAGATAAGCAAACTGAAACACACAGATATTGGGTAACTTGCCAGTATCACAGCTCTAAATAGTGGCACTAATATAAAAATCATGCTAACCTTGTGCCAGAGCCCTTTCTGTCACATGTAACTATATGTGCCATACTGCCTTTCATAGAAAAGTTATGAAATAGAAATGCTTTATGAAGGAAGGAGATGTGAGTTGGCAGGAATAATATGTAAATAACACGTATAGGTAGTCTTAGAGACAGGGTAGGAAAGAAATACCAGAAAACTCATTTTAGTCCTGATTCTACTAAAACAATTAAAAGAATTTTGAATGGTTTCTGTAAATTGTCATATTCAGTAGTTTACTGAAAATTTTTTGGTGATTTTTTTTTTTTTAAAGCTTAGACATTGAAACCATCAGATTTAGGTTTCTCAATTCAAAGTTATTCAAAATTAAAGTTTCCTTCTAAGTAGAATTATGAAGGTATTAACTGGAAAACACAGGCACTACCAGTAAACTTTAGACGTGGGTCTCACCTTTTAAAAACATGTATGGGGCTGGGGACAGTGCCTCCTGCCTATAATCCCAGCACTTTGGGAGGCCAAGGCAAGCCAAGCACTTGAGGTCAGAAGTTCGAGACCAGCCTGACCAACATGGTGAAATCCCGTTTCTACTAAAAATACAAAAAAATAGCCAGACATGTTGGGTGCCTGTAATCCCAGCTACTTGGGAGGCTGAGGCAGGGAGAATCACTTGAGCCCAGGAGGCAGAAGTTGCAGTGAGCCAAGATCGTGCCACTGCACTCTAGCCTAGGCAACAGAGTGAGACTCTGTCTAAAAAAAAAAAAGTATGGGATTCTGTGATGACAAAGATACACCATTGTCAAAGATTCATGGGAAATTTTTTAGTTTATTTTATGAAATATGAGAGTGAAAAATTAATATGATTGTATGACAATATGCATAATGACATAACTAAATATTAGAAGCAGAAAAATATGTAGACAAGCTTTATCTGAAAGTGAGTTATCTTTATTTTTTGACTTCCACAATAATTACTTAAAAGAAATCCTTCTAAGAGGAAGTCATAAGTATTTATTAAGTGTTGAAATAGGATATCACCAACTATGATGAATGTATTATTCCCTGAAATTACAAGTCTGTGTAAAATACCCTTTGCAGTTTTTATTTGCCCAGTTTACCCACATAGTAAACATCTTTTATGCATATTAAGAATTGTCTGTTGTTTATTCTGTGGGTTTTTTCTATCATATACTATTTTCTAAAGGCTCGTAATATGTGACATAAAGACATAGACAATGTTAATATATGTGTGCATGTTTGATTACGGACTAACATTTTTGACTTAGTAAGCATTTAAAATGAGCCGTAATGTTTTCATGTCATTATTAAATGTAAAAATCTATGTGTAAAAAATTAAGCACATATAGTAATAAATAATAATAAAATACCACATCCGATTTCTTTTTTTTCTTTCTAAATTAAGTGAAGGTGACCATTCTTACTATGCAAACTAAAGGGAATACAAAAATGTTAATTAATGGACTATATTATGTACAGGAACATTTTATAAAAAGTAAATTAGAACTTTCAACAATTAATATTTTGGAGGTTGTAAATTCAGTCATAGCCCATGGAATCTAGTTCTATTTCTAACCCTTTATCTGCCATGGCTATAGTTTCTTTTTAATTATAAAACTAAGATTAACAAATATGATTGTGGCTGGGCACGGTGGCACATGCCTCCCAGCACTTTGGGAGGCTGAGGTAGGAGGATTACCTGAGGTCAGGAGTAGGAGACCAGCCTGACCAACATGGTGAAACCTCATCTCTACTAAAAGTATAAAAAAATTAGCCAGGTGAGGTGGTGGGCACTTGTAATCTCAGCTACTCGAGAGGCTGAAGCAGGAGACTCACTTGAGCCTGGGAGGCAGAGGTTGTAGTGGGCCAAGATGGTGCCATTGGACTCCAGCCTGGGCAACAGAGCAAGACTCCGTCTCAAAAAACAAGCAAAAATACTCAAATATGATTAAATAAACTTAAAAGATGTTATACAAACCTAGATGGAAATCTTTTTCTAAGGCAAGCTCAACACTGAGTCTTTTTAATTCTATACAACAAAGCCACAAAAACCGGTTTCATACATCTTTAGACTGTCAGAGTTTAAGTTTAAAACACTAATGACAGTTTTTAAATAAATTTTATACAAAGCAAGATCAAATTTTGTGAAAATTTTCTTACCTCAGCTGTTAACTTCTTTTGCAGAATGCTAAATTCTTGTTCTAACTGGACATTTTGGTGATTTGGCTAAGAAAGCAAAGTGAGTGGTTCAGTTCAGATTTAAAATGTTCCTCTAGCAAACCGAAATAGTTTCTATAGAAAAAGAGGAAGTTTATCAATAGCTGGTTCCGGAAGTGCAATAAACCACAAAATGACTAAGAAATATATTACTTTAACAGAACTTATTTTGAAATATATTTTGGAGCCCTATGATTTGAGTGCTTTTAATTAATTTATGTAAATAAGTATTTGAGACACTCTAGTAATATGATCATATAATTTAAATATTTAGGATGGAGTCCCGAAGACAAAATTACATGTTCTAAGAAGAAAAGCTGCCAGTGGGGTTATCACTTATAGTGAGATTTCTTCTCATAAGAAGTGAGTGGTGTGTTCTGTTTACTTGTATGACCTTAGGCAATTCTTTGCACTTCTCGGTCACCGTTTCCTCCTCTGAAGGAATATTTTATTGGGTTACTGTGAGGATTAAATAAGATAGCATAATATAACATGTATAAATGCTTCACACCCTTGGTTACTGTAGGTAACCAATAAATATAATGTAATTTCTTCATAATATAAAAAGCCCAGGGTAAAAGTATAATTAAATCATTTTGCGAATGACAGGATCTCATTCTTTTTATGGCTTAATAATACTCCATTGTGTATATGTACCATATTTTCTTCATCCATTCATCTGTTTATGGACACTTAGGTTGCTTCCAAATCTTGGCTGTTGTGAATAGTGTTACAGCAAACGTGGGAGCACAGATATCTCTTTGTACTGTTTTTCTTTCTTTTGCGTATATACCCTGCAGTGGGATTGCTGGATCATATGGTAGCTCTATTTTTAGTTTTTTGAGGAACCACCAAACTGTTCTCCATAGTGGTACTAATTTACATTCCCATCAACAGTGTATGAGAGTTCCCTTTTCTCCACCTTCTTGCCAGCGTTTCTTATTGCCTGTCTTTGGGTATCAGCCATTTTAACTGGGGTGAGATGATGTCTCATTGTAGTTTTGATTTGCATTTCTCTCATCAGTGTGTTGAGTACCTTTTCATATGCCTGTTTGCCATCTGTATATCTGTAATTAAACTATTTTGACCATATACTTTAATGATTTTTGAGTTCAAGTTCACAACTATTTATTTGGTTACCCACAAAGTAGTTACTTCTCAGTGGAAAATCAAATAAATTGGGGATGATTTTTTAAGAAGTTAGCTAAAGTTAAGTTGTTAACTTTTTACTAAAGGATAAGTGAGGGGTTGGGGAGACGGTGGTACCAGTTAAGGAGTACAAAAAACAATAGAAAGAATGAATAAGACCTGCTATTTGATAGGACTATAGGGTGACTATCGTTAATAATAATGTAATTGTACATTTTAAAATAACTAAAAGTGTAATTGGATCCTTTGTAACACAAAGGATAAGTGCTTGAGGGGATGGATACCCCATTCTCCATGATGTGATTATATCGCGTAACATGACTGTATCAAAACATCTCATTACCCTTTAAATATATATACCTACTGTGTACCCACAAAAATTTAAAATAAAAAAAATTTCAGTTAACTAAACAAAGTATATTGAAAAGAGTGAGTCCATCTGAATAAAAATTTCTTTAGGTAAGTCACCTTTCCTCTCCTGAAAAATGGAGATCATAATTCCTAATTTATAAGCTTATTGTGGAATTAAATAAATATAAAGTATCTTGCATGGTGCCTATTATAGCAGATATGGAATGTGTTAACCCATGTACTGCTTTTTCCTGGTCACTGCGGGAAACACAGGTTATTATGACGTGGTTCTTAACTTCAAGATACTTATAACTTAGCATAAAAAGAATAGCTTTCTTTTTAAGGGCTCCTACTGTAAAGCATAATATAATCAAATGCTATAAAGCTTTTGATTCACTGGATTTTAGAGGTGGTGGTGGTGGTGCCGTTTTTAGAGACAGGGTATTGCTATGTTGCCCAGGCTGATCTCGCACTCGTAACCTCAAGCAATCCTGCTACCTCAGCGCCTCTAGTAGCTGGGACTGCAGACACATGCCACCTAACTGGCTGGCTGGGTGACTGATTGATTGATTGTAAAGATGAGGATCTTACTTTGTTGTGTAGGCTGGTCTGGAACTCCTGGCCTCAAGCTCCTGACCTCAGGTGATCCTCCCACCTTGACCTCCAAAGTGTTAGGATTATAGGTGTAAGCCACTGTGCCTGACCTGATTCACTATTTTTAAATCCCTGAATTAAGCTGGTGAACTGTAATACCCAGGGGTAGGAAATATGTTTTTGTTTAAAACTAAATGACTTTTAAATTTTGAACTCAAAAGATATCTTACCTACCATCTTTAAATACCTGTCATTTGGAAAGGAACCACTTCTGTTTGTTCAGTAACTGTCATTAGATAGTATCATTCTGAGAGTATATGTTTAATAGCCAAGGTAGTGAATGGTAAATTTTAAATATTCTTTTAAATATTACTGTGGTAGAAGCTCTCTGTTTGGTGAGAAAATGTTTGACCAGTATGTTGAATATGAAAGTAATTTTCTAGTTAATTTCCTACTTTTACAAAGATACCAAATTTTCGTCATTTTCTCTAACAAGTATTTATTTACGACACTTGATTCAAGGAATGCTTTGTGTTATTACTGGATGTCCTGGTGCACAATCTCAAATTTTTAATTTTTGCACAGAATGAGAAGTCTTCCCAGCTTCATTTCTAATCTGGGCCATTTTTCCCCTCAAAAGATAACATGATTTCAGTCACCATGACTGGCATGAATATTCTCATGCTTTCCCTTTTACTTTGTTGACACTTAACTTTAGGATAATATTGTTATGATTTTTTGTTTAGGGAATAGATTTGTTTTTTATAAATTGCTAATAAATTGATAAAAATGATAATAAAAATTTATTTTTTCCCCTCTCATTTTCATATGTAACCTAGATGTTTGAAGCGATGGAACTTGTAAAAAGTGAATTTGATAACCAAGAGCAGTTATCACCTAGAGAGTTATATAAAAATTACCAATGCCTAGAGGTCACCCCCTTCCAGTTGCATCAGAAGGAAGACATGGGAATTGGGCATTGGTGTTTTTTAAAAACTCTTCAGGTGATTCTGATATGCAGCCAGGGTAAGAATCACTAGTTTAGAAGGAAGAGTAAGACTGTGGTCATACTTGGGAAAAAATATATTAAAAAGTTTTCTTAAATGACTAGTATATTGTCCAAATTAAATGCTCAATAAGGGATGAGATTTTTGAAATGTGGTCTGTGTTAATTTCAGTAGATATTTGGAAAGTCGTTCAAACCAATTTTTGTAATATATTTAATTGAAGATGGGGGTCTCGACTTAAATGTAAGTCATTATTTTACTTGAAACCAATTTCTTTAAAGGTTAAATAATTACCTGAAGTATCAGTTTTCCAAATTTGAACACACACACACACACACACACACACACACACACACACACTTCTGTTTCCTTTGGTCATGTAACATTAGATAGTAAAAATTAATCACTAGGCTACTTGGCATCCTTGAAGTCCAAAAATTAATCAGCCTTTGGGTACTTGTTGTTAATGTTCCAGTGAGTAGTATTTATAGGAAAGATGAATATTATTAAACAGTAAAATATGCTTTGCTTTTACACTTAGCCTATTGATGTGGCTGTAAATCTTATTTCTTTTAGTTTTGCTCTATTATTGATCTTTACAATGTGTTCTTTAAAGTAATAAAGTGAATGCAAATATACATAGTCACAGGTTTATTCTAATGACTTTTAATTTATTATGCAAAATTAAAGGTTTAATTTAATATTAATAGTAGAAAAACACTTTCTTACGTGTGCCATAGGGAAAGATAAAAAGCACCTAGGCTAAAATAAGCTGTGTTGATTGATAAGCTGGTATGGATTCTGCCACATCCAGCAAAGAAGGTACCATTAAATTATACAGCTTAGCGCTATGCATTAGGAATTTGACTCCCATTTGATGTTAAAGCATGTACTTGGCTTTAAGGACACACTAAAACTCTTCAAAGTTTAATTACGTTCAGACAAAGATCATCTTATCACGATCGCTATGTAGGGAATATTTATTTAATTATCCCTTGCTCTTAGTTTTCTCAATTTATCCTTAAAACTTTCCTTAAATGCTTATTTTATTATTTGCTTTTTAAAAATATTCGGTGTCAAAACAAAAGGTTTAAGTGATTAAGAAGGCATTCTTCTCCCTCTCTCACCTGCTTGATTCTAAATTGCAAGGTCTACCATGTCAAATTTTAGATCATCAGAACAACACTTTGGCATTAAATACCAACTGACTTCATTTTTATTCCATAATCCTTCTCATTGCCACTTTGCAGTTTTCTTCACTAACTCATCTATTTGCCAGTAAGTTTTTCAGTTCCTTCTTCATCTTTTCTTTCCCTTGTATCTGTAAGCACTCCAGAAGATTGCATCACTAGGTTGGATCCTGTGAGCTGTTTTGCTCTTTTCCAAGTGTCTGATTCAGCAGGCCATAGACCGCTTGCCAGAAAATCGCCATTGCTTCTAGGCTGACGCTTGCCTACTTGTTTTGATCGTCTGAGAGTTGAGACTTTGTTTGCCAGAACCACAGTTGATAGAAATAGAAGGGTGCAGATAAGAAAAAGCACTGCAATTATAATTAAGCAAATTAGCATAGCCATGTTGTTGTTGTTTTCCACACAGACATCCTTTTTGAAAATTTCACCATGACTTTTGCTTGTGTTTTCAATGCTCTGTACTGTTGAAGGACTGTTGCTGACAACAGAAGGTAAATAAAGCTCCTGTTCAGATTTAGAAGTAAAAGATACAATGTGAGATGTTTCAGCCATGTTTGTAGAATTACCTTTATAATCTACTTCAGGAGTTACAGGGTTTATGTTAATGTTTTCATTTTGGTTTCTGCCTGCCTTGTTTTGAGTAACTGAATCCCAGGAAGTAGTATTGTTAGCCCACAGATGGGTATAGTTTGCTTTTGTTCCAGGAGACAAAGAAAAAACTGTTGTCATCAGAATGGCAAGATGTAGGTAATGTCCTGTGTCTTCCATGTCCGTGGGCATACTGATGATCTGTTGGGACAGCAATACAATTTGTTAGTTTGTGAAAGAGTAATGATCCTAATTGTAGTTAAAAGATAGTTGAGATGTTACAAGTAAACTACAAGCTCATGCCTAATATTCGCTACGCTGAATTCCATCTCAACTGAATTTCTTTCCTGTTCAGCTACATATGAAGAAGCATTTTAATTTCTATTACACTTTTAGACACTAGAAGTTAGCATTACAAATAAATATTAATCATTTTAAATGGGATATTATGGCTTTATATAGTTTTCTCCCTTTGAAGCATGCCAGACTTCTGCTTTGAGTCAGTTAGTTCTCCTTTTACTTTTCTGATTCCTTCTTTAAAAAAAAATTAAGGAGTATTCTTGCTGAAACTACCTACCCTCTAACCTGTCACCAGTTTTTACAGAAGAAATGTGGCCTTGAGCTTCTTGCTTCATGTATGAAAACAAAATGCAAATTTTTTGGTGGGAAGAGGGGAAGTTTGGTAGCAACAAAAGAAAATGAACTTCAAATAGGAATTCAAGGTGTTCTTTTTTCTTCTTGGGTGTTTATCCTGAAGCTTAGAATAAAGCTAGTAGTTAGACATTCGTAAGTATATCTATAAAAGCAGTTTTACTGGGGTGGTTGTCTCTTTTCATTTCTATTTCCCCAGACTGACTGTGTCTGAAGGCAAAGGCATACCAGTTTTCTCAACCTAAAAATCTGGAAAAAAAAAAAAAAAAAAAAAGCAGCAGATTTCTTCTGAGTAGTCTTAAAAGTTCAACAAAAGTTACTGGGTTTTTTTAAAGCATCGCTTATACCTAGTATTTTCTCTGATTTTGACATAATTCTTAAAAAAAGAAAATGTGTAATAAAATAGAAATAGAGCATCAAGATCTTGATGATTTAGGGTGAAGTGGCAGATGATAAGCTCTCAACATATAATTGTAAAAGTTGAATTTCCATTTTGGCTCTCAGCTTGCTGGAAGCCAGCTCAAAAAGGGGACAAGTTATATTCTAATTTTTTATTAACTATCATATGATTAAAGATTTAAATAGAAATGACATATTTTAGAATTTAACAGTTCCATGTACTGCTAACCCAGCAGGAAAGATTTATAATTATTATTGAGGTATCTTATAATAATATGCCAGTTTGTTTTGAGCTTCTTTTGAAGGAGTGTTTTATTGTTAGCATTTATGTGAATGAACTAAAAGCAAAACTGGATTGTTCTGCTGATATTTACTAAATGAAATTGCCTGGTTAAGAACCCTATATATATTATAGAAATTCTTCTCAAATGTACATAGAAGTCCTTTTTTAAAATGGAAAAAAAAAAAAAAAAAGGCAGATTCTGACTTAGCTAGTATAGGTAGGGCCTGAAATTCTTTGTTTCCAAACCCACTCCTAAGCAACATGGATGCCACTGCTAGTCAGGCTTTTGAACATCAAGGTTTTATAAGAAATGGTTGTTGTATGTCATTGACCAACATTTGTATACCGTTAAAATATAGAAATTAAAAATAAGAAATGTGATGTGTTGAGTTTAACAAACAAAAGTAGCATGTAATAAACAATGCTAACTGCAGACTAACCTCTGAAGTAGTATTTCATATTAATAGTAGGGAGGAAAAACTCTATTAAGTATTCTAAGATTCAGATTACTTTTTAGATTATGACCTGTAGTAGACAATTAAAGACACAGGCCACTGGCTTTTGTATAATAGTGTTCAGCTTTAATTTTTAAGTTTAATGACCTAAATCTGGATGTTTCATGATTCTTTCACAAAAACAAATATTTGAAATTGGGTTAGCAAGTAATTTTCATCTTTTTATACTAGACTGGACTTCTGTATTAGATGCTAGAATGATTTAAAGTGGATTATTCTTGTCACATTAGTTCATTAACAATGTAGTATACATCATAGTATTGGTACACATTTTAACAGTGCTTACCACAGGACAGATAATAGGCCTGCTGTTGATTGTCTTCAGCCAGATGTACTGCAATGCCCAAATAAACAAACTGTATGACAAAATGAGACTTTCTCTTACCCTTACAAATGCCTGAGAATTGAGGAGTATTTTTACACCAATTTATGCCATGGAGGTCAGGTTGTATTATCAAAAGTTTTCTTATCTCTGGTCATTTTCAATAGAATTTATAATGTCTAAGCATTAGCAATGAGAAATTTATTTTTTAACTTTTGAAAAATAACAAAACGTTTCCAGTTTACTTGAGGAATTGAAACTTAGATCCTTCCTAATCCTAATTTAAAACTCCATGGCATTGGTAAATATTTTTATTTCTAACATAAAATTTATGTAGTAACACGGAAAAAATAAACAGTATACATTTTCAGTCACGATTCTAGTTTGTTAGTGAGAGTCTTATACACTTTGATAGCATTTCCTCGAACACTAATCTGTCAAAAGTTAGAAGTGAAAAGGCATAAGAAAAGCCATATATATATGACCTACCTTACAAAATGCTTGGTCAAAATCTGATTATAACGTGATTTTGATAAACCACTTCTTTTCTTGTCTTCTTATTTAAAGCAGAACAGACTTGTAGAAATGAACCTTAAAGTAAATCTACAGTTAAAAAGGATATGTGCGGCTAGTTTTCCACTTATAAAACCAAACCACAGATGACACATTTCCTTTCCACTGCATTTAAAGCACATGTCATGGGGGGGAAAAAAACCGAAAAAACTCCAACTTGTCTAGTTGGCCACTGGCATGACAGGAGGCTTTGTAGAACAAATCCCCGCCTCCAGAGCAGGGAGGGTTTTCCACTTAATGCCTTTTGACAGTATGCTCATTCTATAGGCCTGCTACGTTCTTTTGAATGATACGTTAGTATCATTTAAAAGAGGTTTTAAAATGGTATTTTTCCTGCAGTATGTAAATTCTTCTCTAAAAGATTTATTTGAAATCTACAGACTGATTTGAAAATGTGAGTTTGGAGTCCATGGGATATTGGTTAGATAATAGAAACTGTGATATATATTATAATCTTAGAATTGTGGAACTGTAACAATTATTTGAGAAAATAGTAAACTTAGATTATATGGGACAGAAAATGCTTTTGTGTGGTGTAGTGTGTGTATTCTTTCTCTCTCTCTCTCTCTCTCTCTCCTGTCAGACATCCTGTCATCACCTCAAATTTAACATGCTGAAGCCCTTTGAGAACTGGGTATGCGCTAGATGCAGTGGCTCATACCTGTAATCCCAGCACTTTGGGAGGGTGGGGCAGGTGGATCACTTGAGGCCAGAAGTTCAAGACCAGCCTGGCCAATATGGTAAAAACCTGTCTCTACTAAAAATAGAAAAATTAGCTGACAGGATAGTGTGCACCTATAGTCCCAGCTACTTGGGTGGCTGAGGCAGGAGAATTGCTTGAACCTGGGAGGTGAAGGCTACATTGAGCCAAGATCATGCCACTGCCCTCCAGCGTTGGGGACAGAGCAAGATTCTGTCTCCAAAAAAAAGGAACTGAGTATGGCAGCACACATCTGTAATCCCAGCTACTAGGGAGACTGAGGTAGGAGGATCACTTGAGCCCAGGAGTGCAAATCCAGCCTGGGTAACATAGCGAGACTCCATCTCTTAATAATTAATTAAATTAATAAAATAAGAAGAACTTTATTTTTTCTTTAAAAGAAGCTGTCTGTCACAGTCTTCTTGTTTCTGTTCATGATAACAGCATTCTTTGTACTCTCAGAGGCTTGGTATAAAACACATCATTTTAAGTCCTCTTAGTCCTGATCAGACTTTAATTCATGTTGGTCCTTCCTTCATATTCTTGGGTCAGTTTCTTTTTCCCTGTTTTTCCTGTCAACAGTAGTATTTTAGATCCTTATCAGGTCATACCTAGACTACCTAGACTCTACAATAGCCTTTTTTTTTTTTTTTTTTGAGACGGAGTTTCGCTCTTGTTACCCAGGCTGGAGTGCAATGGCGCGATCTCGGCTCACCGCAACCTCCGCCTCCCGGGTTCAGGCAATTCTCCTGCCTCAGCCTCCTGAGTTGCTGGGATTACAGGCACACGCCACCATGCCCAAGCTAATTTTTTGTATTAGTAGAGATGGGGTTTCACCATGTTGACCAGGATGGTCTCGATCTCTTGACCTCGTGATCCACCCACCTCGGCCTCCCACAGTGCTGGGATTACAGGCTTGAGCCACCGCTCCCGGCCTTACATTAGCCTTTTTAGTGGCCCCGTTTCCTTCATTTATCTTGTGTATACCACTTTCTTTGGTCATATCACCCCTTTCCTGGAAAAAAAAATTGAAAAATTCCCTAATACATACAGCAGTGATTCAGAAATGTTTGTGTACATAAACATCAGATGAGAAGATTGTTTAAAAACATAAAAACAAGACATGGTGGCTCACACTTTGGGAGCAGAGTAATCTCAGCACTTTGGGAGGCAGAGATGGGAGGACTGCTTGAGCCACAGGAGTTCAAGACCAGCCTGGACAGCATGGCAAAATCCTGTCTCTACAAAAAATACAAAAAAGAAAAAAAAAAAAAAAACCTAGCCAGGCATGGTGGCACTTGTCTATAGTCCCAGGTGGGAGAATCACCTGAGCCTGGGGAGGTCAAGGCTACAGTGAGCCGTGACCACGCCACTGTAGTCCAGCCTGAGTTAAGGGGAAAAACAAAAAGACAAACAAAAACACAATACAAATTTCTAGGCCCGACTACATAGATTCATATTTAGTAGGTCCAGGCTGGGTCCAGGAAACTGCATTTTTATCAAGCACCACAGTTGATTCTGATGCCAGTAGTCCACAGAACATACGCTGAGAAATGGTGAGTCCCTAGGAGAAAACCTAAGCCCTTTGGTTGAGAAGTTATGGTCCCTTCACAATTTGGCTATTCTGTATTTTCCTAGCTTTAGCTCTCAAAACTTCCCTACCTGAATCCACCATTCTGGCTAGACTAGTTACCTATTTCTTTTCCTTTTTGCCTTTCTCTGTAAGGCCTGCCCAGTCCTCTTGCCGAGTTCTGCATTCCTCCTTACCCACTTCAGCCACGGTATCGTCTATGTAGCTTTCACTGACTGCCCAGTTTGTGTTGATATCACTCTCTTTTGATTTAATAACAGTATTTTCTCTGCAGTTCTTTTGATAAGTGATTACATACTACCTCATATCTTTTATCTTGAAATATTTGTCTTGTATTAAAATGATTTGATTTGTCATATTTTTATCTTATTTTCTACCAACAAGATTGAAAACTCTGAGGTGAAGTTTTTATTGAAACATGATAATTTGTATATTTTAATGGGGCATGTATGATTGATTTTTTTTTTTGAGTTGGAATCTTGCTCTGTTGCCCAGGCTAGAGTGCAGTGGTGCAATGTCAGCTCACGGCAACCTCCATCTCCTGGGTTCAAGTGATTCTCCTGCCTCAGCCTCCCAACTAACTGGACCTACAGGTGCATGCCACTACACCAGCTAATTTTTGTATTTTTAGTAGAGATGGGGTTTCACCATGTTGGCCAGGCTGGTCTCAAGCTCCTGACTTCAGGTGATCAGCCCACCTCGGCCTCCCAAAATGCTGGGATTATAGGCGTAAGCCACCATGCCCCACCTGAATGTACATTTTGATACATGCATACATATGTAATTTTTAAATCAGGGTGATTAGGATATCCATTGCCTCAAAGAAAAGAAATTGTTCTGTCTATCTGTTTTGAAGTATATGATAAGTTATTAATTAGTCACCTTACTGTGAATACTAGAACTTGTTCCTTCTAATTATAATACATATGTATGTATTATTTGATGCATTGTATGCATGTATCAAAATATCACACATTCAGGCAGGGCATGGTGGCTCACGTTTGTTATCCCAGCACTTTGGGAGGCTGAGGTAGACTGATCACCTGAGGTCAGGAGTTCAAGACCAGCCTGGCCAACATGGTGAAACCCCATCTCTGCTACATATATATAATATATATTTTTTTGAGATAGTCTCACTGTTGCCCAGGCTGAAGTGCAGTGGTACAATCTCAGCTCACTGCAGCCTCTGCCTCCCAGGCCCAAGTGATTCTCATGCCTCAGCCTCCCAAGTAGCTGGAATTACAGACATGCACCACCACACCTGGCTAATTTTTGTATTTTCAGTAGAGACAGGGTTTTCCCATGTTGGCCTGGCTGGTCTCAAACCCCTGGCCTCATGTGATCTACCTGTCTCATTCTCCCAAGTGCTGGGATTACAGGCGTGAGTCACTGTGCCCGGCCCTTAATATATTTTTATATCCATTAACCAACCTCTGAGGTGAAGATATTTTTTTTTAACTTACTTAGTAGTAGTATCACCAGAGTCATCACATATGGAAAACTTTGGGCCTAAGTTAATGTAGATTGTTTTGATTTGAAGCCTCCGTACCATTACTTGAGGGCTTTTTCATGGTCTTCACTGTGGCTGCTCATGTTTATTAGCATTCTTTTGGTTTTAAGCAACATATAACCTATGTGGCTTAATCAAAAAAGGTATTTATTGGTTTATATAACTGAATAGTCCTGGGTAAATTTGACCCCAGGAGAGGCTTTAGGGCACAAATGATATGGCCAGGGCTCCAGTTTGTCTCTTCATTTCTCAACTCCTTCTCTTCAGTTTTATGGGAGGCTCTTCTTTTATATCCCAGGATATGAGCAAGCAACTCCTAGGGCTATGTATTCCTTTGTTTATAAACACCAGGAAAGAAATATCTCAAATTCCAACAATTTAAGCTAAAGTACCTGAACTGGGCCCCTTTGGCCCTGGTTGTCCTGATTTAAATCATGTGTTCATTGCTGGATCAGTCTCTGATCAGGGTGGGATAAATGGATTGGCTAAAATCATCTCACTCCAGAGCTCCAGATGGGCCATTCCCACCAAACTGTTCACCTTAGGAGTTTGGTGGACCTGTAGGCAACCAACTAATGCTCAGTGTTTTCTTCCTTTCTTGACTCATGGGCAAATTTTTTATTATTGTTGTTGCTCAAAATTTTTGAATTGGAAATTTGTCTCTTCTCTTAGCCTTATTTCTCAGTGTCCAAAAAACAACTGATTTAAAAAAACAGATCCAGTTTTGAATAGTTGCTTTATATTACTCTCTCTAGAAAATGAATTGTAAAATAAATAAAATAGTAGCATCTGTATATTTATTCTAGACACTGTTAATAATCTTTGTCTTTCTTATCATTTTCCGTAGGTTCAAAACTGGTCAAATCAATGGTGATTTGCTGATATACCACGTCTTACTGACTTTAAAGCCATATTATGCAAAGCCATATGAAATTGTGGTAGACCTTACTCATACCGGGCCTAGCAATCGCTTTAAAACAGACTTTCTTTCTAAGTGGTTTGTTGTTTTTCCTGGCTTTGCTTACGACAATGTCTCTGCAGTCTATGTCTATAACTGTAACTCCTGGGTCAGGGAGTACACCAAGTATCATGAGCGGCTGCTGACTGGCCTCAAAGGTAGCAAAAGGCTTGTTTTTATAGACTGTCCTGGGAAACTGGCTGAGCACATAGAGCATGAACAACAGAAACTACCTGCTGCCACCTTGGCTTTAGAAGAGGACCTGAAGGTATTCCACAATGCTCTCAAGCTAGCTCACAAAGACACCAAAGTTTCTATTAAAGTAAGTTTCAGTCTGTGTTTCATAAATGATTCATTGCTTTTCCTGGCTAGCTAGATTATATTCTGGCTTCCGTAGGTTTCCTATCTCCATTGTGGTGTATAAAATGTCATATAAGGCTGGCGCAGTGGCTTATGCCTATAATCCCAGTACTCTGGGATGTCGAGGTAGGCGGATCGCCTGAGGTCAGGAGTTTAAGACCAGCCTGACCAACATGGTGAAACCCTCCCTCTACTAAAAATACCAAAATTAGCCAGGCATGGTGATGGGCACCTATAATCTCTGCTACTTAGGAAGCTGAGGCAAGAGAATTCCTTGAACCCAGGAGGCGGAGGTTGCAGTGAGCTGAGATTGTGCCACTGTACTCCAGCCTGGGCAACAGAAGGAGACTCTGTCTCAAAAAAAACAAAAAAAAATTATGTAAGTCTAGATGCAGAAAGACCAACATTTGTGTCATCGTGGAGGTTCTGTGGAGGATATGAGAAGTATATATATTATTCTAGGTTAGGCTGGAAGTAGAATAGGGCAGTTTGTTATGTCATTCAAATTATAGGAATGTGTAGAGAGTAGAAATTACCTAATGAGAGTTGTTTTGATTATTATATGCTTTTTGCAGAGTGAGGAACATGAACCCAGGATAAAATCAGTATCTTTCTGGCCGGGCACAGTGGCTCACACCTATAATCTCAGCGCTTTGGGAGGCCGAGGTGGGCGCATCACGAGGTCAAGAGATCAAGACCATCCATGGTCTTGACCACGGCCAACATGGTGAAACCCCATCTCTACTGAAAATACAAAAATTAGCTGGGCGCAGTAGTGTGCGCCTGTCGTCCCAGCTACTTGGGAGGCTGAGGCAGGAGAATTGCTTGAACCCGGGAGGCGAAGGTTGCCCTGAACAGAGATCTTGCCACTGCAGCCCAGCCTGGCAACATAGCAAGACTTTGTCTCAACAACAACAAAAAAAAATCAGTATTTTTCTATAAGATTTTTTTTTTTTTTTGAGGTGGAGTCTCACTCTGTCACCTAGGCTGGAGTGCGGTGGCATGATCTCAGCTCACTGCAACCTCTGCCTCCTGGATTCAAGCGATTATTCTGCCTTAGCCTTCCAAGTAGCTAGGATCACAAGCACACACCACCACGCCTAGCTAATTTTTGTATTTTTAGTAGAGACAGAGTTTCACCATGTTGGCCCAGCTGGTCATGAACTCCTGACCTCAAGTGATGTGCCTGCCTCAGCCTCCCAAAGTGTTGGGATTATAGGCGTGAGCCACCGTGCCTGGCCTTCTATAAGATTCCTGTCCTTTTTAAAAAGCAAAATTAAAAATTTTTTAATGTTTTTTGTTTCTGAGAATGTTTATCATAAGAATTACTGAACCATTTGAATATATGATGGTGGGAACTCTTCGTTAAATGGGATAGTGTTTGGTTGGTTGGTTTTTGGAGCTTTTTAGAATTTTATGTAAAGGAATTTAATTCTTCTCCACTTCACCCCCTCACCACCACTTTCCAGGTTGGTTCTACTGCTGTCCAAGTAACCTCAGCAGAGCGAACAAAAGTCCTAGGACAATCAGTCTTTCTAAATGATATCTATTATGCTTCGGAAATTGAAGAAATCTGCCTAGTAGATGAGAACCAGTTCACCTTAACCATTGCAAACCAGGGCACACCGCTCACCTTCATGCACCAGGAGTGTGAAGCCATTGTCCAGTCTATCATTCATATCCGTACCCGCTGGGAACTGTCACAGCCCGACTCTATCCCTCAACACACCAAGATTCGGCCAAAAGATGTCCCTGGGACACTGCTCAATATTGCATTACTTAATTTAGGCAGTTCTGACCCAAGTTTACGGTAAGTTTTTTTTTTAATTCACTTCAGTTTTATTTGGGGTTTATTGCTTTTAAAATGAGACCATTTAATAAATTTTAAAGCAAGCTCTACCTTAATATTATAAATTGGAAGGTATACAGTGTGGGTTAACCACTGTGATCTCATCAAGTTATGGGGGTATTCATATCAACTGTGGAATTCCAAACAGGGTGATTCACACTAAACCAATATATATTCTTCCTCCAGGAAAATTTCATGTAAAACAAAACAAAATAGCAGATTTTTTTTTCCAAAGTAAAGTACCCTAAATTGAGTTTTTTTCTCCTTTGAGTCCTCTAATTGTTTCCATTTTCAGAAGTATATCACTATTTAGTTTAAAAGTCAAGTCAGATTATCACTGTTTGACAAAAAAAGGCCTAATGTTCAATAACTTGGTAACAGTATTGCATACTTTCCACCTACGTCATCTTAACAAAATTCTTGAAAGAAATCTGAAGACAAATACATCGTCTGAGCAGAGTATAATTGGTTCCGTTTAGGCTTAATAATTTGAATGTGCACATGAAAAGCATGGCTGTGGAGTCAGTAGATTTGGTTTGAACAGATCTGCCACTTTCATGCTGTGTACTTTGAGCAAGATACTGTACTGAAGTTCTCAGAGATCTGGTTTCCTCATTTAAAAAAAATAAATAAAGATAACTGCGTTCCTCATATACCTACAAAAGCTTAATAAATAGTATGTGTGGTAGTATAGTATAGCAACCTAGCAAATAGTTTATGCTTAGTAAACAGTGTTTTATTCTCTTATCTTTTCCTCCCTGCCAACGTCTCTTTACACCCTTTTTCCCTTTTCTCCCATCTCCTTACCAAGTTAGGATAATCCTTTGTCTCAAATACCTTGAGACTTTCAAGATTTTTTACAGATGCGAATTCTTAGCTTCTGAAAATTTTCCCTGAAGATAACATAGCCCATGTTTTGTAGTGGGCCTTTTAGGATTCCAAATTCTCCTTTACTTAAAAGAAAAAAGAAAAAAATCAAGATTTATTTACTTGGATGGGCTTTAGAAATTGTACATAAGGCCAGGCGTGGTGGCTCATGCCTGTAATCCCAGCACTTTGGGAGGCCGAGGTGGACGACGGATCACGAGGTCAGGAAATCGAGACCAGCCTGGCTAACATGGTGAACCCTGTCTCTACTAAAAATACAAAAATTAGCTGGATATGGTGATGTGTGCCTACAGTCCCAGCTACTCAGGAGGCTAAGGTAGGAGAATCGCTTGAACCTAGGAGGCAGAGGTTGCAATGAGCTAAGATCATGCCACTGCACTACAGCCTGGCAACAGAGCAAGACTCTGTCTGGAAAAAAAAAAAAAAAGGAAAAGAAAAGAAAGTGTACAAAAGATTTTGTGTATGCTTTGCTTCCTTATCTCATAGGTGTCTGTGACACCTATCCTAGGCGAGGAAGTCTAGTTCTTTATAACTGTTGAAATACACAGAATAAAAGTTAATGTTAAAATTGTATAATTTAGCCGGGCGCGGTGGCTCAAGCCTGTAATCCCAGCACTTTGGGAGGCCGAGACGGGTGGATCACGAGGTCAACAGATCGAGACCATCCTGGTCAACACGGTGAAACCCCGTCTCTACTAAAAATACAAAAA
>NW_016107455.1:2437716-2455888 GCF_001604975.1 Cebus imitator
AAGCTGAGCACAGTGGCACATACCTGTAGTTCCAGCTACTCAGGAGGCTGAGGCAGGAGGACATCTTGAGCTCAGGAGTTCAAGGCTGCAGTATGTTATAATCATGGCTGTGAATACCCAATGCACAGCAGCCTGGGGACCATAGTGAGACTCTGACTAAAAATTTTTAAAAAAGAAAAAAGATACATAAACTTAGAAACAATAACACTAATAATCACATTTTAGGAAAATAGAGCTATAAGGCTGCCTTTAATTTCTAATTCAAAGATATTCATAGACAAATACAAACAACCTTTTAACAGTTATTAGCCTGGGTAAACCTGCATTCTTCTCTAGTGACCTAAACCAACATGACAGCCTGTGCTTTTTGCTGAAGCATGTCATCCCAGAGAAGAAGCCTTTAGGCAGACTTAAATTCCAGTGGCTTTTTCCCTATATGGTGATTGCATAAATATATTAGTATGATAAACAGAGGTAAGGAAAACCTGAAATTTACTGAGCAAACTATTTCCTTTACTGGACAGGGGAGAAAATTAAAAATTTTAAATTGAGTCTAGTATTTTAGGCTATCTCCTAAATTGCTTAGCTATATTTTCAGACATTTGTAAGTGATGTTGGTCTGAATGAAACCTGGGTATTACATGTTTTTTCAGTTTTGGTGGTTGTGTATGATGTAATGAGGTCATAGAGGGAAAATTGGGAGGACTTAATTTTAAGTTAATTTTGTTTTTAACCTCCAGTTTGTAGGGTAACTTGTAGGACACCCGGAAAGAAGATGAGCAGATCTTGATTAAAGATTTTCACATGCTAATTTGATGAAGGGAAGGACCATCTGATTTCTCTCCTTATGACCCCCACTGGATCTAGTGGGAGAGGGAACCAGAATTTGAGTTTTGGCTTTACTAAAAATGTATGATGTGCCTTATTCTGACTTAATTTATATTGATCTGCCTTAGAACCATTAAGTCCTCTCATATTTTATGTCCCAGTGAGATTTCTTTTAGGAAAGCCTACACCCCCCAGTCATAGAAGCCTCACAGTGCTCTTATGGTTATATCAAGAGTCTCCCTTTTTATAAAATCCCTAAATGATCAAGAGGTATTTTGGTTTTATTGTGGAATTATAACATCTTATTTCTAATTGATCATAAAATTTAAAAATAGTTTATCGTACTTTGTAATAGAATCACAGTTGTATGTTATGAAAAAGTTTTAGAACTATAAGGAAAAATACGTTTTAAAACAACTTTGTTTGTGTTTTCTCCTAGGTCAGCTGCCTATAATCTTCTGTGTGCCTTAACTTGTACCTTTAATTTAAAAATCGAGGGCCAGTTACTAGAGACATCAGGTTTATGTATCCCTGCCAACAACACCCTCTTTATTGTCTCTATTAGTAAGACACTGGCAGCCAATGAGCCACACCTCACTTTAGAGTTTTTGGAAGAGTGTATTTCTGGATTTAGCAAATCTAGTAAGTAATGATAATTTTCTTTAATACTAACGATTATTCTAAGAAAATTCAAAGAAAACCTTTCATTTCAGAGTTTGCCAGTGAAGCCTTTCACTTATATTTTTACTTTTCCTCCTCTTCTGACTTTACATCTGTGCTACCCTGTAACTGAAGGAACTCTGAGGGAACTTTTTGGTAGGCCACATTGAGAAATCCACCAAAATTCTGACAATAAAAGCAAGCTGGCAAGGGTTTGGTACCTTACACACCTCTGGACCACTTACAAAGTATTTTCTTCACTGTTACATTTTCATTAGCTTCAGTTTCTCTTCTTAGCAGAAAAGTCCACATAAGTATCCATGTTGCCTTCTTCATTTTAAGAAGCTAGCCATTTTCTTTTTTCTTCAGGTTGACTTTGAATGATGATTTTATTGTACATGTACAGTTCACAAAGAGCACAGTGGCACGTAAAACAGGGTCCAGGGTCAGTCCTGACTTAGTTTTAACTAAGTCTCCTAAATTTAACATCCACTCTTTATATTTGTCCATCTTTATAACCTATAGTAGTATAAATGATCTTCTCCTGCAATACTTCCTGACCTTTTCTTTCCTTTCCCTGTAATACATAAAACCTTTTTTTCTGCATTCAAACACATTTTTTTATTTTTCTATATTAGATAATTAAAAGCCTCAGCAATTCACTAAGATTATTTTCAAGTAAGAGATATAGGAATATAACTCTAACAAAAAAAATGTGTAGGACTGACAAAACAAGAAAAGTATAAACTTTATTGATAAATGTTAATATAAGAAAAGATTTGAGTGAATTTAAAGGCATACTGTGTTCCTGCATAAACAGTTCTTCCCAGATTATTACAAATTTAATGTAATTTCATCAAAATAACCATGGGATTTGAGGATTGAGAATGGATCTAGAACTTGAATGATTCTAAATTCTACATAAAAGTGCAATAATAGCTAAGAAAATATTGAAAGAGACTGGAGACTTGACAGTACAGATGTCTGAACACTTTATAGCAGTACAATAATTAAAACATATGTGTACAAATCAGCCATCAGATCAGTTTAAGAGAAACAAATTGATAAAGAAACACCATAAACTGATTGGGGAGAGATTAAATCATTTAAGAAATGAAGTTGGGAAATGACTTCAATGAGGTCTTCATCGTGAAGACCTAATTCACCATACACCACAAGATATCAAGTATGTTCTACCTATATTTAAAAGCTGAATAAGGCTGTGTGTGGTGGCTCCCACTCGTAATCCCAGCACTTTGGGAGGCTGAGGCAAGAGGATTGTGGCCAGAGGGTTGCTTGAGCCCCTAGGTCAAGGCTACAGTGAGCTATGATTGTACCACTGCGCTCCAGACTGGATGATAGAGTGAGACTGTCTAAAAAAAAAAAAAAAAAAAATTTGTATATAAAAACTTGGAACCATTTTAAAAAGAGGAACAAGTGAATATTTAATTGCTTTCTAGGTGAGTAAGAGCATATGAAGTGATAGAATGAAACAAAGAAAATAGCGAACAGATTTGACTACATAAAACTTCCAAACATCTACTCAAAAATAAACAAAAGTGAAGATAATTAAAAACTAGGAAATATACTTGGAGCAAATATGAGAAAAGATTAATATCCTTAATCATGAAGAGTGTTTACAGATTAATAAAAAATGAGTTAACAGTAACATAAAGATCATGTTTTAAAAAAATATTTAGGCCTGGCCCCATGCTTCATGCCTGTAATCCCAGCACTTTGGGTGGTCAAGGTGGGTAGATCACAAGGTCAGGAGTTGAAGACTAGCCTGACCAAGATGGAGGTATCCCATCTCTACTAAAAATACAAAAATTAATTGGGCATGGTGGCGGGCACTTGTAATCCCCGCTACTCAGGAGACTGAGGCAGGAGAATAGTTTGAACTTGAGAGGTGGAGGTTGCAGGGAGCCGAGACCGTGCCATTGCACACCAGCCTGGGTGACAGATCGAGACTCCGTCTCAAAAAAAAAAAAAAAATTATACAAAAAAAGAAAAAAGCCAGACACTGTTGCACATGCCTATAATCCTAGCTACTCAGGTGGATCGCTTAAGCCCAGGAGTTTGAGACCAGCCTGAATAGCAGAGAGAGGGCCCTATCTCAAAAAAAAAAAAAAAAAAATTATTATTTTTTTTTAAAGATCTATTCCTGGTGGTCTGTGGAATTGTGAGCAGGAGCAATTTTTCTAGAAAGGCATTTGGAAGTGGTTAACAAGACCTTAAGACTATTCATACCTTTTGGCCTCATAATTCTGCTTTTCAGCATTTATCCTAAATAATTAATGTTAAGATGTTTATTATAGCATTATTTTTATGTAGATTTTTAAATTGAGATGTATCTTGTTATCAGTAAAGTGCCAAGATCTTAAGGGAACAGCTTGATGAACTTTTACATGTGAATACATCATGAAAGTATCTTCCAGATCAAGACAGAGCACTTCCAGCATCCAGAAGGATCTTCTCAGTACCCTCCCTTCACCAAGAGTAAACACTATTATGATCTCTATTGCATAGATTTATTCTGCCTACTTTAGAACTTCATATGACATTATTTATAATAGCCCCAAAAAACAAAAAAACAAAAAAGAGAACAGGCTAAAAGTCAAAGAAAAAGGAACCGATTAAATTATTGGTTCTAAAAAATGGCTTTGTTACAGAGTTTCAGTTTGGAAGATGGAAAGGTTCTGGAGATGGGTGGCGGTGATGGATGCACAATGATTTGAATGTACTTAGTGCCACTGAACTGCCCTTAAAAATGGTTAATGCCATGGAACTGTACATTTAAAAATAGTTAAAATGGTAAATTTTATGTTGTATATATTTACCACAATTTTAAAAATTCTTTTAGACTTTAGGTGAAGTGTATAGATAAATTTTTGTACAATTTTTGTCTTATAAATGTGAAGCTTTTTCAAATAAAATAAGTTTATGCAGAATTTGTAATGTTAAATAAATAATCTCAGTGTGACATTGACTGAAAAGAATATTCAGAGCATACTGCATGTATAGCATAATCCCAATTTTTGTGGGGGAGTGGGAGTGGGTTATATGTGTGTACACACTCATAAATGTTCATTATCTCTACATAAATTTGAAAGCCTGAGGAGAGATGAGATGATACACCAATATGTTAATACAGTTTTCATTTTTGTGGTGATGTTTTCCTTTTACCAAACTTTCTATGATGACCACATTTTCCTTTTATAATGAGAATAAAACAATTTTTTAACAAAAAGAGGAATGACATTAAAATGGAGGAAAATAAGACAAAACTTTTCAAAAATTGGCTTACTGGCTTTTAAAACTCCTTTCTTCAAGGCCTGTTTCTTCTTNGGAAGCTGAGGCAGGAGGATAGCTTGAGCCGAGGAGTTTGAGACCAGTCTGGGAAACATAGGGAGATTCCACCTCTACAAAAATATATTTGCCAAGTCTGTTTTCGCCAGGCCTGTTTCTAGGTAATAGTCTTTACCGTTTCCCTTTTTTTTCCCCAAATTCTTTATATTAAATAATTGTTGATGTGATTTTCATTGACCATCACATGCTAATAGTGTATTTTTTTTTCCAGGTATTGAATTGAAACACCTTTGTCTGGAATACATGACTCCATGGCTGTCAAATCTAGTTCGTTTTTGCAAGCATAATGATGATGCCAAACGACAAAGAGTTACTGCTATTCTTGACAAGCTGATAACAATGACCATAAATGAAAAACAGATGTACCCATCTATTCAAGCAAAAATATGGGGAAGCCTTGGGCAGGTATTGAGTTTGCTCAGATATTTATCTAGTATTTGTTTTGTGCAGGTAATTATCTGGTGCCCACATTGGGCAAAGCACTGCCGTAGACACTAGGGATAGAGTTGTAAAAAATGCAATTTTCTCCTTCAGAAAGCATGTAGACACTCACCCAGCTCTTCATCTGGTTCAAAATTGTAAACGTCTAGAGCGTATCTCAGGGCCAGAGAAAAGCTAGTTTTTTGCACAGTCTCCTTCATGGCATAATTTTATAGAATTATATATATTACATAGAACTGTAGAAATATGATGACATTTCTAGTAAATAGTGTTTTATTCTAGTTCTGTACGTGCTAAGGTGTTAGTAGATGTTTCTTCTTATTGATGCTATTTGGGACACCTGCTTTCATTTATAGTTCCACGTAAGAATGCCAATATTAAAAATAGGATATAATGCAAATTTCATTTTTATTGACAAGAATTATGCATATCATTTCTTTAAAGTAATCACTTAAGGAAATAATGCGCTCACTCAAAAAATGCTGCAACTCCTCCAAATAATTTGAAGTAACCTTGGAGCCAGTGTTACAGCCCTAGAGAACATTTTGGTACTTCATGTCATTTCCTATATTTTACTTATTTGTTTTTTGAGACTGGGTCTCACTCTGTCACCCAGCCTGGAGTACAGTGTGCAGTCTCTGCTCATTGCAACCTCTGCCTCCAGGCTCAAGTGATCCTTCCACCTCAGCCTCCAAGCAGCTGGGCCTACAGGTGCACACCAACACACCTGGCTAATTTTTGTATTTTTTCTTTTTTGTAGAGATGGGGTTTTGCCACATTGCCCAGGCTGGTCTTGAACTCCTGGCCTCAAACAATCCACTTGCCTCAGCCTCACCAAATGCTGGGTTTACAGATGTGAGCCACCACACCCAGCTCTGTATTTTCAAATCACTATTTTATATTGATCATACATTAGTGTCTTAGAAAAATGCAGAGATACTTTGCAAGTGAATGAAGATAGTATTGATAGAGATTTTAAATTTTTGAATACCAATCTCTTAATCTCTGAAGAAATCAAATGAATATGCTCATCCTTTCCTGGGTATTTTATGATAAATTGTATTTACTGACGGGTCTGTAAATAAAATCTAGTATTTTTGAGGCCTTGGGTAAAATAGAATTTTCATATTGATTGGGCTGTTCCAATGAGTATTTTTTAATTAAAAATTAAATTGGTAGAGTAAAAACATGTTATTTTCCTTATTCAACTAGATTACAGATCTGCTTGATGTTGTGCTAGACAGTTTCATCAAAACCAGTGCAACAGGTGGCTTGGGATCAATTAAAGCTGAAGTGATGGCAGATACTGCTGTAGCTTTGGCTTCTGGAAATGTGAAATTGGTTTCAAGCAAGGTAATCACTTTGCTTTTGCCTTCTGTACTAGAGCGTATCTGTTTTTATCAAGAGGTTTTTTGTTTTGTAATTACTTTTAAATTAAGCTGAAGTTTTGTAATAAAACTTTTAGTCTCGTGTTTTTTTTTAAAAAAAATTCTGCTTCTTTACAGGTTATTGGAAGGATGTGCAAAATAATTGACAAGACATGCTTATCTCCAACTCCTACTTTAGAACAACATCTCATGTGGGATGATATTGCTATTTTAGCACGCTACATGCTGATGCTGTCCTTCAACAATTCCCTTGATGTGGCAGCTCATCTTCCCTACCTCTTCCACGTTGTTACTTTCTTAGTAGCCACGGGTCCACTTTCCCTTAGAGCTTCCACACATGGACTGGTCATTAATATCATTCACTCTCTGTGTACTTGTTCACAGCTTCATTTTAGTGGTAAGTTCTAGGAAAGGAATTTGTGTTTACCAGTTCCTTTCTGCATTTTGCTTCACCTGATCAATATAGGTTATCTTATTATTTATGTTGATGCCTTAACACCAAATTGCTAATTTAAACCATTACTTCCATTTCATATCAAGCTGCAGTAAAGATTTTCTGTGCATACTTGTCATGTAGACCCTTGTAGTTATCACATAAATGAAATACTCAGTGCCAGTTGACTGTGTTCCATTACCAGCACTGATTTGTAGATAAATGGAGCTAGAACAAGGAGCCTTAGTATAATGTATTTAGAGGTTAGATTTAGGGAGCATGATTATGTAATTGTTATATGATACTCAAATTTTCTAAATTTGAAATGAAACATGGAACTTTAGAAATCAAAAAGTAACATTTTCTGTCTTTACTTGTTCCTTTATTCTCTTACAGAAGAGACCAAGCAAGTTTTGAGACTCAGTCTGACAGAGTTCTCATTACCCAAGTTTTACTTGCTGTTTGGCATTAGCAAAGTCAAATCAGCTGCCGTCATTGCCTTCCGTTCCAGTTACCGGGACAGGTCATTTTCTCCTGGCTCCTATGAGAGGGAGACTTTTGCTTTGACATCCTTGGAAACAGTCACAGAAGCTTTGTTGGAGATCATGGAGGTATATAAGGCAAAATGATAAGAAACTAAGTTAAAATCTTTTTTAAAAAATGTATTAATACTAGCCAGGCGCGGGTGGCTCACGTCTGTAATCCCAGTACTTTGGGAGGCCGAGGTGGGCTGATCAAGAGGTCAAGAGATCAAGGCCATCCTGGTCAACATGGTGAAACCCCATCTCTACTAAAAATACAAAAAATTAACTGGGCGTGGTAGTGCGTGCCTGTAGTCCTAGCTGCTCCGGGGACTGAGGCAGGAGAATTGGCTGATACCGGAAAACGAAAGTTGCAGTGAGTGGGGATCACGCCACTGCACTCCAGCCTGGCGATAGAGCGAGACTCAGTCTCAAAATAAATAAATAAATACTATATAGAAGAAATATTGGTTTATTGTGCTATTTTGTATTTAATGCTTAAATAAAAACACTTGCATGGAATGTGTTATTGGTAACAGGTCACTTGATGACATTACAATAAACATTTAAACAGTTCTAAAAACATTTATGTACATATATATTCAGGGTATCCCCTTTTTTAGGCATGCATGAGAGATATTCCAACATGCAAGTGGCTGGACCAGTGGACAGAACTAGCTCAAAGGTATGTCCCAAATTAAATATAAGTTGTAAAAATGTGTGTATTATTGAAAATAAAGCTATTACTGTATGATCAGTATTATAATTTATTATTTAGTATATATAAACACAAAGGTTTTTATAAGTTCTGTGGATCTTTTAATTGCAGATTCGCATTCCAATATAATCCATCCCTGCAACCAAGAGCTCTTGTTGTCTTTGGCTGTATTAGCAAACGAGTGTCTCATGGGCAGATAAAGCAGATTATCCGTATTCTTAGCAAGGTACTTGTTTTGTACTTCTCCTGAATATTTATGGTTCCCAAGTTGTAAAGCGTATCTTTCATTTTTCTAAAAGACATTTAAATTTGAGTTCAATAAAATATCATGTTATTTATTAAGCCTTTAAAATGTATTTTATTTTCTTTATTGTAATTCTTTGAAGAAATCTTCTCTAAAGAAGATGTCTTTATTTGTAAACTCTGATTGCTTCAATATGCCTCCTTTGCTAAACAGGTACACTTAATATTTTACCAGTTTTCAAAGCATTTAATTATATGGTAAGACTATAGTCTTATATAAAATTATGTAATTTGTAATTACTATAATAATGTCATTTGGATTACCCCATAGATAGAAAAAGAAAATAAAGAAAAAATGTTAGACTCTTATGTAGAAATATCAAAAATAAGAAAATAAATGTACATTAAGCTAGCTACCAAGATCATCATAGCATTAAAAATCATTCTAGCATTTATTAAATAAGTAAATGTTCCTGAATTTATTCTGAGATTCAGTTTAGGAGTTAATGTTTTATTTCAATGAAAGTAAAATTAAAAATTCTGTTTTCCTAAAAGGCACTTGAAAGTTGCTTAAAAGGACCTGATACTTACAACAGTCAAGTTCTGATAGAAGCTACAGTAATAGCACTAACCAAATTACAGCCACTTCTTAATAAGGTAATTACTGTATAGAAAATGAGTACATTCATTTTGGGTATCAGTGTTGAATGTAGTTTTCTTTCAAAGAATTTAGAAAATAAGATGAATTGAGAATAAGCTATGAATAAAACGCTATAAAGTAGAACCTCTTAAAGTTTAGTTGTTTGAAGTAGTTATATTAGAAGAAGAGTAAGCGTGGATAGTATGTTCTCAAGTGCTTGAAAGTTTTTTGTCTCATCAATGCTAAAGGAGAGATAGGTATATATTCTTACTTGTTTTATAAGTATTAATTATCTGCTATTGCCAAGTACTGTTCTAGGTGCCAAAGATAGAGGACTAACAAAGTCCATAAAACTCACTGCGTTCATGGAGCTTACTTTCTGGGGTGGGTGTGGAGGTTGGTGAGTGGATGGATAATAATGTAAACAAAGTACATAGTATGTTAGTGATTATTACTGTGGAAATTAAGGCTGAGAGAAGTATACCTGATCATCGGAAGAGTTTGGGTGCTAAATGAAGATGATACTTAAAAGGAGTAAAATGATATGGCCACTGTTTTAGGATGGTCTGAGCTTATCCCTGCTTTGTGCCCTGATTCTAGACATCATGTTTTCATATTAATAAAATGAGTAATCTTAGATTAGATAATGGCATGGTATTGCCCTCCAATTCTAAAGTGGTTTAATTCTGTGATTTGAGTACAGATATGCCAGACTTGGGAGAAATAACAGATAAATACCTGTTATATTCCTGGTTTGTCAGATAAATACCTGTTATATTCCTGGTTTGTCTACAAACATCCTAATTTTATATTAAACAAAATGGTTCTCTTGTCCCCGTCTTATAAGTGAAAATGAGCTCAGAGGGGCTAAATAACTTGCCCAAGGTCACATATCTAATAAAAGAACCATGATTCTAATCTGATCCTATCTGATTCTAAAGTCCATGTATTTTTCCTAATATCACATTGCTAAATAAGGATTACCGATAATAAATGCTTCTAATTCAGAGTAGCAAGAGATTACCATACTGGTTAAGAGTGACAAGAAGTTGAAAAGATAGAGTTTAAACTCAAGTTAAGGGGAAACATAGGAGTCAATGTAGGTAGAGAGAAAGGGAGCAAGCAAAAAGCCTTGAGCAGCAAGGATAGCAATAGGACTGTACAAGAATGCTGGCACAATGGAGGGAAGGTGGGTAGAACATTACAGCTGTAATGGAGAAACTTTTCAAAAGAGTAGAGAGGGAAAGTTGTGAGGGCTGGATAGACCTCATCTCACATTCAGCATTGTTCAGAAAAGAGTTTGGAAATGTACAGTTTTTAAGCAGACAAGTTATATAACGAAAGCAGGACTTAGATCCTGGTGGTAGTGTGCCCAGTGGATTGGCTTAGGGAGAAAGTGAGGTAAAAAGAATCCACCTTTATAATAAATAAGGTTGGCATGGGTTAATGTTATTAGCAATAAGAAAGAAATGACAGATACAAAAGAGACCACTCTGGAAGAATCAACAAACCTGGGTAACTGGATTTAGAGATTAAAGTACAGGGAGAATGCTAAGTAAGGTTCTCAGTCTAGCTAACAGTATCTTACATATGGAAAAGATGAAAAGCTTACCCATATCTTTATATTCCCCAAAAGAGAAAACATGGGTAATTTAGGAAGATAAGCTGCCTCATTTTTAACTGCAGTGTGTTTTGAAAGAGACTACTTCATGATTCATATTACTAGCCTCAAACATGTCTCCTTTGCCAGGACTCGCCTCTGCACAAAGCCCTTTTTTGGGTAGCTGTGGCTGTGCTGCAGCTTGATGAGGTCAACTTGTATTCAGCAGGCACTGCACTTCTTGAACAAAACCTGCATACTTTAGATAGTCTCCGGATATTCAATGACAAGGTAAGCAAGCTTTCCCTTGGTTCCTAGATTACTCAAATTTACTACTCTTCCCTCTTTTATTGTTGCTATTCTTTTAACATCACAAGAAGCTCGTAACTTAAATATCAATTTCTATAATGTAACTTATTGTAAGTATATTTCCTTACCAGCTCATAAAGAACTATGTAAACTTGAATGCGTATTTTCTATATAAAAATAGTTAAAAAAAAAAAAAAGCTGGCCAGACACAGTGGCTAATGCCCTTAATCCCAGCACTTTGGGAGGCTGAGACGGGCAGATCACAAGGTCAAGAGATCAAGACCTTCCTGGCCAAGATGGTGAAACCCCATCTCTACTAAAAATACAAAAATTATATGGGCGTGGTGGTGCGTGCCTGTAGTCCCAGCTGCTTGAGAGGCTGAGATAGGAGAATCACATGAACCCGGGAGGCGGAGATTGCAATGAGCCGAGATTGCGCCATTGCACTCCAGTGTGGTGACAGAGCAAGACTCCATCTCAAAAAAAAATATGTATATAGTAAAAAAACAAATAAAAGCAGTACTGACCTAATACTGGGAGAATTACAGAATGAGGACAAATAATACATGATTATTTTCATCCTTACAGAATAAAGATAAATAATAAATAATAATAATAATAGTAACTACCATGCCAGGCCATATGCTAAGCACTATGCATTCATTATTTTTAGTTTTCCTAACTCTAAGGTAAAGGTTAGCATTCTCTGCCCTCCATTTCACAAGTAAAGAAATAATCTAAAGGTAAACTTATTTTTATTTAATAATGCCACTTAATGAAAAATAGGTATAATTCATAGTAGATAAGGAAGTTGGAGAGTTTAAAGGAAACTTTTGGGTACTTAATTTTACTAGTTTTACTTTTGTCTAATCTCACTTTAAAATAATACCATTAGTGGCCAGGAGTGATGGCTCATGTCTCTAATCCCAGCACTTTGGGAGGCCAAGACAGGTGGATCACTCGAGCTCAGGAGTTAGAGACCACCCTGGGCAACATGGCAAAACCCCATCTCTACAAAAAATGCGAAACTTAATTGGGCTTGGTGGCATGCACCTGCAATCCCAGCTACTTGGAAGGTAAGGTAGAAGGATTGCTTGAGCCTGGGAGGCAGAGGTTGCAGTGAGCTGAGATCATGCTACCGCACTCCAGTCTGGGCAACAGAGCAAGCCCCTGTCTCAAAAAAAAAAAAAAAAAGGTGTATACATGTATACACACACATAAAATATATGTGTGTATATATAAAGTGTTTGTGTATATATATATTATATAAAATCCAACTCCAATTAAGATTAATAAATGTTAGGAGGGGTGCTAAGTGTGTGCGTATGTGTGTGTGAACATGGGCAAGTTATTTCTTAGTTACTTTCTAATTTGTAAAATGGAAATCTGGTTGGGGTTGGATTTTAGTTCATGGAGAATAGAAAAGAGAATAAAATAGCATGAAATTATGTCTCTTTTGTCTTTGTATAAAAATGGAAAGAGTCTAGGAGAAAAGAGGGGGGTGTTTTTAAAATAATTTACGTATATAATGAGATTTGCCTGATGTGAAGTTAACTGAGCTGTGGGTAGAAAGAACAGGATTATGGCTTTAAGTGTGAAGATACTTGGTATAAACATTATTAGTTCAGTCTACCAGATGTAGTGTGAACCCAGAACAGCTAGGGGTCTGAGAAATAAGGAAACAAAATTTTAGAGGTAGGAAATATTATGAGGTTTATTAATCAGACCTCCATTTTGCAAATTAGAAAGGAACTAAGAAGTTAAGTAACTTGCCCATGCTTGTACATCTGTTTTGGGACTAGACCTCTCTTTCCTAATTCTCATTGCGCTTTTTCTAGAACTGTTTTGGGACAATGGTGGTCAGTGATACCTAGCTATTTTCTATTATATGTTAAGAATATTTGGAAATTGTCTGGGTGCAGTGGCTCACGCCTATAATTCCAGCACTCTGGGAGGCTGAGTTGGGAGGATCACTTGAGGTCAGGAGACCAGTCTGGCCAACATGGTGAAAGTGTCTCTACTAAAAATACAAAAATTAGCTGGGGTGGTGCAAGCTTAGTAATTTCAGTGACTTGGGAGGCTGAGGTGGGAGGATCACTTGAACCTAGGAGGTGGAGGTTGCAGTGAGCCAAGATGGTACCACTGCATTCCAGCCTGGGTGACAAAGTGAGACTTCATCTCAAAAAAAAAGAATATTTGCAAATGGAGCATTGCAAATGGGGCATCTACCTTGGCATTTTCATCTTCAGAGCAGCCCAGTAGCAGGAGCTAATTTTGATTCTGGTGCCCTTAGGATGCTAGGCATCAGAGTTATAAGCTTGTTAAAAGTCACCAGGATGTGAATTGAGAGTCATTTATTTTGTATTGTAAATAAAAGTGATTTCATCTTCCACCATCTTCTCATTTATATGCTTAATTGTCTTGCACCAGTTAATTTGTAGTAGCTAAAATGTTCTGTGGTTTTCTGCAGTCAACTGAAAATAATTTATCTCACCTTGAAAGGATTACTTATATTATCATACTGTTGAACACAGAAACCAATTAAGTGAGCCTTTAAAGAAAGCTCCTGTGTGAACCTCATCAACCATCTCATGATTATCTTTAATAGAGTCCAGAGGAAGTGTTTATGGCAATCCGGAATCCTCTGGAGTGGCACTGCAAGCAAATGGATCATTTTGTTGGACTCAATTTCAACTCTAACTTTAACTTTGCACTGGTTGGACACCTTTTAAAAGGTAAAAGCCTATGTTAGAATATTTTTATGAAATAGTATTAAAAAACCAGAAGTAATTTGAATAATTGAATACTTGAAATAAATTGAAGTAACTTAGCCCATATGTCTTACTTGAAATGCAAACTAGGCCAGGTGTGGTGGCTCATGTCTATAATACCAACACTTTGGGAGGCCAAGGCAGGAGGATCACTTGAGGCTAGGAGTTTGAGGCCAGCCTGGGCGACATAGTGAGACTTCATCGCTACAGAAAATTTAAAAATTAGCCAGGCGTGGTGGCACATGCTTATAGTTCCAGCTACTTAGACTTGCTGTCGATTAATACTATTATTTTATGCCATTGTACCTCACCTTTCCGGTACCCTACCTGTACCCACTTCTACATTGCTTAAAGCCAGTGATCTCCAGCTATTCTTCAGAGCCAGTTTATTCATTTCCTAACCTGGTTTTACTCCCCATTGCTAACTTCACAGCTTGTTAACTTTGGTTCATTAACATGGGGCAGTCATGGCCAGAGACTGTAGTTAATAGGAACAGCATGTAGCAGTGGGTCAGGCAAGGAAGGGTAAAGTAAGACCTGGGATAAGGAGCTGGCATGAACCCCAGTGGACTCAGCACTGGATGTGGCCACAATAGAGATTCTAGCTACAGCTTGAGTCAACAGTTTTGTTTCAATTTAAATCTTAGGCTTGAGGGATAATGGAGATTCCCCCAGTTTTTGCCTGATATATATATGCATACACCCACTTCTGTGAATGTATGCATTTCATTTCGCTTTCTTATGAAATTTCTACAAAAAATATTGACAGTGTTCATCTCTAAGGCCAGTAGGGATTTCTCAAAAGATATTACACTTACAAAAGGATACCAAGGTAAGGAATTGCAACTGGGCTAATAAAGTGCTTACTTATTTTTTATATCCAGAAGAATACCAGGCTGGGCATGGCGGCTTACGCCTGTACTCCCAACACTTTCGGAGGCTGAGGCAGGCGGATTGCCTGAGGCCAAGGGTTCAAGACTAGCCTGGCCGACATGGTGAAACCCTGTCTCTACTAAAAATACAAAAATTAGCCAGGCGAGGTGATGCACATCTGTAGTTCCAGACATTGAGGAAGCTGAGGCGCAAGAATTGCTTGAACCTGGGAGGCAGAGGTTGCAGTGAGCCAAGATCCTACCACGTACTCCAGCCTGGGTGACAGACCAAGACTCTGTCTTAAAACAAGAAAAGAATATCAGATACTTTCCGTGTTCAAATCACCTATTTTTAAATGGAGTAGCATTAATGATTAAAAGTTGGCCAAAGATCAAATTTATCCTCTAATCAACCCTATTTATTGGACTCTTAGAGCATATACTTGCTATGTCATTAGGTTTTCTTTTAATTAAAAATATTTTTGTAAAAGAACTCTTATTTTCAAAAGAAATCTTAAGGGTCATTCTAATACATAGATTTTCTTTTTTAATCCCTGTGCTGCTTTAGGGAATAGAAAATCTGAAAGACTGTCATGCTTTTAATTTTCCTCTTCCTGGAATACTGTAGGGTTCTAGGGAATATTCTGTTCTACACATTTTTGGTGCTTGATCTTATATGTAATTAATTACTCACATTCACATATGTATGTTTTACCTTCCCAAATAGCATTCTTGGAAGGCAGGAGCAATACTTCCTTTCCTTGCAGAGTTGCTAGTCGGAGAATAAGAACTCAGCAGATACTTGTTCAAAAAATTAATTAACTTCGTTTTTTTTTTTTTTTTTTTTTGTAGGATACAGACATCCTTCACCTGCCATTGTTGCAAGAACAGTCAGAATTTTACATACACTACTAACTCTGGTTAACAAACACAGAAATTGTGACAAATTTGAAGTGAATACACAGAGCGTGGCCTACTTAGCAGGTAAAAACACAAAATAAACAAAATTAATCTTGCAACATCTATATCTAAGGATCACCCAAAAAATACAAATACCTATAGGTCCTTTAGCTGGTTGCTTGGCAGAGTAAAAAGGTCACAGTCTGGTCCTTTAGTGGTGGTTACAATTTTGAGAGTTTTGCCAAAACATTTTTCTATATGAAAGAATTTAATTCACATTAAAATCTGAAATGTGTTCCCTTGGTCATCTTTGGTTCAGGACATTACAGTGGCTCTCTGTTATCTGTCATAAAATTGGAATGCTTCAGTCTAGCATCCTGGGCCCTTAAATAGCCTTCTCAGTTCTGTCATCTTTCTCTAAATTTCATGAGCCTCATTTTTTATTACCATTCCAAATGGATAGGCTATTTTAAGCTAATCTCCTTGCCATCTCCCACAAGTGACTGCCTCTTCAATATTCATTCCTTATGCCATTTTATCTGGAATGTCTGCCCTATCCCCACGATTCCATTAAAGCTTCCTATTTGCCGTTATCTTTTGTTTCTCTACTTAGCAGCACTTAGCACTTATGTACAATACAATTCCTGAACGTAGTTTTTTGATGGAAAGTGCTGATTCTCAGTTTCACAGACTTCCATATGTGTCACCTTTTTTGTTTGAACCATATGACCTTGAGCAAATTATTTAACATCTCAATATTTTTCCTCATTGAACTTAATACCTGCCCTGCCTACTTTGTGTTTGTTAAAATCAAATGTACATTAAAGCACTTGGAAAATAAAAGATGCTTATTAAATAAATCTCTTTGTATATTTCACGCTTATGTAGTCTTCCAAAATATGTGCACATTTAACAGGTATTATTCTCTTTAGGAGACTGTAAGAAGTTCATCCTGTTTTAAGTCACACTTGTGATTTGTTAAATTTTTAAATCTGCTGCCTATTTCCTTTTAGCTTTGCTCACAGTGTCTGAAGAAGTTCGAAGTCGCTGCAGTCTAAAACATAGAAAGTCACTTCTTCTTACTGATATTTCAATGGAAAATGTTCCTATGGATACATATCCCATTCATCATGGTGACCCTACCTATAGGTAAGTGGATTTACTCTCCTATAATTACATAATCGTAATCAAGTTTCAATTTTCCAACTAATGGAGGCAAGCAGCAGAGTAATCCAGAAGGTAATATGGGGGAAATCTAGAGATGGTCTAGGAACAGTGTGTAAATCAAAACTCATTTTATAAATATGTAGTATTTTATGTCAGTTAGTAGGAAAGTTATTCTTCCAATCTAATTGTGCTAATGTTAACATTAGTTTGCCTCTGAAGCACAAACCAATTGAACAACAAAAGAGATGCTCTTGAAAATATTAGGTTGTAGGGGAAGGGCCTGGAGAAAAAAACTAATGCAAAATATAAACAACACATTACATGATTGGATAGCGGATGAATCTATACAGATTTGTAAAAATATGCACATGCTAACATATTTGTTTTATTTACTCAAATCACACTAAAGTTATTTAGAAGTTTTCCAAAATGTAGATTTCAATGGTAAAATAAATTATATCTGCTATACATGGTTTTGGGTAGTATATTTTTCAGTATAATTTGGAGAAATTTCATGAAAATGACATTGGGAGATTTTTCTGTATTTTCAATTAAATAAAAATATATTTAAGGTTTAGGGACAGTGTTGAACATAGAAAAGTTATCTTCTGTTTGTAAAACTTATATCATTCCATTTATCAACATCCTGCTTTTTGATAAAAAGACTTCAGCAATTTTCCTTAAGATTTTAATAATGTATGCAAAAATGTTTCAACATACTTGGTATTCAGTAGTCTTATTTTTGTCTGTCCCATTATTATATTACTTTGAGGTATGCCCTTTTTGTTATGGAAAGGGTAAAATAGTTTGCCTGTGTTCCCCTGTCAAAGTATAATTTAATGTCTGATTTTCTTGATTTTTAAACAATTTACTATTTAGACTTGATTTTTTCTGATTAAAAAAAAAATCAGTGCAGTAATTTCAAGGTCCTTTATACAACATGATAGCTATAGTTAATAGCAATGTATTATATACTTGAAAATTGCTATGGGAGATTTTAAGTATTCTCACTACAAAAAATAAACATATGAGGCAACATATATGTTAATTAGCTCCAAATTATACTGATTTAGCCATCCTACAATGTAAACATTTTAAAACATTATGTTGTACACCAAGCTTGTCCAACCCGTGGCCCACTGGCTACACACCACCCAGGACAGCTATGAATGCAGCCCAACACAAATTTCTAAACTTTCTTAAAACATTATGAGATTTTTTTGTGATTTTTTTAAGTTCATCAGCTACTGTTAGTGTTAGTGTACTTTATTATGTGGCACAGTATATTCTTTTTTTTTTTTTTTTTTTTTTT
>NW_016107455.1:2456029-2466131 GCF_001604975.1 Cebus imitator
TAGTAGAGACGGGGTTTCACCGTGTTGACCAGGATGGTCTCAATCTCTTGACCTCGTGATCCACCCGCCTCAGCCTCCCAAAGTGCTGGGATTACAGGCTTGAGCCACCGCGCCCGGCCCCAGTATATTCTTCTTTCAATATTGCCCAGGGAAGCTAAAAGACTGGACACTTAATATATACCTTTTTATTTGTCAGCTTTTAAAAATTGCAGTACAGTTCTTTTTGTTCAGCATTTGGTGAGTACCTACTGTTTATAAGATACTATGGCAAGAAAGTTGATAATTCCTGGAGATACATCAAGAGTTTGTACCCTAAAGCCCTTTAAAGTGCAGTTTTATAATTAATTAATTGCTGTCGTTAGGAAATAGGACAGCCACTTGGAAGGAGCAAACAATGGTTGTTATTTGTCACCATGTTAATTAATTTTTCTCTATTGTTTTAATCTCTCAGGACACTAAAGGAGAATCAGCCATGGTCCTCTCCCAAAGGTTCTGAAGGGTATCTTGCAGCCACCTATCCAACTGTTGGCCAGACCAGTCCCCGAGCCAGGAAATCCATGAGCTTGGACATGGGGCAGCCTTCTCAGGCCAACACTAAGAAGTTGCTTGGTTAGTTTGTCTAAATTACCTAGATTTTATTATTATTATTATTATTTAAAATAGACATCTTCACTCTTGAAAAATTATTTGAAATTTCAAGATTATCAAAATTTTCTGTCTGTGTCGCAGTTTTTGATGCCATTTAAAAGAGTTGGATAGATCAGTTAAGCATTGTAAGTTGAGATACAGAAATGAGAATGGGACCTTGAAACGGTTTTTTCTGAATCTTAGAATAAGTATTGTGACTCTCCTTATTTTGCTTTGCCTTGGCTGGCCAGCAGGGAATGGGACCATGAGACATAGTAGATAAATATCTACAAGAAGGGAAGAGTCTTGCTGCATTCAGGGCCTTTAATGGTACCCTGTAATACTTTCCAAAATTGTCATCTGAGAGAATACATGAATATCGTATGAAGCTGTAATAGTACTGTTTGCCACACTGTCTTTGAAAAGACAGAAAGATATATGATTTTCAATAACTGAAAGAAAATAGAATTTTTTTTTTTTTTTTTTTTAGTCAGGGCTTTGTCCTGTTACTCAGGCTGGAGTGCAGTGGTGCAATCCGGCTCACTGCAACTCTGCCTCCCGGATTCAAGCAGTTCTCCTGCCTCCCTAGTAGCTGGGATTACAAGTGCATGCCACAACACCCAACTAATTTTTGTATTTTTAATAGACAAGGGGTTTCCCCATGTTGGCCAGGCTGGTCTCAAACTCCTGACCTCAGGTGATCTGCCCTCCTAGGCCTCCCAAAGTGCTGGGATTACAGGCGTGAGCCACCATGCCCACCCAGAGAAAAGGATTCTTGAAATTAAGATTGCTCAGTTACATCAACATATATAGAATTATTGTCTCTGAGAGGTACACCTAAAATGCTATGAAACTCTTTTCCATTTTAGTAACTGAAAGTAAATGAATGAAAAACCCACTAGGCGAGGTACGGTGGCTCGCACCTATAATCCCAGCACTTTGGGGGACTCAGGTGGGAGGACTGCTTGAGTCCAGGAGTTTAAGACCAGCCTGGGCAACATGGCAAAACCCATCTCTACAAAAAATACAAAACTTAGCTGGGCATGGTGGCAAGCACCTGTAGTCCCAGCTGCTCAGGAGAATCACTTGAGCCCAGGAGGTGAGAGTAGCAGTGAGCCAGGATTGCACCACTGCACTCCAGCCTGGGTGACAGAGTGAGACCCTGTCTCAAAACAAACAAACAAGAACACTGATCTTACATAGCTGCTTAGAGGAAATGCAGTGATGTTCTTGTATCCCATTGGGTAAAATTATAATTGTTACTGGAATACATTGGGATCTATATTTCAGTGGCCAACACTGTGAGTGGTTCAACAGATTTCAGTTATCCATGCAAACGTATTTAAGTATCTTTAGGTATTGGAAAAATATTTGTGTTCATAAGGAAATTAGTGAACAAACACCAAATTGTAACATAAGTAACCTGCCAGTAAACCAGGAAAGAAATAGAAACCATGATGAATATCAGTCACAGTTACTAGCCACATAGGTGTGTTACTGTTGTTTAAGTTCCTTTCTATTATTACCTCACCATAAGTAATCTTTTAGGAGTTTCCTGGTTACTTTGTGTTTTGTAATTCTGGATTTTCATGCCAATGCCATTGTTAATGAAAAACTAACCTCAGAAACATGGGGAAAAAATATAGTATTGAATTCATTGAATCCATGTACTAAGTGAAAAAGATGTGGTAACTGCCCTAGAAGAGTTTGTAATTTGTTCCAAGACTTATAATTAACTTATGATTATAAGTTCCAAGACTTATAATCAGCCAATCACAATAGCAACTCCAGGTGCCATTAAAACAATATGTCTTGATGGAGGAAACTGGAGATCTGGGGAAATTAGAAGAAAAAAAAAAACTGCAGAGAGGAGATAACATTTGAGCTGTGTCCTATAGATTTAATGTATGCTTGCAAAATAGACAACAGGATAAGGAAGGGTGTATGTTTAAGAGCAGCAGGGAATAGCAAGAATAAAGAAAAGGTAAAGAAAAGGCAGGAAAGCAACTGACAATACATCATAGCGTCATGGGGAATGGGGTAGGAAATGAGATAAGAAGGATTAGAACTCAATTGCAAATGACTGTGTGCCATGGTGAGTGATTTAGCCTTATGCATTCAGCTGAGATATTTAAATAGGGGAAGAACATGACCATATTTTAATTTTTACCAAGTTTTTCTAGCAGCAATGTGGAGAGATGGGAAGAGATTTTTAGCAAGGGAACCATTTAATAAAGTTGATATAGCGGTCCAAGCAAAAAAAAAAAAAAAAAAAAAAAAAAAAAAGGGGAAAAAAAAAAAAAAAAAAAAAAAAAAAAAAGGTCTGGGCCCTGTACTAAGGCAGGAGCAATGGGAGAATGGAGAAGATCCAGCAGATTTGGAGCTAGGCATAATGGTGCACACCTGTAGTCCCAGGAACTCAGGAGGCCAAGGCGGGAGGATAGCTTGAGGCTGATCTGGGCAGCACAGTCAGACCCTGTCTCAAAAAAACAAAAATCAGGTTTGGAATAGGTTTCTGAAGTAGAATGGATATGACTTAGTGGCCAACTGTTGCACGTAGGGAAGGGGAGAAGATTGTGAAGGATGTCAGAAGTTTCTAGTTTTAAAAACTGGCTGAATCATTCATAGAAATCAGGACTAATATACTTATAGTACATGATAAATTTAGGTTAGTTGATTATATTTGAAATATTTTCAAGACATCTGGGAGTGTATACCTAAGAGATAAACCACAAGATGTACCTGGAATTCGGGAAGAAAGAAGTAAACAAGTAAACATTTAGAATTTATTAACTCACAGATAGTTGAAGCTATTTAAGCAAAGTGAGATCTTCCAGGAATAATGCAGAGAATAAAATAAAAAGGAAGAGTGAGAAAGAAAGGAAAACTAAATGTAGAAAGTAGTGTCCCAGTCTCATGTAGTATGGAAGGCACTGACTGGTTTTAGAAAACCTGAGTTTTCCTTCTGGTCATTATCTAGATCCCTAGCCATGCTACCTCAGACTAATTACTTAACTGCTTACGGCTTCATCAGTGTACATGTGTGTGAAACAAAGAAGCTGGACTAGATCCCTTTGGGCTGTTAAATTATTTGGCCTTGGTATTTATGACTGTGATGAATAGTTATTCATATTAATTCTTGAAATAATAGAACTTTGTATTTCTCAAGTGTTCAATTGTCAGATTTTATTATATTGGCTTTAATTTTTGGCTTTTAAAAAATAATACTGTTGGCCCGGCATGGTGGTTCATGCCTGTAATCCCAGCAGTTTGGCGAGACCAAGGTGGCTGGATCACTTGAGCCCAAGAGTTTGAGACCAGCCTAGGCAACATGGAGAAACCCTGTCTACTAAAAATAGAAAAATTAACTGGGTATGGTAGTGTGTGTCTATAGTCCCAGCTACTGGGGAGGTTGAGGTGGGAGGATCACCTGAGCCCGGGATACAGAGGTTGCAGTGAGCTGAGATCACACCACTGCACTCCAGCCTGGGCCACAGAGTGAGACCCTGTCCAAAAAAAAAAAAAAGGTGAAGTGTTAATACATGATTACATAATTAGAGAAACTCAAAGCCAAGTGGGATATTATGCTACTTGCTATTTTTGCAGCATCTCCCAGTATAGCTGGATTTTAGTATTTTCAGGCATGCATATCGTTTTTTCAAAGCTTAAAAAATTAAAATCAAACTCTGCTTTTTTCCTAAGCTTGGAAATTCCTCATGTATTAATGAGTAGTTCTTGGCACCAGCAGCATTTCTTAAACTGAAAAGACTGGTCAGGCATAGTTGACCTTTGCTACTGAATAATGCCTACCCTTGTATTCAGTGCACAGAATATAATCTCAGATTTGTACCAGTAAGGTGCATCCTGTCCTGAAACAGAAAGCTGTGGGAACCAAACTCTTTGAGAAGATGTAGAATAAAGGAAAGAAACTCTGCTCCAGGCATATATTAGAGCTTTCTTTGAGTCATAAGTGAAAGCTTCATATCCAAACATTTTTTTTAGTATATTCCAATTTATAGACACTGTGGTTATTGAACTTCCCATATTCTGTAACTTTTGTTTATAGGAACAAGGAAGAGTTTTGATCACTTGATATCAGACACAAAGGCTCCTAAAAGGCAAGAAATGGAATCGGGGATCACAACACCCCCCAAAATGAGGAGGGTAGCAGAAACCGATTATGAAATGGGTAAGAAACAAATTATTGATCTAGGTCATTGAAAATAAGGTGGGAGAGTCCATTAAAGTCATGTTTATTTTTCAGCCATTTCTTAGGCTCTTTAGGATGAAATATAGAAATGTTTGTCATTTCTCAAAACATAACTGTTCTTAAAATGACAGTTATCTTGAAGCTTGTGTAAAACTTATTATATATATTATATACAGCATTGTAAATAGGTAGCCGAAACTTTGTATAGGTGAGTAGTAATTCTGTATGATATTTATGTTAAGTGTCTACTAAAGAAAGCTGTTGAATTTTAGAAGTAACATTGAAATTGGTGAAGTGATTATTCAGGTGTTTAATACAGCTGATCATGTTAATTCCCTATCTTACTGCAGAAACTCAGAGGATTTCCTCATCACAACAGCACCCACATTTACGTAAAGTTTCAGTGTCTGAATCAAATGTTCTCTTGGATGAAGAAGTACTTACTGATCCGAAGATCCAAGCGCTGCTTCTTACTGTTCTAGTAAGGATTTCCTCTTTCTGGGTCTCCCACCCTCAAATTTTTATTCCAGTCTACTTTTAGGAGGCCCTTAAATATTAAAAACATGAAGAGGATACAGTCTTCTGCGTCTCACAAAAACAGATAACAATTCAGCCACAAAGTAAAAATGTTGTTTGTTTACTTTTTTGCATCTTGGCAGGCTACACTGGTAAAATATACCACAGATGAGTTTGATCAGCGAATTCTTTATGAATACTTAGCAGAAGCCAGTGTTGTGTTTCCCAAAGTCTTTCCTGTTGTGTAAGTATCTCATTTTGGTTTTAATTAACTTTCGTGCCTGTCTTTAAGTCAAATGCTTTATAAAGGCTTAGAAAAATATTACCTGGTAATGTGTACTGGTTGCAAAGAGGGCAAAATGAGATATTATGATAGTGATTTTAGGTTTTGAGAGACAGTAGGTTTAATGAGGGCTAAGATTAGTTTTGACCTATTGGATCTAATAGAAAGTTTATAAGGAAAGACTTTTTTTAAAAATCTGGTTGATTAAGTGGTTTATTTTGATGATCATTGCTCATTTTCCTCACTTAGAAGCAAACCATGAGACTGGTATATCTAAATCAGCATACCTACTTTGGTTTGCTTTCTAGTAGAGCTCTTGTATTTATCCACAGCTGAGTGAAAACAAAATTGATCTTCTATTTATGAGGTACATTTTATTATCTCTTAAGGATTTAAAAATATTAACCTCAAAGTGTTCAAATTTAAATAGCTCAGAGAAATTCTAGTCCTGATCTAGGCCTTCTATATCGTGTCATTATTTTCTTTCTTTCTTTCTTTCTTTTTTTAATCTAATGTTAGAATTTTAGAGAGTTTGGACTCGTTATTTTTATTAATGGAGTGTAGCCAGGTTAGAAATAATTTTTTTCCTAAGTTTCAATCAGATCATGTATTTCACTCCCTCTAAACTAATTTTGCTTTCTCTATTTGATCTGACTCAGCATTTTAAAACAACTGATTAACATTAAATTTAATTTTTTTTCTTTTTCTTTTGCACAGATCCTAAATTTAGTTTTAAATCCCTAAGTGCGTGTCAGCATACAACAGATGGAAATAGTACTAAATGCTAAGTAGCAGACAGAGCCAACCTTGTTCTAGGCAAACATTTACCGTATATGGTTACACATGGTTATGTGACACTACCAGTTGTTTGTTTTCACCATTTTTTCCCTGGTGACTAAAACAAAAGACAGACAAAAACAGACAGACAGACACACACACACACACACACACACACACACACACACACACACATTCATTGTAGAAAATTTGGAAAGCGTAGAAATACCTCAGAAAGCAAAAAATGCTTATCTCCCTTCAATTTTGGCACATTATTCTGGGGAATGTATATTATGTTTTCCACTGCATATTTTCATTTAATTTTCCTCTAAAACGTTCTTTTGTTGATTTTTTTTTTTAGGCATAATTTGTTGGACTCTAAGATCAACACCTTGTTATCATTGTGCCAAGATCCAAATTTGTTAAATCCGATCCATGGAATTGTGCAGAGTGTGGTATACCATGAAGAATCCCCACCACAATACCAAACATCTTACCTGCAAAGTAAATAAATGTATCTGGAGAAGGATGGTTGATGAACTTGCTAACATGCACACGGTTGTAGAATGCACTGGCTACAGAATTCTTTATAAGGGATAGACTTGTTCATACTTTTATTTCCATATTCCATTTTTCGACTCTCTCAATTGTATGTTCGATGTAACTGGTAGACAACCTTTTAAATTAAAATGTGGTTTTATACTGAATATATTTTAAGTAGATTTTAGTCTCTTTGACACTCCTTCTAAAATGTTTTCAACGTGTACATAGGGTTTACATATCATCAGCTATACAACTTATTTAACTTCTGTTACAATTAAAAGATATCTTGCTTGTTATAAGAGTAACATTTGATTTGTTGCAGGTTTTGGTTTTAATGGCTTGTGGCGGTTTGCAGGACCCTTTTCAAAGGTAAGAAAAAATATTTTTCTCTAACTTAAGGTAAAATGAAGATTTCTGTTCAAATTAGTATGCCTGCTTTAACACACAATATGCTGAAAACCAGAATAATAACTCATGATAAACACATATGTTACTTTTTGAAACTTATGAAAAGTTTCAAATGTGAACTTTTGAAACTTTCTTGTCACAAGGTTTCGTTCCAGGAGGCAGCATGGTGTGAGTGTGTGTGTATTCACTTTTACAAACAAACTCAGCTTATGCTCTACTTTTCAGAAGAGTGTGATAAACCTCTGTGATACTTTTCTGCCTCAGTCCCTGTGTATTTGATAATCGTAATGCACACAATTAAATATTTTTATGACTAGCAAAGAGTATTACCATGGTTAAAATCTGTTTCATGAAAGCATTTTTATTTCTGACCTATTAGATTAGATTCATTCTTCTCTGGATTTGTCCTTATTTTGCTCCTATTCAGTTTTTGGTTTTTTGGGGGGTTTTTTTGGGAAGACAGAATCTCACTTTATCACCAGGCTAAAGTGCAGTGATGCAATCTTGGTTCATTGCAACCACCACCTCCCGGGTTCAAGCAGCTCTCCTGCCTCAGCCTTCCAGGTAGCTAGGACTACAGATGTGCGCCACGATGCTCAGTTAATTTTTGTATTTTTAGTAGAGCCAGGTTTCACATGTTAGCCAGGATGGTCTTGATCTCTTGACCTTGTGATCTGCCCGCCTCGGCCTCCCAAAGTGCTGGGATTACAGGTGAGAGCCACCGCACCTGGCCTTAGTTTGCTTTTTGATTGGCATTAGTTGATGTAGTGCTACATAATATGTGTTTAATCATTTTCTCTGTATGTGGTCTCTCTCCAATTGATCAAAGTTCCTTGAAGGTAGGATTTCTGTTTCTTCCTTGAACAGTTCTTAGTGTAGTGTTTTAGATATAGGGGCTGCTAAATCAATATGAATTATATAAACCTTGTTCCAGTTTTTAAGAATTGAGTATTTCATTTATTTCCTTTTGCTATTACTGAATATCTATTGACATGCAAAGGTTGTCACTTAAAAAGTGGGCCTTAAGTTATAGAAATAAGTATATTATTATACAGCAGTTTTTGCATTTGGATTGCCAGTAACTCTCTGAGCCCTTTACAGCGTCTAATGAGTAGAATCTAAATGGCAGCTGGAATGATTATGCTCTGCTCATTTTCTCTGTTTTGGAAAATTGGCTAGACATCATTCCTGATGATTGTATTGTCTCAGTATTAAATTCAGTCTGTCTTGTGCATGGCTTTCAGAAAATGTGGGTTCATCTTGAAGCTTTAAGTGTAAGCTGAATAGAACTCCTTGTTATAAGTCCTATGGTAGTCTATAAATATTACTCCACTCCCCTTTTTTAATGATAAGTAATACAAAGGAAGGAAAATAGTAAATTAAGTCTAAACAAAATTAATATATTTTGGCTTCAGATGGGGATTTACTTAAAAACAAAAAAGGGAGTTAAAATAATTTCCTATTTTCCATTACAGCAAACACAAATTCCAGACTATGCTGAGCTTATTGTTAAGTTTCTTGATGCCTTGATTGACACGTACCTGCCTGGAATTGATGAAGAAACCAGTGAGGAATCCCTCCTGACACCCACATCTCCTTACCCTCCTGCATTGCAGAGCCAGCTTAGTATCACTGCCAACCTTAACCTCTCTAATTCCATGACCTCACTTGCAACTTCCCAGCATTCCCCAGGTCAGTAAATGTGATCTTTATGTGACCTTGAACAATAATATAAGATACCAACATTAGGAATTCCCTTCTGATCAGTTTATAGCAGATTTTGCTCCTTTTTCTTATGAAATTCACCTTTCATTTCTTCTTTACTTTGTAAAGAAGAAATGAAGACTTGACTTTTCTTGCTCTGTTAAGCTTTCTGCTTTCAAACAAGTTGTACATAAGACAGTAAAATGGTAAAATATCTACATGATATTCCAAGGTTGACAAGTTTCTAGAGTTTGGGCAAGAAGAGCAACTTAAACCACATTATTCTGTAAGTGAACAGAACTGTAATTCCTTTACTAGATATACTAACATTGCCCTAAAGGCCTCTTTCCTCTTGTCTCTGATATAGCATACTGTATCAAAAACAAAAAAAAGAAGAAACACAAAATCTAATCTACCTCACTTTCCTGCTACCAGCAATAACTCAACCATCCATAAACCATCCTAAAAATCCGAAAGTAAATAAACAAAAAAGTCATCTCAAGAAATAACATCTTAAAGCCCATAAGTATATTCCTTACTGTAGAGTCACTGTTAGGTTCAAATGGGAAAAGTATACTAATTCATAATGCAACTTAGATTTGAATACACTGTGAAATACTATAGCTAATAGCTCAGGTGAGACTGAGATAAACAAGATGGCAGAAATGGCAAACCTACAGAACTCTGGACTCACTGAGTGTCAGAGTGAATGGTTTCATACAACTCTGGTTGACCCAGGAGGTGCTATTCGTTACAGAACTCACACTGTTGTGTGTGTTATGATGACAGTGAGTAATGAAGGAAAGCTTTTGTTAGGGTCGTGTTTTCTATTTAGAAAGATATTCTTCTAAAATGGTCAAAAAAAACTTTAATTATTTAAAGTTCCATTATCTGAAAAGTTCACTTATGAAACACATCATTCTATAAGGAAAAATTACTATATATAGTTCTTTTAAGTGTTAGCATAGATTTAAAAAAATTCGGCCAGGCGCGGTGGCTCACGCCTGTAATCCCAGCACTTTGGGAGGCCGAGG
>NW_016107455.1:2466271-2468559 GCF_001604975.1 Cebus imitator
CGGAGGTTGCGGTGAGCCGAGATCGCGCCATTGCACTCCAGCCTGGGTAACAAGAGCGAAACTCCCACTCAAAAAAAAAATAAAATAAAATAAAATAAAAAAATTCAAATAACATAACTATTCCGTGATATTCAGGATCAGTAAATAGAATTCCCAGTTTATGATCCCAGTTCTACATGAACATTTCAATTTGTGTAGTTTTGAAGGTTCTGAAGAATTTGGCAATTCATTTTATGAATTATTATGTAATTAACTATATTATACTATTAAATTTTGGTTAACAACAAAGCTTCGGTCAGCAGAGGAAACAAATTTTATTTCAACATTTGTCAGGCCGAGGCAGGTGGATTGCTTGAGAAAAAATGTAATCTTTTTTCCCCCCAGAAATAAGTAATATAACGTGTAATCCTTTTTCCCCCCAGAAATAAAAGACGTCTGTCTAACTTTTTTCCCTCATATAACAATGTTTGTTTGCCCTCTGTCACTAACATTCTAGTACAGTGTTTCTCCAAGTGTGATCCCAGACTCCATTTCGGAGCTTGTTAGAAATGCAGATGCTGGAGTTTCACCTCAGATCTGCACAAAAAACTCCAAGGGGAGACCAGCCAGCAGTCAGTATGTTAATAAACACCCCAGGCGATTCTTACGCACACTAGAAATAGAGAAGCACCGCCCTAGGGGCTGCCTCTGGTCTTGCCCATTATTAGCATTTCACCTGTGAAGGCCAGCGTAAAACTTAAAATTTCCTTTTTTGCAAATAATGCAACCACTGAATTCTTTCCTTCCTGTTTCCCTGCTGATAAACTCTGTAGCGTTTTGGAGCTAGGGAACCATACAGGTAATTTAGTTTTATGCTCACAATGTTGTGTACATTGGGGAGACAGAGTTATAGAAGAGCTAGGTTAACTGCTTTATACAGTTCTTATCTAGAACCAAGGCCAGGTTCTTTGTATCACATTCATTGCCTCCCATGTCTGTTGTCTGTCTCATTATCTTATGTACTTTGCTTTCCCCTTCTCTATTTTCTTTTGTTTGTTTGTTTATTGCTAACTCATTACTTCTGTCTGCCTTGCCTTAAACCCACCAGTTCTTTTTTTCCATGGGACTATTTTCTAGGTTATTTGTTGAACAAAAGTTGAAAAGTCTACAAAATTAGAAAATTCATGGACTCTGTTTACATTGGTCCTCCAGTTTTTAAAGTCTGCTTTTGCGTTTTGGGCTACTGAAGTGGTGTTAAACATGTCAAAAATGACTAGTCTTTTTATTGACTTTTTTAACCCAGTCTAATTGATAGGGAGATTTCTGCCCATCTTTGCCCATTAACGGAGACAATAAAATAATCTGGTTGAGAATAAGGAACCATTACAGGTTTCTCTGCTAGTTATTTGCTTGTGTCCAGTGTTGATTAGATATTTGCCAAATCATTTGCTTTGATATAACAGTCCTACTCTACAACCTCTTTCTTAGAATTTGTTTATTAAAATCAGAATAGGTTTTATGGCTTTGGTTCCAGTTTCATATTAATGGTGTTATCTCCAGTAGTTCTCCAAAGATGGTGCCTGTAAAAATAGACTGTTACACCTTGGGAACCTGTAACTATTCACAGAAGAGATGAGGTGGTTTAAAAGTAGTAGAATTAAATAGAATCATGGTGTTCAACTCTTCCTATCACTCAATTGTATGTCATTGGTTTGCCAGATTATTTTAATACATGTTTTCAGAGAAAGGGTTTATCTTTTCAAAAGTAACCTTACTCTCCCACAAAACCCATTTATGTATCTAAATTGTGGTTTCATGTTCAGAAAAGGAACCCAATTTATATACCCAATCACTGTGTTTTTGTCATTTGCTCTTACAGAATAACTCTTAATGGTAAGAGTTGATCTTTTGTGTATAATTAGATGTATTGCTTCATATCTTTAGCTCCATGTAATCTTATATCCTTATCTCATTTTTTTTTTCGGAGACAGTCTTGCTCTGTTGCCCAAGCTGGAGTGCAGTGGCGCAATCTCAGCTCACTGCAACCTCCACCTCCTCAGTTCAAGCGATTCCTCTCCCTCAGCCTCCCGAGTAGCTGGGATTACAGATGCATGCCACCACATCCGCTAATTTTTGTATTTTTAGTAGAGACAGGGTTTGCCCATATTGGCCAGGCTTGTCTTAAACTCCTGACCTCAGGTAATCCACCCACCTCTGCCTCCCAAAGTGCTGGGATTACAGGCATGAGCCATGGTACTCAGCCTCTTCATTTCTTTATGGCGCTGAGTTTGCTTATATCAAAAAAAAAA
>NW_016107455.1:2470229-2474496 GCF_001604975.1 Cebus imitator
CAAAGTATTAAAATTTAATTTATACTTTGTCAGGGTCTCCTGATATTCTTCACATGGTAATTTAATTCAATAAACATTTGAATATCTATTTTCTAGGTGTTTGGCAGGTGTATATTAGAATCCTTGGTACCAGAGACTTGACAGTTTTTGCCTATGGATCTCGTATTAGGTTTTAAGCTAATAAAACCTTTATTTCCTCCCCTTCCATGTTGTTTAACAAATTCTAAGTGTATACCTTTTTAAAAAAAAAAAAATACAACATTAATAATATAGTGCTCTGGAGAAAATAACCAAAATTCCAGATATTTATCCTACATATATGTGTTGTTTACTATATGCAAGGGGCTCTTAGACCCAGGGGAGCAGAGGGCCTACCAGGGCATGATACCTGCCTTCAGTAACTTTCAGATCAGAACGGATGGTAGAATGTACATAGATAAATATTTTGAGCTCTGTTGTGATCTCTGTCATGTTGTACCTTGTACTGTATAGTATTCTGATAGTTCAAAGGGACATTTGTGTGGAAGAATCATGTAATAATTATGGCAAAAGTTTTACAACACATTTTTTACCTCAAATTTTTTTAAACAAAACAAACTTGTGATCTACTTAAACATTTTTTTTTACTAGCAAAAAGGCTTTAACTTTTTTTAAACAAAACAAACTTGCGATCCACGTAAACATTTTTTTTTACTAGCAAAAAGGCTTTAACTTTTTTGTTTGTTTAATCAGCTCATTTTACTGTTAGTACTGGAGCATGAATTTTTTAGAACAAAGACATACTTAGTTCATCTTGTTTATTTGGAGACGGAGGCTCACTCTGTCTCCAGGCTGGAGTGCCATGGCATGGTCTCAGCTCACTGCAACCCCCACCTCCCAAGTTCAAGCAGTTCTCCTGCCTCAGCCTCCCAAGTAGATGGGATTACAGGCACACACCACCACGCCTTGCTAATTTTTAGCAGAGACGGGGTTTCACCATGTTGGCCAGGATGGTCTTGACCTCTTGACCTCATGATCCACCCGCCTTGGCCTCCCAAAGTGCTGGGATTACAGGCATGAGCCACCGCACCTGGCCTGTTCATCTTTTAGATTTCCTTCTTCCACTTTTATTTTTAGGCTTCGTCCAAGCCTACCAGTCATTCTCTCACTTTGCTTCTGTAATGTAGGCCTTCTCCCTGAGAAGCTGGCTAGATCAGGTAGTGATCATAACATTCCTAAACCAGTAGTGCTGATGGCTCTGTGTATGGAGGGTTATTTCATCAAAACCATTTTCTCTAAACTTAGACTTAGCCCTGAGTCAGTAATACTTCTGTTTACTACATTTGAAATAGCTCCCTCTTACCTGGGCATAGTGGCACATGCTTGTGGTCCCAGCTACTAGGGAGGCTGAGGTAGGAGGATTGCTTGAGCCCAAGAGTTCAAGTCCAGCCTGGGCAACATCATGAAACCCCTGTCTTTTAAAAAAATAGAAAAGAAATATCTTCCTCTTAGAAGAAACCTCAGTCTCTATTTTGAAGCCACTTAAGATCTCTGAAATTATTTTAATGTTTTAGAGAATTGTTTATGGTATCACCTGACCTTTTTTTTTTCTTGATTTGTTTTCTTTTTCTTTGTTATTATCCTATGTTTAAGGGAGAAAAATAATTTTAAATCGAGCGATTTCTTGATATAATTCTTGCTAATTTTTAAATCTAATTTTTAGCATAATTCTTAATTTAAACTAAAATTCTTAATTTTAATATAGGTGGTAAAAATTATATCTATAAAATTGTAAGTTCTATCATTTATTTACCAATTATAATATTTAGGAAATTAATGGTCAGAGTTCAATAATTAAAACCAGATTCCTTCTGAAAACCAGGGAACATTATAATCATCTAGTGTCTAATTGTATTTCACCCTTTTTTTAATCTTATGGACATCACTCACTTGTTTTTTTCTTCCATTCTTTGTAAAGCTTCTCTGCCTTGCTCTAAATCAGCAGTTTTCATGCAGCTGTTCCCTCATCAAGGTACTCTTTACTGTCATCATCTTTGCACGAAATACTGCTTACCCCACACTCATCCTGGGCACATAGCATGAGACTTTACTCACCAGTCCCTGTAAGCTCAGTCTGGCTTAGGCACTTGAGGAACTTGTAAAGCCACCACTTTATAAGGTGTTGGTACTTACTGGCATTGCAGGGGCAGTGTGTGGCCTATTTCGGTTAAGGAGCTGCTGATACTGACCGTGAACAATGAAGATGTGATCCCAGACCTGGACTAACAAAGGCAGGTTAATAAGAAACTCAAGAGAAAGTTAATAGAGAAAAAGCAGAATATGTGGCTTGATGAAGTTTTTTTTTTAGCTTAGAAAATAATTTTCCCCAAATAGAAAGCCAACCCCAGTGTTTCCTTAGAAATTAAAGCTGGCTGTCTACTCAGTCACCTGAGGTTAAAAAAAGGAATATGGCCGGGTTCGATGGCTCACACCTGTAATCCTAGCACTTTGGGAGGCCAAGGCAGGCAGATCACTTGAGTCTAGGAGTTCAAGACCACCCTGGATAATGTGGAGAAACTCTCTCTCTACAAAAAATACAAAAAGCTCTTCACAGGGCTGAGGTGAGAGGTTGAGGCTGTGGTAAGCCGAGAGATTGCACCACCGCACTCCAGCCTGAGTGACAGACCAAAACTGTCTCAAAAAAAAGGAATATGATCATTAGCTGTAAGGACTAAGAAGAAAAATTTGACAAATTTATGTCCAATTTATAAAAGATGCCTTTTCTGTTACTGACCTGTAATTATTATACAAAAAGATTATACCTAAACAGAAAAAGAAGTACAGTGGAGTACAGTGGTATGATCTCAGCTCACTGCAGCCTCCGCCTCCCAGGTTCAAGCAATTCTCTTGCTTCACCCTCCTGAGTAGCTGGAATTACAGGTGTGCTCTGCCAAGCCTGGATAATTTTTTTTGTATTTTCAGTAGAGACGAGGTTTCACCATGTTGGCCAGGCTGGTCTCAAACTCCTGACCTCAAGTGATCTGCCTGCCTTGGCCTCTCAAAGTGCTGGGATTACAGGCATGAGCCACTGTACCCAGCCAAAAGTTCTTACAGTTATAATTTTGTATATTTAGCCCAAAATAAAAATATTTCTAAGTATATATTTAATATGCCTCTATGAATGTATTTACTGTAACTTAAAAACAAGCTGTAGCTGTATTTTCTTCTAAGATTTATTCTACTTTGTGCTTATTTATATTAGCTTCACTAATTTTACATATTGTAGCATAAAATTAAAGTCCTAGTATTTGTTCTCAAACTCCTTTCAGTGTATCACCTGGTCTTTTACTTCAGATGTTAGGAGCATCTTAATTTGTGGGGTAATTATTTTATCTGTGTGTAAAAATTCTTCACATAGATTATTTTATCTAACAACCCTTTGAAATAGACAAGCCTGCTGTTATCCTTAATTGCCAGATTAAGAATTAGAACTAAAGAGTACTGAGCCAGACAATCCTCAAATCTGGGCCTTCTGACATGTTTGACTTCTCCTGTGTGTAATAATAGTTTTCTAATAAGTTTGCCATATGGCATATGAAATAAACTAAATGCAGAGTCAGGTAACCTACTAGTCCTCCTGCACAGGTGGTGGGAGATTTGGGTTATTAGTCTCTCATTTTTTTAGTATAATTTCTCACAAATTACCTTACACATTTTTCCTTAGCTTTTCAAGAGTTAAAAGTGATTCAGTTCTTTTATTATTTCATGATACTATTGTAACTGATTATTTCAGTTTGGGAAACCAAAATTGTTGTTAAAAAATAGGTGACTAAAAAATTGTCAGGCTGGAGCTACATCACTAGTTGTAAAAATACACAAACCCTGGGCCTGGTGCAGTGGCTCATGCTTGTAATCCCAGCACTTCTTGGGAGGCTGAGGTGGGAGGATCCCCTGAGGTCAGGGGTTTGAGACCAGCCTGACCAACATGGAGAAACCCTGTTTCTACTTAAAATACAAAATCAGCCAGGTGTGGTGGTACACACCTGTAATCCCAGCTACTGGGGAGGCTGAGGTGAGAGAATCGCTTGAACCTGGGAGGCAGAGGCTGTGGTGAGCCAAGATCATGCCATTGCACTCCAGCCTGGGCAACAGGACTGAAACTCCATCTCAAAAAAAAAAAGGAAAAAAAGAAAGAAAATTAAATAGGATCCATTTACAAAGTATTAAAATTTAATTTATACTTTGTCAGGGTCTCCTGATATTCTTCACATGGTAATTTAATTCAATA
>NW_016107455.1:2474626-2496109 GCF_001604975.1 Cebus imitator
GATATGCATGTTTGTAACTTGCTGCATGTTTGACCATAGCGTATCTGTGAGGTCATTTAAGCTAGCTACTCAGGACCACAGAAGTTTTAGCTGTATTTCCTTTGAGTGGTAGCCTCTGGGTTTCTGTTAGTCACTTTGTAGTTTTCTCTTTTTGTGTCCACCAAAGGCCAGAAGAGGGAACCAATGCTTCAGGGGCAAAAGAGAGACCAGAATGCAAAACTTTAAAGGGGCTGTAATGAAAAGAAGTGCAGCCCCAAGGCCTTCTCCCTAACTTAAAATATGCCATGTACCATATTTTATGCAGGATGTGTTCTGTCTGCAGTGGAACAATCTGTCGGATAATCTGAGAGTTTTCCTCTGGGACATTGAAGCAAAATCCTTCACCAGCTCATAGAGAGATTTCTAGATTTAATTCTAGATCATAAAAAGAAAGAATGCTACCAAAATTCTTAGAAGTGATCATTACACTTAGAAACTTAAATGCCAGAACTAAATACTATGATCATTCTCTTTCATACTACCTTGGCTTTTTCAAGATATATTTTTTCAACATATATTTTGGTGTAAATATAATGCATTTTAATTTTTTTTTTACTTTGCAAGATTTTTGTTAGTTTCTCCTTTTATCCTTACAGTAAAATATATTTGCTGTGAAGTTGAACTTAGGAATCACAGTCACACCACATTTACCTATGTGTGATTTATACAATTGGGTCACTAGGTAGGAAGAAAACACACATTCCAAAAACAAGAATTGAGATGAAAAATGAATTTGAGAATAGAAGTAGAATATCAACATTTGATACCGTGTTGAAGCTTTTGCTTATAAGTGACAGGGCCGACAAGTCACTGTACTTTTATGTTTTTAATTAATGTGCTCATTAGGAAAAAAATTGGAAAATTTCAAAAAAAGGAAAAAATTACTCACTATCCTATCACTCTAAGGTAGGTAACCACTGTTTATTAACATTGTGGTGCATTTCTTTCCAGTTTCTTTACATACTTGAGGTCATACTATGTGAACAGCTTTATAGCTTGTTTTGTACTCTCAACATTTAACAGAGATTAGGCCTTTAAAACTGAGGTTTGAGGGTTACTTGCTTCACAAAACAGAAAGTGGAATGTTCTTAGCACTTCTTTAAGATACTTCACCCTAGTGACTTCATCTACATTACTACAATTTATGTAATTTAAATTCTCAAGAAGCAGGCCATTGTGCCCAAACAGAAGCATTGCCACCCATGTAATGACTGTTGTCCCCTCAGAGTAGGCCATGGTCTAGTAGTAGTAAGATCCACAAGAACAAGCCCCAGGGTAGCAGATTGCTGACAGAGAGCCACAAGGCCTTCCTAGTGGTCATCCATGCTTCATGCCCCTCCTGCATGTGGGCCAGCTCCAAGTTGTTTCAAACCTTTGTCTTTTTAAAGTGCTAGCTTTGCCTGAATATTATTTCCTATTAAAGAAACAACACAGAATTACTGGACTTGAAACTTGTAGGCAAATTTTAGGAAATGGAAGGTCAAATATGCTGACAAATTCATAATTTTAAATGGAGGATGCCAGAGGGGAAAAACAAAAAGTTCTGTCTTTTCAACTAAAAATATTATACCACTCCCTGGAGATCAGATATTGCACACTTTGGGGCTCTGAATTATAGGGATCTAGCTATCACATTTTAAAATTGAAGCATTCAGTTCAGTATTAATTGAAAATAATTTTTCTTTTTTTTTCTTTTTTTTTTTTTTATAACCTGGCAACTTTCATTAAATAATTTTTCAATTCATTGAAAAAATAACTAGATTTTATAGAAAAACAAAAATGAATAATAATGATCTTTACCCTTCTAGGTAGTAGGATGTACTTAGTAACTTAGTAGAGGAAATGAGATGGATGTACAAGTTGTGGAATTACAGGCAAGTTAATTTAAAAGCAAGGAAGGAGAAAGTAGTTCTGGCAAGAGAATAATGCATCATGAAGGAAAAGAAGATGAGAAAAAAATATGGGGTGAATTTTATCTTGTAGAGATAGGCAAGACAATTAAAAGAGCCTTCACAGATATACATCCCAAAGAAGTTCAAGGCACATTCCAGAGATTATGAGCAGCCTTCTTTCAGTTTTATTTCTTTTATAAATAGCTCTAGAGAGGATGCAGATAAATACACAGAATTTAAATTGACCAGAATTTTGTTACCCAGAGAAAAGTTCTGTGAAGGTTGCTAGTCATCTTTCTATGCATATGATTAGATTAGAACATGACTAGCCTTAAACATTTTAATCAATAAAAGGTTTTTTTTAAAGATTTGAATAGAACAGATTTTCAGTGGTTGTTCAGCTGTGCTTGCTTTCTGAAGAAATGTCGCTGATGTTTTTCATTACACTTATATGCCTGACACAGTGCACATGTTCATAAACAATCACTGACAAATGCCTGTATTCCTTTGACAGCATTTCAGATTTTCAAGACAGCAAATCTCTGTTGAGCCTGTGTAAACCAGGCCATGTGCTTATAGATGCCTGATACTCTTGAGTTGAATTCAGTGCTGAATCCAAATGAAGGATGAGTGGCTCCCAGAGGGGGGTCATCCCAAGTTCATTTCCTGTTCATGAGCCAACAGATAACTTACTGGGTGGATCTGTGTACATTTTCTGTAACATAATGAATAATTATTTACTTGAAATACTATTTTTTGTCCAAAGATGGAAATTTTTAAATTCTAAAATTTAAAATTTCAATATAAAAATAAGCATAAAGTCCAAATTACCTGAAATCTTGCCATACAGACATAAAGTATATATATATATTTAGTCCTTTGGCTTCTGACAGAGATAAAATGTTTTGGCAAATGTTTACCCAGCCCTACCCCCAGCCCCCTAGTGTGTGGGTGTTTTTTTCCTACTCCAAAAATTGTGGTCATCTTTCTATATCAGTAAATATCAATCAGGAATGTACCTTTTGATGCAAACCACTAAAACTCTCTGCAACTCTTTGTACTCCCACCAAAAGTTATGCCAGAAGTAGGTTTAATCAGTCTAATGTTGGAGGTAAATTGTATTGATGTGTAACAGAAAAGTACACAAATTGTAAGTTTACAGCTTAATGAACTTTTAAGAAGTAAACACACTTGAAAATCCATTATCTACATCAAGAAGCAAAACATTACCAGCACCCCAAGAAGCCATCCTCATGTCCCCTTAAGTAACTACTTCCACAAGGGTAACCACCATCTTATTACCCAATTTGTAATCTTCCGTAACGTGATAGGTTAAAAAAAAAATCTTGTTTTAGTTTCTGGTTAATTTTCTGAAGTTACTGCTTAGATTATTTATAAAATGCATTGGGGTGGGGTGCAGTGGTTCAAGCCTGGGTAACATAGCAAGACCCAATCGCTAGACAAAATTTTTAAATTAGCTGGGCATGGTAGCATGCACCTGTAGTTCTAGCTATTTGGAAGGCTGAGGCAAGAGGATGGCTTGAGCCCAGAAGTTCAAGGTTATAGCGAGCTATGATCATACCACTGCACTCCAGCCTGGGCGACAGTCTCTAAATAAATAAATAAATTAATTAATTAATAATCATTGTTAGGCCCAGCTTTTGGAGGTTTAATCTCCTCCTCCAGAGAAATAAATAGCATCTGTTGAAGGTTGCAGAATATGAAATGACTTGCCCTAGTTGAAAAGAAGCAAAGATTCTACAGTATGACCTTTGCGTGATATATTATTTTCTCAGTAAACAGTTTCTTTGGGACAGGCACTGTAATTAAAAAATAAAAAGCATCTGAGTTTTCTTTGAAATGACAAATTTGCTGGAAAGATCAGTACTTTCTGCTGCTGGAGAGTATATTCTGTTTATAAACATGAATGAGGATATGAATGAGGCTAGAAGCTGACCTCTGCTGGAGGTTTCTGGTATGATTTGGAGGGAGGAACCCTAGTCTTCCCTGGTGGCTGCTAGCCTTTCATTTAGCTCAAGCCTGCCTGCCTCTAGCTTTTCCTTGTAACTTCTCTTTTCATTTTTCTTGTGCTATTTTCTGCTATGACAGCAAATTTTGCCTAACAAAATGTGGTTTTCCATGTGACATTACCTTGATAAACAATCTAGCAATCGACTATTAAAATTAAATGTGCATAAGCAATTTGCCAGGCTGTATCTCATCACAAATATAGTCACATGCCGAATAACAACATTGCAGTCAACAACAGACCACATATACATATAGGCAGTGGTCCTGTAAGATTATACTACTAGATTTTTGCTGTACCTTTTCTATGTTTAGATATACAAATTACCATTGTATTACAACTGCATACACTACACAGTACAGTAACCTGCTGGACAGGTTTGTAGCCTGGGAGAAATAGGCTATATCGTATAGCCTTGGTGTGTAGTAGTCTATGCCATCCAAGTTCATGTAAGTACACTCCACAATATTTGCACAGACAAAATTGCCTAATGACAATTCTTCCCTAGAATGTATCCCCATTGTTAAGCGACACATATCTGTAATGAAATTCAGTCCCAGAAGGAAGAGAAGAAGTAACTGTTCTGTTTTTCTCCAGGACTCGACAAGGAGAACGTTGAGCTCTCCCCTACCACTGGCCATTGTAACAGTGGACGAACTCGCCACGGATCCGCAAGCCAAGTGCAGAAGCAAAGAAGCGCTGGCAGTTTCAAACGTAATAGCATTAAGAAGATCGTGTGAAGCTTGCTTGCTTTCTTTTTTTAAATCAACTTAACATGGGCTCTTCACTAGTGACCCCTTCCCTGTCCTTGCCCCATCCCCCCATGTTGTAATGCTGCACTTCCTGTTTTATAATGAACCCATCCGGTTTGCCATGTTGCCAGATGATCAACTCTTGGAAGCATTGCCTAAATTTAATGCTGCCTTTTCTTTAACTTTTTTTTCTTCTACTTTTGGCGTGTATCTGGTATATGTAAGTGTTCAGACAACTGCAAAGAAAGTGGGAGGTCAGTAAACTTTAACTGAGAACATCTCAATTGTAAAAGAGAGGATGAATTCTTGAATACTGCTACTACTGGCCAGCGATGAAAGCCATTTGCACAGAGCTCTGCCTTCTGTGGTTTTCCCTTCTTCATCCTACAGAGTAAAGTGTTAGTCCTATTTAATACACTTTTCAAGATAGAAGTTTATGAGAGAAATAATATTATAACCCCAGTATGTTTAATCTTTTAGCTGTGGCCTTTTTTCTAACCTTACAAAACCGAACCAACCATAGAGGTCAAGCCTCAGTGACTTGATACCATAAAGCCACAGACAAGGTACTTGGGGGAGGGGGGGAGGGAAATTTCATATTTTATAGTAGATTCTTAAGAAATACTAACACTTGAGTATTAGCAATAATTACAGGAAAATAAGTGTGACCACATATATCTTAACATTACTGAATTAAAACTATGGCTTCTAAGTCCTTATCCAAACTCAGTCATCCAAACTAGCTTATTTGTTTCTCCAGTTGATTATCTTTTAATTTTTAATTTTGCTAAAGGTGTTTTTTTGTGTTTTGCTTTTTGTAAACCAAAACTATACTAAGTATAGTAATTATATATACATATATATACATATATATGTGTGTGTGTGTATATGTATATATATATGTATATTTTTTCCCTCTTCCTCTTCTTCCCTAAATAATTCTGAGCAGGGTAATCAGTGAACAAAGTATTGAAAATTGTTCCCAGAAAGTAATTGTCATAGATGTTTGCATTAGCTCCATAGGAAAATGGAATGGTACGTGACATTTAGGGTAGCTGATATTTTTATTTTGTTAAATAATTTCCAAGAATAGAGTATGGTGTATATTATCATAAATTTCTTTGATAAGATGTATTTTGAATGTCTTTTAATTTTCCTCCTCCCCTCCAAAAAATCAGAAACCTCTTAAGAAAACAATGCTAGAATTGCATTTAATCACTGTGAAAAGACTGGTCGGCCTGCATTAGTATGACAATAGGGGGGCCATTAGAGTTGCTGCTATACTGGTGGTATGGATTATCATGGCATTGGAATTTTCATAGTAATGCAGATCCAAGTTCTTTGTGGTACCTGCAGTGTACAAAATAATTGGACTTCAGTGAGCATATTGGTATCTGGATGTTCCAATATAGAACTAAACCATATTTATTACAAAAAGATATTAATCCCTCTACTCCCAGGTTCCCTTTTTATGTTAAGATATAATGGCTTTGGGAGGGGAAAAAAGAAACCTAGGGGAGAGGGGAGTTTCATGTAGTGCTCTTCATTAGAGAATTTCAGTAAATTAAATTCCACAGCTAATTCAATAAAGAATGGTACATTTAAGTGTTCTGATTTTAATAATATAACACATTTCACATTTATCCACACCGTAACAATGTAATATGTTAATGTAAATAAAATTGTTTTTGATACTCAGAAATAACAAGAATTTAATTTTTTTAATTTGTTTACAGTCCTGGGAAAAGTAAGAATTATTTGCCAAAATAAAAGGAAAGAAAACCTTAGTATTATTAGTGACTTTAACATAGAATTGTTGGAAATATTGAAGACAGGTGCAATTTACTAAACTTTTGTTTTTAACTATTGTAGAGGCTGCATTAGAAGAAAATGTTTATAATAACAGAGCAACTGAGACTATAAAGAAGCTAAAATTAGAACTGAGTTTAGAAATAGATCAGTAACCCAGTGCCAAGGATGCCAAGCTGCCACCGTGGTCTTGGCTCTCCCACAACCCAGTGTTTCTGGGGTAAGTTTCAAGTTTCTAGGCCGTGGAGTAGCAGGCAATGTAAGCCTTTAATAACTTTAGTTCATAATAACTTTAGTTCAATGTTTTTTTTTCTTCTTTTTTTTTTTTGTTGGTTTGGTGCATATGATGGTGGGTGTTAATGCTATTTTGCTCTTCCCATCAAAATAGAGAGACTTCCAGAGGTTTACTGTTAAAAATATTGATCTTTGCATAAACAAGTTTACCAAGGTATAGTATTTCATTCCTTCTGAAATGATCAGCGTTGCACAAATCAAAATTGAGCCGCCTTTGAAGTGCAAAAATACTTTTGACTAGTACATCCTAGGAATTCGAAAACTTACTAAGGTTTAAAATTTACCTTGTTTAAAGACTTTTGAGGAAAATCTAGCTTTCCAAGTAACTAAAATGTACATGGGATAAACCTATGTGTTTATCACCACTATGTGTTCCCTGAGAAATGCAGCACTTTGTTAGTCTTCATACTTTGTGATCTATAAATGAAATTCTGAGGTTTAGAGCAAGTTGCCCATTTTTGTGTAATTGACATAAGTTCTGTTGAGAATATTATAAGTAATTCATCTTCAGTTTGTGGTTGTTTCCCCTGACTTTTTAAAGAGGAAAACGGGAACTCAGTCACATTTTTGTCCTGCATAATCTACCTGTTCTGCCAGTACTCCCATCGAGGGGCGTGCCCTTAGTTGCCGAGATGGAGATGCAGTTCACTAGCTTTGGGGCAAAGTGGCTAGAGCTCTGTCTTCTGTTCACTCAACACCTGTCCATGACTGAGCCAGGTGCCCAGGACACATCCTGAACAGTCAGCCTCTATCCTGTGTCCTAGTCGGGGAGACAGAGTGTCAGCCAGCAACACTCCCAAGTTTGTAGGTTTTAGGAGTTTTCAGTTTGTTTGGGCTTTTTGTTTTTTAGTTTTGTTTCTACATCCTCCCTGACTCCCAGGCATAATGAGGCATGTCTTACTCAATGTTATGCAATGGATTTAGACAAAAATTCATTCTTAGTGTCAGCCACACAATTTTTTTTAATGCAGTATATTCACCTGTAAATAGTTTGTGTAAAATTTGACAGAAAAGTATATTTACTACACTGTAAATACATGTGATGATATATTGTATTATTTTGCTTTTTTGTAAAGCAGTTAGTTGCTGCACATGGATAACAACAAAAATTTGATTATTCTCATGTTAGTATTGTTAACTTCTCCTTGCGACTGCGTTACATCATTTAAAGAAAATGCTGTGTATTGTAAACTTACATTGTATATGATAACTTACTCTCCTTTCCATCAGGCCTAAACTTTGACAGTTCCTTTGTCTCCAACCTTGTTAATACTGTAAGCAGTTGTATGCCAGCAGGAAAAATACTGCCCAGCAGACAAAATCGATCATTGTAGGAGAAAATCATAGAAATCCATTCAGATCTTTATTGTTCCTCACCCCATTTTCCTCCTTGTGTATGTACTCCCCACCCCCCTTTTTTAAAGTAAAATGTAAATTCAATCTGCTCTAAGATATGAGGAGTTATTTAATTTCTTTACATGTATCCACCTCTGTTTTCTCACTTCCCCCCAGTTTTCTCAGTTCTTTTGAAACATTAAGGCCATTTTCTTTAAGGATGTTTTTGGCTCTCCGACTCCCCATGGGAAAGATCTTTCCATTTCCAGAACTTCTCCACACTAAAAGTGAAATATTTTGGTGAAATGCTTTTTTAGGGCCTGCCAACCTCGGGTGAGTCTATTCTCTGGGATAAGCTGGCTTCTGTTAAAATGAAGCCAGTCAGAAATGTCAGGTCATCCCAAGATTGACCAATCAGAGGGTAGTTCTCTAACTTTTCAGCTTTCCTACTATTGAATCTTCTGTGACGCTACACGTGTACACAATGTAAACCACCTCCTCTGGCTCAGCTGCCCCGTGTTACTGTTTCACTTAATTGATTATGTGGGGTACCTCCCCTGATCAATGGAGAAAGAACCCAGCCCAGACCCAGTGGGCAGGACAGAGCTATCAGAAGGGTAATAGTGTCTGACATTGAACAAAGGACTAAAAAAGACCATGTGACAAATACCTGCAGGTCTGAGGCAAGTATGGGTCTGTTTATGGGCAGGCTTGGAAAGTAGGGGTACCTCACCTGGGTCCCCATCCCAGTCCCCTAAGGTAAAGGCAAACTTTCCAGGGATGGGCTATGGGGAGAAAGAGTGTGTGTTTAAGCTTCTTTTTTTTTTGAGACAGAGTTTCACTCTTGTTGCCTAGGCTGGAGTGCAATGACATGATCTTGGCTTACCGCAACCTCCGCTTTCCCGGTTCAAGTGATTCTCCTGCCTCAGCCTCCCAAGTAGCTGAGATTACAGGATCTCACAATGATGCTGGCTAATTTTATATTTGTATTAGAGATGAGGTTTCCTCCATGTTGGTCAGGCTAGTCTCGAACTCCCAACCTCAGGTGATCCTCCCGCCTCGGCCTCCCAAAGTGCTGGGATTACAGGCATGAACCACCGTGCCCCGAGTGTTTAAACTTAAGCGATTTTACTGAGCACCAGTGGTTTAAAGACCACTGGAGTAGAGAACTGAAAACTCAAATACTGCAAATAGCTGCCTTTTCCCTGCGGCCTAAAGCATCTTATAAGGTCCAAACGAGGGGGATGTCTTTAGGGTAGTCACCCTGTAGATCACAGCTCTCCATTCCTGGACAACAAGCTCCCTGAGGACATGGGCCACTTAGTACATCTTGTATGGGCTCTCTGCCTGTTGTCTGCTTTGCTTTCCGGGACACCCTTAGGGTTGTCTAGCCATTCCGAACTGCCTGGCTTGAAGAGTTGATTCCCAGGGGGTGCTGAGGAGGGTCTAGAGGTGCTGGAAGAATAGTAAAAAATCTACAACCAAGTGGTAGCATCTCAGTGTTCCCCTTCCAGAAAGTAGCCCATCCCCACCACCACCAAGGTAAGCCCCTAGTGGTGGTAGGCGTCTTGGAAATTTACCTTCATTACTAATTGTCCCTTGGTTTCTACCAGTAACACTTCCTAACCTGCTCACTGCCACATCTGAACTCTTTGAAGGGCAATTAATTCCCCCAAGTAATCTGCCAGACCTATCTTCATTAGAAAATCAGTCTTCATGATGAGACTTGATTATGAGAGAACAACAACAAAAAAAATTGGAAAAGAAATCAGTCTTCATACTGAGGTGAGTTCCACTTAGCACCCTTTTAGCTGCCAGTTTAAAAGAAGCCCTTTTGTAATGTTGATTATGTTTCTATAAATATTAGAACCAGCCAGGTGAAGTGGCCCACGCCTATAATCCTAGCACTTTGGGAAGCCAAGGTGGGCACTTGAGGTCAGGAGTTTGAGACCAGCCTGGCCAACATGGTGAAACCCCATCTCTACTAAAAATATAAAAAATGGCTGGGCATGGTGGCTCACACCTATAGTCCCAGCTACCAGGAGGCTGAGGAGAGAATTGCTTGAACCCAGGAGGCGGAGGTTGCAGTGAGCTAAGATCGCACCTCTGCACTCTAACCTGGGAGGCAGAGCCAGACATTGTCTCAAAAAAGAAAAAAAAAAAAAAGTATGTACTACAGCAACATAGTCACTGTCAGTTTGAATCTCTCACATTTTGTTCTTTTAGAAGCGCTGGCTAATCATAAGTTTCATAAAGTAATGTGGAGGTATAATTTTAATCAGTTGGTTTGGCTTTTTAAACAATTATCTTCTCAAAATCCGTTTACACTATGTGTCTGTATGCATATTACATATGCATATGTAGATGCATATTTCAAGTTTCCAAAACAGCTTCATACATTTTACCTACATTGGGCCAAGTTATTTTGTCATTTTTTTTTCTCTCCCCTGCATCCCCTTCATTATTTTGTCTTTTTAAATTTTCTCCAAAAGGGCATATTGCAAAATTATTTTAGGTCCTTTACTGTGTCTTTATGCTGGGAGTCTAGCTAATAGTGATAAAGGGCATTAAGCTTCTGGGGTGACATGGTTCAGAACTTTCCCCACTGGCCACTTCCACATAAAACAAGATAGTCACATTGGAATCTTAATAGGACCCTTTCCTGCTCAGAAGTTCAGAGAGCATTGCCTAAATTAATATTTTTAAGGGAAGAAAATGTTGACCTATATAACCTTAGCTGATTGCTCAAAGAAACATTTTCTGTTAGTTATAAAGAAGAAAGCTTGGCCTTTGTCCTCTATGACCTCATGGCTTAGTGGGGAAAACAGCTACACAAACAATGACCACAGTGTCCCAAGGTGTGGGTGGGGTTCTCAGAGGGTCTCGGAGTGACTGGCATGGTTGGCAGCTGAGGAGGTGGGTCTTGAAAAATGACCAAGAAGTTTGTCCAGGTTGAAACGTGTCCAGTGAGCAGTTGAAAATAGGGTTTTGGAGTCTTTAATGGATAGGAGGTAACCAAGGCCATTAACAGACTGGCCCAGAGAGGGCAAGTAGCGGAGAAATATTTAGTCAGAAAGTGGCACACCACAGGAGATTGGCTTCTCATGTTATTTTTCTCCATTCTTATGTCCCACGTTGAAGAATGCAGCCAAATTTTCTACATTTAAAAAGTACATCGGCCGGGTTCAGTGGCTCAGGCCTATAATCCCAGCACTTTGGGAGGCCAAGGCGGGCAGATCACCTGAGGTCAGGAGTTTGAGACTAGCCTGACCAACATGGAGAAACTCTGTCTCTACTAAAAATACAAAATTAGCCAGGCATGATGGCACATGCCTGTAGTCCCAGCTACTCAGGAGGCTAAGGCAAGAGAATCCCTTGAACCCGGGAGGCAAAGGTTGTGGTAAGTTGAGATCATGCCATTGCACTCCAGCCTGGGCAACAAGAGTGAAACTCCATCTCAAAAAAAATAAATAAATAAAGTACATTAAAATATGCCTGGGCCGGGCGTGGTGGCTCACACCTGTAATCCAAACACTTTGGAGGCCAAGGCGGGCAGATCACTTGAGGGCGGGAGTTCAAGACCAGCCTGACCATCATGGTGAAACCCCGTCTTTAAAAAAAAATAAATAATAAAAAATTTTTAAAAATGATATGCCTTAGCCTCAGGCCACAAAAATAACAACACTTTCTGTCCTAGCAATTATAAATGCTTTGAGTCTGGCCCAAAGTTGAAGTAGAAAGAAATGGGTGGTAAAGAGATACTCTCTTTGCAATTTGGTACTTTGTGAATGGAAGGCAGAAAGGAATTCTGTGATCTGTGCCTTCATAAAAAAAAAAAAAGGCTCCACCAATACCACTGTTACTCATATCTAGGATTCTACAGGAGCCAAAAAAATCATTATCAAAATACCAAGTCTTTTTGAGTGTGCAGCAGTCAGTCATTCAGCAAACATTTGCTGTGTTCCTTGCTGTCACTCGATTTGAGCACCAGCACCTCTTGGAAATGCTTTCTGATCTCCCATTGGCTGCCCTGAGAGCCCTTCTCTTGCTTCTGTGACAGCTTCTCTATACAACAACATTGTAATCATCAACTATCTTCCTATGTCCCTGGTTAGGACTTCGAGCCTCCCAGTGTAGGGAACATGCTTTGTTCAAAGGTGCTCAATGGATAGTTGCTGAATAACACTGAAGGCTTTATGTTATAAAAAATGATGTAAATAGAATAATGGGAAAAAAGACCCCATTCACAATAGCAACCCCAATACAAAATCCCTAACAAAGGTGATCTGTGTAATAAAGACCTATTGAAAATTCTAATCCAGACTTTGAGATTTCACAGATCAGTAACATTTCCAAAATATATTTCATCAACGTATGCATTTAGAAACAACAAAAAATATATCTAACTTTTTTGTAATATTCCATTTCAACTCTGAGTAGTGAGGGAGGGAATCAACTGGATATAGTTCTCTAAAAAGGAATGAATTTTCCTTTATAAAAGTCACTATGTTGACCTCAATTTTCTCTCATTGCTGCTGCTTGTTCTCTGCACACCACTGCTCAGCACACAGGCATGTCAGGGGCTGCGCTGACAGGAGACTCCAGCAAATGGAGAGGCAGACCACAGGCCTGGGTTGGAGAGCTAAATAGCGTTGAAAGCCAGATCTTCCAGAATAAACGAACTGGCTTAACATAATTCTGATCAAGATACCAACAAGAAGAGAGTGTATCCAGACAAAATGATCTTTGGAAAATATTCTTGTCGAATAAACAAAGCATGGCTAACAACAGGTAGTTGAAAACTTTCCTTACTAGATAGTAAAACAAAATTTTTAATGCTTAAATTCTAATGGTAATTAGAGTAAATAAATAGAATGGAACAGGCTAGAAGTTCCAGATTATGCTTTTTTTTTTTTTTAAAGATGGGGTTTCACCATGATGGCCAGGCTGGTCTTGAACTCCTGACCTCAGGTGATCCACCCACCTTGGCCTCCCAAAGTGCTAGGATTACAGGCATGGGCCACCGTGCCCAGCCTGATTTTTTTTATTTAAAAAGAAAAGCATGAGTAACTCCCAAAGTAGTGGCTTCAAAGCCACAAAAGCTTATTTCTCACCTCTGCTACATGTCCATCACTGGTTATCAGAAGGCTAGGCTCTCCCTGATTTCTCGGGACTCCAGAGTAAGTGATCAGCCATCTCTGATCACTCGCTCATTTGATCCACAAATGGCTAGCAATCATGCCAGAGGGAAGGGACTCTGGCCACACTGTCCAACCACTGTGAGGATGGAAATGTTCCGAGGGAAGCTGAAACAAAGGGTACCATTTTCATGTGTCACATTAGCAAAGACATACTGGCACAGGACCACAGTGTGGTGCAGTGAGTTCTTCCCGCACTTGGCCTCATTTTTCTGTATTACCAGTTCCACATCTGCACTGTCCAGGACAGCTGCCGCTAGCCACATGTGGCCATTGAACACTTGACATGTGGTTAGTGAGAATGGGGAACTGAACTTTTATATTAATTAAATGTGAAGAGTTCCATGTGGTACTGGCTACTAGATTGGACAGAGCAGCATCTGGAAGCTCTTGCATCAGCAATTAAAGGCTTGAGGCCAGATGTACAGTCACTTCTCACAGTCATTGCCAGAACTTATCACGCAGCTTCACAAAGTCATAAGGGTAAAAATCACTGTCTTCCTCTCTCCAAAAGGAAAAGAGCTGGAAACGTTGGCCAAGTCCACCAATGACTCCTATAATAGAGAAGGACTTTGTAAGCTTAAAAGTAGTGTAAGTGCCAGCCACAGTGGCTCACACCTGTAATCCTAGCACTTTAGGAGGCTGAGGCCGGTAGATTGCCTGAGCTCAGGAGATCGAGATCAGCCTGGACAACATGGTGAAACCCCATCTCTATCAGGCATGGCAGCGTGCATCTGTAATCCCAGCTACTCGGGAGACTGAGGCAGGAGAATCGCTTGAACCCGGGAGGCAGAGGTTACAGTAAGCTGAGGTTGCACCATTGCACTTAAGCCTGGGTAACAGAGCAGGACTCATCTCAAAAAATTTAAAAAAATTTTTAAAAACAATGTAAGCTTAAAATCAGAAATCCTAAGGGTCCTACACTGATGTGGCCCAACATTAAAATGTCCCCATGTCTAAAAAAATCACACACAAAATTAAAAGGCCAACCAATGGGGAAATCGCTCTCATTATAAAGAGTTCATAAAAATCCACTTAAAGAAAAGACCTAAGTAGAAAGAAAAAATGGGCAAAGAACATAAATGACCAATCCACAGAAATATTCTACCAACTGCTGTTTATGATGGAAAAGGTCATCATACTCATTAGTAAATAAAAAATGCAAACAGAAACAGTGGGATACCTGATACAAATTGTCATTCGTCACATTAGCAAAGACATGCTTAACTAATAGTCAGTGCAGGTCAAGAATGTGGCGAAAGAGTTCTTCCTGCACTTGGCCTCATCTCTCTGTATTACCAGCCTTAAAAATGTCCATCCTATTTGCCCTAGTAACTATCTAGGAGTCTAGCCTGGAGAAACAAATGGTAAAAGAGTGAAGACTTTCATCAAATATCGGAAAGCCTGAAGACAACCAAAATACTGGTGAAATTATCTACATTCATCCAGCACCTTCTGGAAGCTGACACTTCCTTACACAGCCTTTAAAAAATGGGCTTAAAGAAGGCTGGGCACAGTGGCTCATGCCTGTAATCCTAGCACTTTGGGAGGCCGAGGTGGGTGGATCACCTGAGGTCAGGAGTTCAAGACCAGCCTGGCCATCATGGAGAAACCCCATCTTTAAAAAGAAAAAAAAAAGGGCTTAATAATATTTAGCCAGGCGCGGTGGCTCACGCTTGTAATCCCAGCACTTTGGGAGGCCAAGGCAGGTGGATCACCTGAGGTCAGGAGTTCAAGACCATTCTGGCCTGGCCAACATGGAGAAACCCTGTCTCTAAAAAAAAAAGAAAAAAAAAAGGAATAATATTTAAATTTTTTGGGGGTGGCAACTTCCAATAAAATCAAGTTTTAAAACTACATAAGAGGGCTAATTCCCAATTATATAAATACAAATATATGTGTGTATATAGTTTTTGCATAGGATAAAGAAAAGGAAATATATTCAATGTTAACAATATGTATGGTTCACTTACTCCTTTTCGTGTCTACTTTCTAAGCTTTTTATAATGATCATTATTGCTTTGAAAACAAAAAGAGTTTTAAGAGATGAGGATAATGCTGACTTTTAATTGTACTGAAAAGAGTGTTTATGATAGCAGAGTTTATTTAGTATTACATTAACTACCACCTCTTTATCTTTTTCCTTTTATCAAAAGGTAGCTCTTTACCTAATTTGGATTATAGGGAGCTGGGTTTGTTTTCCTTTCTTAGGGGAATATCAGCTTAACTCGTTTAGAGTGGTGCAGGTGAACTGCTGTCAATTCCATAGGCCTAACCCCAAACCTTCACTGTTTCTTTATAACTTCTGCTCAACAGCTTGCAACCTTTCAAGGTTAACAAGGTTGACGGGGAATGGTCCTTGCTCTCAAGAAGCTCTCGGGTGGCCAATTGCAGTGGCTCACGCCTGTAATCCCAGCACTTTGGGATGCCAAAGTGGGCAGATCACCTGAGGTCGGGAGTTTGAGACCAACCTGACCAACAGGGAGAAACCCCATCTCTACTAAAAATACAAAAAATTAGCTGGGCATGGTGGCACATGCCTGTAATCCCAGCTACTCAGGAGGCTGAGGCAGGAGAATTGCTTGAACCCGGGAGGGAGAGGTTGCAGTGAGCCGAGATTGTGCCATTGCACTCCAGCCTGGACAAAAAGAGTGAGACTCCATTAAAAAAATACTCTCAGGCTACTAAGGGATCTATAAATATGTATAGCTGTAGAAATACATGGTGAAGGATGTGCACACCTAACCATAATTCAGTTAGTTCCCTCACCTCTTTGGGCTTTCAGGCACCTGTTCCCTCTCCTCTTACGGTTCTGAGAGCACTTCCTTCACCTGCCTCTTACCTCTCAGCTCTTTACCCTGTGTCTCTTTTTCTAATTTTGGAATGATCCCATCATCCCTGAGAAGAGGGCTGGGTGCCCTGGCCAGGGGAGACAGCCAATGGGCAGGGTATCCCTGTGTGTGCTGTAAAGTCTGCGGAAAGTTCTGTGAGGGCAGAGCAGTAAGAGCAGCTGACTCAGGGATCGCTTCTTGGAGGGGGTTGCATTTGAAGGATGGCTGTGGGGTTGGTGGAGGGAAGACAATCCAGGCAGAGGGAACAGCATATGCAAGGCAAGCCAGGCATTTCACTGATCAATTCCATGTTGAGTCACTGTCTTGGAGTCTATGCCACACAATGCCTGAGATATAGTAAGTGCTCAATAAGTGTAAACTGAGTGTAGTAGATGATGTTACTGCTCGGCCATGCTTTACAGAACAGAGAGCATCAGGCTGTAAAGGGCCTTCCTGCTTGCCGCTCACCCTGAGGATTGAGTTTTCCTTTTAGGCAGAAGGGGGCAGTAGAGAAGGCTGGAAGCCAGGGAATGTGAGTGGACTTGACTCACGGGGACACTGCTTCCTAAGCCAGGAGGGAAATACTGGTGCCCTGCCTGGAAGTGCATTGCAGGGGTCATTTCTGCAGCTGACAGAAGGATCTGGAGCCCAGTTGGGTAGAATAAGTTAAATTTTGACATTTCTTCTTAGAATCCTGGAAGGAATTTTAGCAATCAGCTGGTCCTGCTTCTAAGGGCCAGACAAGATTCTGGATATCCCTCACATCAAGAGCTCCTACAGCAAAAGAAAGATGAGGTCTCAAGATGCCCCCTTGTACCCCAGGTGTGCCCCAGTCTGGCCAGGGTCCTCAGTACTCTGCAGGCAGAGCTGGCTGTTTCTCCAAGCCGGGGCCTCTCTGTCTTTGCTCACAAACATATTTTGGGATCAGTGAAGAAGGAAGAGAAGTTCATAGCACCTTCTTCCCCTTCAAAGTGATCATTATTCATGGGTTTTTAAAAACCCAGCGGTTGTGAACATGAAGTAACTTCGAATCCTGCCCTGTCCGTTTCCAGACAACATGGACGATGAAGTCCAGGCTCACAGATTGAAATACAGAAATGTTCCCTCTTTTAGGCTGGTTCTAAACTGCTCCATACTGACACGTAATCACCCAGGTGCCAGGTACCATGCCAAGCGCTGGGTGAGGCATGTCACATTCTTTTTAAAATTAAACACCTGGAGGACCTCTGCAAGGTAGGAAAACTGAGGCTTAGAGAAATTAGCCTGTCCAGAGTCATGGGGCTAAAAGGGTGGTGATGTTGGTGCCCGGCTCCACTGTTTTAGATTCCAAAGCCTGGCTCTTAATCATCTTTGATGACTTCCACATGATATCTGTAGCATCGTATTCATTTATTGTGGCTGCTGTGGGCACTCCCACAAACTAGGTGGCTTAAAACACCAGAGATTTATTCTGTAACAGTTCTGGAGGCCAGAAGGCCAAAATCTAGGCGTCAGTGGGGCTGTGTGCCTCCAGAGGCTCTGGGAAGGATTCTGTTCCTTGCCTCTTCCAGTTTGTGATGGCTGCTGATGTTTCTTGGCTTACAGCCATACCACTCCAATCTCTGCCTCTGTGGTCACATTACCCTCTCCTTCTGTGTCACATCTGCCTCTGGTCCATCTTATAGATATGTGTGATTGCACTAAGGGTCCACCCAGCTAACCCAGAATAACCTCCCTGTCTCCAGATCCTGTTTTTCTTGTTGTTGGTTTTTTTTTTTTTTTTTGAGACGGAGTTTCTCTCATGTTACCCAGGCTGGAGTGCAATGGCGCGATCTCGGCTCACCGCAACCTCCACCTCCTGGGTTCAGGCAATTCTCCTGCCTCAGCCTCCTGAGTAGCTGGGATTACAGGCACGCACCACCATGCCCAGCTAGTGTTTTTGTATTTTTAGTAGAGACGGGGTTTCACCATGTTGACCAGGATGGTCTCAATCTCTTGACCTCGTGATCCACCCGCCTCGGCCTCCCAAAGTGCTGGGATTACAGGCTTGAGCCACCGCGCCCGGCTTGTTTTGTTTTGTTTTGAGACAGGGTTTCACTTTGTTGCCCAGGCTGGAGTGCAGTGGCATGATCTGGGCTCGAGCCATCCTCCCACCTCAGCCTCCCGAGTAGCTGGGACTGCAGGTACGTGCTACCACACCCGGATAATTTTTGTATTTTTTAGTAGAGACAGGCTTTCATCGTGCTGCCTAGGCTGATCTTGAACTACAGGGCTGAAGCAGTCTGCCCGCTTCAGCCTCCCAAAGTGCTGGGATTACAGGCGTGAGCACCTCACCCAGCCTCCAGATTCTTAATCATATCTGCACAGACCCTTTTTCTAATGAGGTAACATTTACAGCAGGGGTGCCCCACCCCCAGAGCACAGACCGTTACCAGTCCATGGCCTGTTAGGAAGCACAGCAGGAGGTGTGCAGCGGGTGAGTGGGCATTACCGCCTGAGCTCCACCTCCCGTCAGATCAGTGGCATTAGATTCTCATAGCAGCGGGAACGCTACTGTGAATGGCGCATGCGAGGGATCTAGGTTGCACACTCCTTATGGGAATCTGAAGCCTGATGATCTAAGTTGGAACCGTTTCACCCCGAGACCCTCTTTCCCCACACTCATCCAATACTAGTCCCTGGTGTCAAAAAAGGTTGGGGACCACTGATGTACAGGGACTGGGACATAGATACCATTTAAGGGGGCATTTTTCAGCCTACCACACCATATTTGTCCATTCCTTAATTTATTCCTACACAGACCCTAGTTGCGTATGGGCTTTAGGAGCTACAGAAATCAAGAGAGAAATGGACACAGTCCGTGCTCCCAAGGACCTCATGATCACTCCTGTGACCTTTCATACAGTTTCCCAGATGCTCCGGTGATAGACAACAGGGGTAAGAGATGGTAAGGGTAGCCACAAGGACAATAGTGTCACTAACCAGCAGCACTGTTCTGACACTTACCCGTGTGTATTAACCGACTCCCTCCACAGTCTTATCCCCACCTATAAGTGGGCTGCACAGTCTGTACTTTTCACCTCTGCAGGAGCACAGGGGAGAAGTGATCAAGGGGGCAAGGAAGGGGGTGGTCATAGAAGGTTTCCTGTAGGAAGTGCCACTTCCACAACACAAGGACAGGAATTAGAGAACGTGGAATTGGGTGGGGGTAGGATTGAGGCCTCCCACCTCCTAAGAAGAGGGAGGCAATAGGGAGCTTGGATGCTCCCAGACTAGTGTTAAGGAGAGGCAGGAGAGTGTGAAGACTCTGCAGGATCCCAGCTCAGGCAATGGCAGCCATTGAGGGTTCAGCAGAGAAGGGACCTGATCAAACTTGTTTCTCCTAGAGAAGGAGCTAGAATCCCAACTGTCCCTTCCATATATATTTCCCAGTGTATTTCCAGCCTGCCAAGGAAATCTCCTGGAGAAGCAGAGGACAGAAGGGAGACTCCTGGCCTTCCTGCTCTATCCATGGGGACCTCTTGCTTTCCTGGAGCAACCCCCTCCACCCTGAGGTTCCCAGGCCTGCGGCCGGTCCTGACAGTATTCTCTTGCTGTTTCTGCTTGGGGCTGCACTTTGAGCTCCTGGATCAAGGTGTTGGGACCCCTAGTGGTCCCAGGTCCAATTCCAAGGACCCAAGGACTCTGTAAATTGCACCATCTCTGAGGGACCTTTGGGCAGGCATTCAGCGGGCCCTCTGTGCTCCTAGAGCCTGGGACCTCAATGTAGATCGCACTGGGCAATGACTGCCCCCATCAAGTTCAGCAAGTGGCTACTCCCCTTTCACTGTCTCCCCAGCATTCCTAACACAACATAGGTGCTCAATAAAAATGTGACAACCCCAGAAAGAATGCCTGTGATGTGTCTTGCTGGTCCCGGCAGCACAGCGATGAGCAAGAGACCCAGTGTCACGCTCACACCTGGTGAGGGAGGCAGGCATCCTTCAAACCATCGCCCAAAAACTGCAGAGACCTGGGCAAGGAGAGTCGGGGCACGAAAGGCTCTCCTGAGGGATTTTGAATTTGGCCTGATCCTGAGTTTGACAAGAACCGTCTAATCTGGTTGCAGGATTCTGGCTTGGTTCACTTGGGATTTGTTCATGCTCAGGTCTGAGGCCCCCGCCCTAGCAGCTGAAGTGAGTCTGGCAGCTCCCCTGTCCCCAGTTAGGGGACCTTCAATGCCAGGCGGAGCGCTGAGAGCCGTTTCTGCAGCCCCCACTAGGGGGCAGTCCCAACTCCTACCCATCTCCTTTCTGTGCTGAGCCCCTTGGGCGAGAGAAAGCGGCACGAGCTGACCTTGGACGAACTAATATCGGGGTCCCAGGGGCAGGCAGCAGCCCCCAGCTTCCACTCCCTGCCTCCTTGCCAGGGGGGCTTGCTGGATCTCCAGCAGCCAGTCTCTCCCTGCCAGCCGCCCGTTCTTATTCCCCACTTCCACCTCCATTTTGCAGGGCAGGTGGGGGAAAGCAGCATTGCTTAGATTCGCTCTCTTCTTTAGTCGCCCTAAAAGAAAGGTGCTATTATCCCCACTGTACAGGCGAGGAAACCGGCTAAAATATGTTAGTATCCTGCGCAGGGGCATCCAGCCAGCAAGACGCTCTCACTCTCAGCAGAATACCCCCACTCCACTCCCACGGCCTCCCCTTTCCCGCTTTCCCACATTTCTGACTCCTCAATCTTCAAAACCACAGGTCTCTTATCCCAAGAGGTGCTGCCTTACGTGGCTCTCAGAGGAAGTGAAGTGTCAAAGGAGAGAGTAGCTAAAAGCCAGGTTCATCCTGGGAGCCAGGGCTGGAAAGAAGAGGGCCCCGCCCACTATCAGAAGCCAAATAGCAGTCCCTGAGCAGGATATATTCGGGGTTTAGCAGGAAGACCACAGAGGTACAAACCGAGGCCCAAGGAGCGGAGGCCACGCAGTCCACCCGTCTGCATAGCTACATTGCTCCTGGCTCCTGCACATGCTGGGCGGGTCCATCCCCTCTGGGTGGGGCTTCCTCTGGGCCCACTGTTGGCTGGAGATCAGGGACTTGAAGGTAATTAAGACACATCTTGCCCTGGAGGGCTTCCCAGCATCGTAGGGGAGATGGGCACCCCAGTAGAGAATTAAGAACTAACTGGGCATCTGGAAGAAGGGACTAGAACTCAGACTAGGAGACAAGATGGAGTGCCATCAGGGAAGGCTTCCCGGAGGAGGAAACCTCTGTGCTGAGCAAGACAGCATAAGTGGGAGTAGGCTCAGCCAAGGCCTTTTTTTTTTTTTTTTTTTTTTTTTTGAGACTGAGTTTC
>NW_016107455.1:2497551-2524447 GCF_001604975.1 Cebus imitator
CTGAGCTGCGGGCGGGCCCGGATGGCGGGCGGCGCGGGCTGGGCGGGCGCCCCCGCGGCTCTGCTGCGCTCCGTGCGCCGCCTGCGCGAGGTGTTCGAGGTGTGCGGCCGCGACCCCGACGGCTTCCTGCGCGTGGAGCGCGTCGCGGCGCTGGGACTGCGCTTCGGCCAGGGCGAGGAGGTAAGCGGGCCCCAGCCCGGTCCCGGCCCCGCCACCCCTCCCCCAACTCCCAGCCGGGTCACCAGCGCGGCCCGAGGCGGTGGCCTCCCTCCTGCCCGCCCCTCCGCCGGAGCCCAGGACCTCGGCCCCCTTCCCCGGGCATCCCCAAACCAGCCGGGCCCTCGCTTTTCCCCCGGCTCCCCAGCCCGGAGCGTCAGCCTCACGCCCAGGGTGGTCTCTGCGCCCACCTTCCCTCCGCGGCCGTGCGGGTCCTTCTGAGTCGTCTGCACATCCCCCAGTGTCTGGGGAAGAGCGCTGTCAGAACCCGGCCCCAGGCTCCCCCCCCCCCCCCCCCCCCCCCCCCCCCCCCCCCCCCCCCCCCCCCGCTGCGGAGACCGAGATGCAGGGATCTGTGTGCGCCCTGCTGGGCCGGGCCAGAGGGTTAAAGGGACAGGTAGGGGCGCTCCGCAGCCATGGCTCCTCGGCGGCACCCACCCTGCCCAGGCGCGGAAGGAGGTGTCTGCTGGGGTCACGGTGGATTCCCGGCCCAGTGACCTCTCATTCAGGCTCTGCTGGGCAGCCGGGTTCGCAGCTGGCTGTGTTGGCTGCGGCAGGCCAGGCAAAGCCAGGCTCAGGGAGCGGTGGCTGAGCAGGGGCTTTCATGAGGTGAGGCCGCGTCTATCTGGGGAAAGCAGGACTGCTGTGGATTGTTAACAGGGTTGGAAACGGACGGCTGGTGCCGCCAGCCGGGTGGACGGAGTCCTATCACGGAATGCACACTACACCCGTGTCCTCTGGTGCCGCCGGCATGGGGACTGGGGACTGTGTCTTAAAGGGAGGACGGGACACCCACCTGGCTGAAATGGTCAGGGGTTTTCCCTGGGCCATTTCCCTGAGAAGTGGGTTTCCAGGCCACCTAAGGCCTCCGCCCCCGCATGGGGTTGCCGGGGCCACGGGCCTCAAGTGGGCACTGGCTGGCATTGTGTTCCCAGGACAGGTCAGGCATTTTAGAACATGGGGGATGCTGGGTAATGGCCAGATTGGGCCTGTGCCTCCGTGTCACCAGACAGTTGGAGACGATGGAGAATCATCTCTCCACCCACACGTGGGCACGGGCCAGGACCTGTGAGTTGCTGAGAGCAGTGGGCAGAAGAGAGGGAGGCAGCTTCGGCGTGTGAGAACTCAGGTACCCACCCCAGGAAGCACCACTCTAGTGCTTGTGAGAGCCCAGACTGCCCACTGCAGGTCTCTGCTGCAGGGCACTGCCTGCTGCCAGCATGACCCCTCTCCTTCCCCAAAGGCCAGTCAGGCCCTGTCTTTTTCCCAGTGGCTCCCATCTGGAGCAGGCTGAGCACACTTCTGGCATGTGGATGGCCCTGCTCCTTCCTCTCAGGACATAGGCTGCAGGCCTGGTAAAGAAGCCACCAGCTCTGGCTGAAACCTGGAGCTCTGGAACCACAGAGCCTTAGTGGTGGGAAGGGTCTCCCAGCAACCTCTGGCAGGGGCCACCAGCTTCAGCCACTAGCCCGGCAAGCTTCACCCACTTCTCCCCGCCGTGAACCTTTTCCCTCATACACTCTAGAGACAGACCTGCTTGGGAGTGGGTCATTGCAGTTCTGCACAGGGACTCACCTGGGTCTCTCTTCTTCGGGGCAGCCTTTAAATATTTGAAAGCAGCACTCCTGCCCCTTCTCTCCTTCCCAGCTCCTCACTCCCATTTTCCCTTCTCCAAGGCAAATACCCCAGATCATGAAGTCCTATACCATTTCCATATGACCCAGTAGCCAGACCTCTGGCTTCTGGCCCTAACGCTGCCGTCAACTAATTCTATGACTCAGTTTTCCTAGCAATAACATGAAAGGGCTGGACCAGCAGACCTCCCCCCGCCCCCCACAGCGGACTATTGTAGCCTGAAATCCTCACACATATGCACATAGCTCAGGGTGGGACTGCCTCTGAATTGGGCACTGCACGCTCCACTCATGTTAAGTTTCTGGCCACCGAAACCTCCAGGGATCTGTTTTAGAAAACTCTGCCAAGCCAGGAATTCCCCACCCTTGGGGGAGGGTCAGTGATTTCTTTCTTTTAAAAACATACTCTGAGATTATTACAGAGGCGGTGGATATGCCCGGCAGAAAACTGGAAATAGGGACAAGCAAAATACAAAAGTATGTGTCCTATCTGTCAGGCAGCGCCTCGGCAACACTTCCGTCAGAGCTTCACAGAGCTGTTTCTGTGCTTATATGTCAATTTTCTCCAGAAAATGAGATCATACTGTGCATACTATTTTCTAACCTACTTTTATTCCTGGTAAATGATCATCACTTTTCTGCTTCAATAAATTTTCATCTCGTTTAATATGCAGACCTTTCTCAGATTTCCCTGTTTGACCCCAAAATGTCCATTTTTGCCATTTCCTCTCCAGGACTGTGCAGTGTATGTGGTTGTTGTCACTTTTGTTCTCTCTTACTGTACCACAATTCCTTTTTCTTTTAATAATCCTGGCTTGTGGAAGCAATCGGGCCTGTTGTCTGTGTCAATAATTTCTTGAATCTAAACCTGTTACTTGACCCTTAATCCCATTTAATTTCATCTTGTTCATTTCATCACATTGTATCAGTCAAGAGAAAGAATCTAACATCCTGCCTCTGTCACTCTCAGCTGTGCTGGTGCCTGTGGGCCTGAGACGCAGTGTTTCATGTGTCTGAATCCACAAGGCTGGTTAAACATGCAGGGCAGGACCATGGACAGGGCCCCGAGGCACTTGTTGGGGTGATTTTCTGCTCACACAGTGTTGACCGAGACCCATGGAAATAGATTTGGCAGCTCTGCTCACCACCCATCACATCCATTGATGCATTACAAAATTGGAGTGTTATTTTTCTGGCCGGGGGGAGGGCTCCCTTACAAAAAGTGTACTCTGACAGTTTCTATTTCATTTGTTTAAAAATCAGGCAGCAACCCTGATTTCCCAGCCGCTTGGTGCCCTGGGGTGGATAATAATCATTTATTAGATATGGGGTTCAGTGAACCTAGAGCTGATTGTCCGCAGTTTACCACCTATCCCCGGAATACCAGGGATGCCAGGATCAAATGCTTTGCAGAAACCAAAATATACTAGGTTGAGGTCATAAAGTATGAAATAAATATCCATGCGGCCATAATGAAATATACATATATACATAAATTACTGAACAGTGAATAATTAATAAGTAATAGGAAAATCTCTCATATAGAAGAAATCCAAATAACATATGTTGATAATTGCCCCATTGAGGAAGTGAAGCATAACTTCCCCGCTATAAGCATGAGATGTTTGTAGTGGTTTCCTTATAAAGGGTAGAGTTTGGAAAATGGGGGGAAGGGCAACTGTACAGTGGAAAAACCCAACAAGCACTGTCTCAGAAAGTGATCAAGGCCAGCATCAGTAGTGACAAATTATGATGATGGCATATACCCTTGGTGTGATGTGGTGAGAATAGACCTTTTCCTCTGTGGTCTTCCTCCCAAACCAGTAATCTCAGTGTAGTCATGAGAAGAACACCAGAATAATCCCAACTGAGAGGCGTTCTGCAAAATACCTAATTAGTACCTCTCAGAATGGTCCCGGTCATCCAAAACAAGGAAATGCTGAGACACTGTCACAGCCAAGTGGAGACTAAGGAGGCAGGATGACTAAATATAGTATCATCGATGGGATCCTAGAACCAGGAAGAGGACATTAGGTAAAAACAGGAAGTCTGGACCAAGTGTGAACTTTAATTAATAATGTTATTTATGGATTAGTTAGTCCTTGATATTTCTCTGCTGTGTTGACCTAGGCATCACAGCAGAAAACGGGAGACAATGGGCCAGGCGCAGGGGCTCACGCCTGTAATCCTAACACTTTGGGAGGCTGAGGTGGGAGGATCGCTGGAGCTCAAGAAGTTTGAGACCAGCCTTGGCAACATGGGGAGACCCCAGCTCTACAGAAAATACAAAAATTAGGCCAGGCGTGGTGGCTCACGCCTGTAATCCCAGCACTTTGGGAGGCTAAGGTGAGCAGATGCAAACAGAAAACACTGTATAAATACAGGCCAGGCGTGGTGGCTCACGCCTGTAATCCCAGCACTTTGGGAGGCTGAGGCGGATTTCGAGGTCAGGAGATGGAGATCATCCTGGCCAACATGGTGAAACCCATCTCTACTAAAAATAGAAAAAAAAATTAGCTGGGTGTGGTGGCTCATGCTTGTAGTCCCAGCTACTTGGGAGGCTGAGGCAGGAGCATGGCTTGAACCCAGGAGGCAAAGGTTGTGGTAAGCCGAGATTGCGTCACTGCACTCCAGCCTGGTGTCAGAGTGAGACAACAAAAAATCTGCATTTCTTTCTTTTTCCTTTTTTTTTTTTTGTGGCAACAACAACAAAAAAGAAAGAAATGCAGGTTTTTGAGGGATGGAGTGATGGAGGCGCACCACTGCCCTGACCTGAAAGTCGATAATGCCAGGGGAGCAGGACTCTGACAAGGACTTAACGTGATGGCTCAATGTCCTGACCCCATGCTGTCTTCTGATGTATTGCGTTGTCTCTCTGACCTCTTTTTTTTTTTTTTTTTTGAGGCGGAGTTTCGTTCTTGTTACCCAGGCTGGAGTGCAATGGCGCAATCTCGGCTCACCGCAACCTCCGCCTCCTGGGTTCAGGCAATTCTCCTGCCTCAGCCTCCTGAGTAGCTGGGATTACAGGCACGCGCCACCATGCCCAGCTAATGTTTTGTATTTTTAGTAGAGACAGGGTTTCACCATGTTGACCAGGATGGTCTCGATCTCTTGACCTCATGATCCACCCGCCTCGGCCTCCCAAAGTGCTGGGATTACAAGCGTGAGCCACCACGCCTGGCGTCTCTCTGACCTCTTTAGGCCTCTGTTTACTCATCCATCAAATGGGGCTGATCAGAGTCCCCATTCCATAGGGTTATTGTGGGGTTTGGCTGAGTTAATACATACAAAGGGCTCAGCCCAGTATCTGCACAGAGTGGGCATAACATCAGAATTGCTGGTGTTCTCACTGTGGTTATTATTATTTTCTAAACACTTGTGAGCATCTTTGAGAGGCTGTTCTGGCTGGGGATTTGCTAGGGGTTGAGGTCAAGATCTGGCACCGGCCTCTGTGTTCTCAACCCACCCTCCTGAACCAGCTGTGGTGTTCCTGCCCCTCTTGTGTCCTCTCAACAGTCAGAGAATGGCAGACGTTGAAAGCAGCCAGAGATGTCCCGGACCACACTTCCCTGCAGCAAGGTCCTCTTCCTTTTCCGGTTTGAAGGCCATCCTTCTTGCTAGAGAAATGGAAATAAGAATAATCAAGTGGGCTTCTGCCATGCATGAACACAGCACCATCTTCTCAGGGCAGTGGGCCTGTCCTGCCCTGTTGGAGATGAAATGACAGGCCCCATTGGGCTCCCTGGGTCCTCAGGTCCTCTCTGAGTTAATGCCTGCTGTGGGGGAATTGCCAGTGCCACTTGCCTTAAGCCTGGGTCTTTAAAATGGCAAAGGAATCGGGGTGCTAGGATGGGCTGAGACCAGCCAGGAGCCAGCCCTGGGGCTGGGTCGATGTCTTCTGAGATACATGGGCTTCCACGGATAGGAGCACCTGGAACTAACGCTCCTCTGCTCAGGAGTGGGGATTGGGTAATGGGGAAGATACAACTGTGTCCTCCACAGCTGTGGCCAGAGGAAGGGGGTGGAGGGGAAGGCAGGGCCAGATCAGAGGTTCCCCATAGGCAGTGAGGAGACCCAGGCGGCCAGGAGCGGATGTGTGTGTGAGAACAGGGGTGGGGAGCAGGGATGGAGGCAGGAGGCCTCCTCAGGGGACTGTGGCACATGGTAAGAGAGGAAAAGCATCCTGACTTGGGCAGTGGCGGGGGGTGCAGAATTGACAGGGGCCTGGAAGGCCGGCAAAGTCCCAACGAGCCATTCCTAAAAGGTGGTAGTTAAAGGTGCTCTTTTGAAACCTCGGCCCCTCCATGTGCCCCACCCTAATGAGGCCACTGTGCAGAGACAAGCCTGGCCTGTCAGAAGGAAGGCCCAGGTGCCCTGAGCCTGGCGGGAAAGGTGGGTGCGCCTGGGACCTGAGCTGAGAGCAGGACAGGAGTGGGCCTGGAGAGGCCTTCTCTTTCCTGTGCTTCTGGGAACTGTGCTTCCGAGGTTGGAGGTCATCGTGGAAGTGGGGCCAAGGCTGAGGTCCCTTGGGGCGTGGGGATGGGTGCGTGGCACCACACTCTGCATTGGGGTGGGAGGATGAAGCCTACCTGAGCACCCTCTGGCCTCTGGTCCCCACCAATCTGGCTGTGCTGGGAGGAGGCTAGGTGAGAAGGAAAGTCCTCCGGAACTCATCCATCTTATCAGACACGCCCGCCACCTTGGCTTTTCTTTATTTTTTTTGTAATTGAGTCAGACTCTGGCTTTGTAGCTCAGGCTAGAGTGCAGGGGTGCCTCCTGGCTCGCTGCGGCCTCGAGCTGTTGAGCGCACGCCGTCCTCCTGCCCCAGCCTCCTGAATAGTTGGCACTGCAAGCATAGGCCGCCATGCTCAGCTAATTTTTTGTCAGACACTCTTTTTTTTGAGATGAACTCTCACTCTGTTGCCCAGGCTGGAGTGCAGTGGAACCATCTTGGCTCATTACAATCTCCATCTCCTGGGTTCAAGTGATTCTCTCACCTCAACCTCCCGAGTAGCTGGGTTACAGGTGTGTGCCACCACGCCCAGCTAATTTTTTTGTATTTTTAGTAGAGATGGGATTTCGCCATGTGGACAGGCTGGTCTCAAATTCCTGACCTCAAGTGATCTGCCCGCCTTGGCCTTCCCAAAGTGCTGGGATTACAGGCGTGAGCCACCACACCTGGCCTGTCGGACACTCTTGATGAAGCCTGAATTCATTTGGCAAACCTTGCTGAGTTCCAGCGTCATTCTCAAGACACTGGAGTTCTGGAGGAGGGGGCATCGGTGTTGGGGGGCCATGCTATGGTGGATGTGATCCCTGCCTCCACTGGTGAGACCTGAATGGGGGACGTGTAGCCGCAAGTAGGGGGAAGAGTCGGCCCTTTCCATCAGCAGGACGTGCCCTTGGAGGGGTTTCACTGGGTAGAGAAGCTTGAACCAGCCACAAGCTTCCCTTAGGGGCATCTACCCCATGAAGTGGGACGCTCCCCCGTATAGGTGGGCCATGAGGCTGGACGAGCAGCGTGGCTTTCAGACTTGGCCCTGGCTCTGAGGGCCAGGAACCTTCCCCAGCACCAGGAAGAAAACCAAAGAGGCAAAGGAGGAGAAAGGACCAGGCAGAGGGAGGACAGGCTGGGCCAGAAGATTCCTGCGAGCCGCCCTGGCTGGTGGGTGGGGACTAGGGAGCCCAGGAACCCAGGATGGGGGTGGATGGCTGCAGTGACACCCCTTTTTCCATGGGCAGGATCCTGCTGCCTGAGAAGGTCGGTGCTGGGCAGCACTGCCTTGGAGGGTAGTGCGGAGCTGGGGTGGGCAGCAGGCTCCTGGACATGGCCCCCCGGCCTGGGCAACCTGCTGCCAGCAGGTATAGGGTGTTCACAGATCTTTGTGGCGGATGGGGTTCTGCCTTAGCCCTGGAGTGTGGGGTGGGGGGCTCCTTCCCCTCCTGTTGCAGCACCCCTTCGGCCCACCCAGCAGTTGTCCCCACCCCAGCCCTGAGCAGTGCCACCAGGAACAGTGCAGAAGGAGTACCTGACAGCTGGCTGGGATTCACTCTCTTTTTTTTTTTTTTTTTTTTTGAGACGAAGTCTCACTCTGTTACCCAGGCTGGAGTGGAGAAGTGCGATCTTGGCTCACTGAAACCTCTGCCTCCTGGGTTCAAGTACTTCTCCTGCCTCAGCCTCCCAAGTAGCTGGGGTTACAGGCATGTGCCACCACGCCTGGCTAATTTTTTGTATTTTTAGTAGAAATGGGGTTTCACCATGCTGGCCAGGCTGGTCTCGAACTCTTGACCTTGTGATCCACCTGCCTCGGCCTCCCAAAGTGCTGGGATGACAGGCGTGAGCCACCACGTCCAGCCTGGGATTGACTCTTAGAGCTGAGCCACACCCACCTGGGCAGGATGGAGGGGACATGGCGGCTGCCTAGAAACAGCATATGGCGTGCCCAGGTCACTGCTGTCCACCTAGCCCCAAGTTATTGCATAAATGCGCTGACACTTTCATAGAGTTGACTTTATGGAAATATCCCTTACGTTTACCCTTAATACATGTCCAGATTGAAAGGCTTTTTATTCCTAGGCCAGACGTGGTGGCTCACGCCTATAATCTCAGCAGTTCGGGAGGTGACTATTGCATCATTTCTTCACCCCCGTGCCCCGTGACCCACGCGGGCACTGAGCTGCCCTCAGTTCTAAGACTGCACCTCCGACCCCTTTGTCTGACCCGCACTCTCCAGGCACAGGCTCTCTTGTGCAATGACCAAAGTCTCCTGCAGCCACTGGTGATTTTCCATGGACAGGAGGATATGGGGACCCAAGGAGGCCAGCACCCACCCAACTTGCGGACTGCCTTTGTATTTCTTAATCCCTTTCATCATCAAGGTAACCAGGAGGCTCCGGGAGGTGAAGTGACTTGTCCAGGGTCTTGAGTAACTGGAGGAGCTGGGATTTGAACCCAGGTCTGTCAGGTTCTAAAGCTGCCTTCTTAGCTTCCTGCAGTTGGGGGTCTTATGGTCTTAGAAGGTCAGGGGAGGGAGAGAATGACCTGATCTGAGTTTCAGAAATCTAACAGTGGAGAAATCTGAAATTTGAGGCTTCCTCTGGCTGGGGAATTTGAATCTCTGGTGGTCTTGACTGGGTAGAGCACAGATGAGAAGTAGCTCTGGGCTCTGCAGGGCAGGTGGGCACTGCCAGGGGCCCTCCCATGGGCACCACAGGCAGGGCTACCCCAGCACTGGGTGGGGAAAGGAGGCTGTGCCAGCAGGACCTGAGGTTTCAGCGGGAGGGAGGCTGCCAGCGAACTACACCTGGAATCATGCATCCGCACCACTTCCTGTTCAGATGGTGATTCCACGGCCCTGGGAGGCATGTATTTCTCTGACTGCTCCGGTTTCCTGCCAGGCACCGTAGGTAGTCCTCTGCAGGTCCAGGCTGTGTGGGGCCGATTCTTCTGTGTCTCTAGTTGGCCACCCCGTCAGCGCCTGGACCACACGCTCTGCTCCTGCATCCTCCTTGGCCTGCATGGCAGATTCTCCCCAGTCAGAGGCACTGGAGCTCTAGCTGGCCCGGGCCCCATCCTGCTCTCCTGCCCCTTCCCCATGTCCACTCTTCTCCAGCACCTCAGTGCAGGCCAGGCCAGCTCTCACGTTCTCTCCCTGCCCTGGGGAAGTAGCAGGGAGCTGGGCCCTGGTGTCAGGCACACGTAGTTTGAGACCCAGCCCTGCTACTTACTCGCTGTGTGACTCTGAGATGTTACTTAACCTCTCTATGCCTCAGTCTCCTCGTCTGTATAGTGAGGATAACAATAGCAGTGCATGTTGAACCCTCAAAACGACAGGGGACATAGTAAATGCCACACGTTTGTTAAAATGACCATTACCACCAACTCTAGGTTTTCTGAGTCCGCTGTCTGATCTGCTCTTTTACAGATTTTTTTTTGATTTTTTGAGGACCCACTCTGCATCATGTTTGGGGCCAAAGGGTATACAGATGAGTAAGATGGGATTCCTTCCCTGCGGTGGGGGAGGTGTGAGATGTAGAAACCTTGGTCAGACCTGTGGGAGGGCTGGGGCCGGAGGCTTGTGCAGGTGTGGCTGAGGCAGGAAGACAGGATAGTCGCTCTGCCTGGGAGGTGAGGAAGCCTTTCTGGAGTGGGGCTCCAGAAATGGATGGTGGGGCTGAGTTTGGAACAGGGTCTGCCAGGGTGGAGGGAAGGGGTATACCAAAGGTGAGACCTTACCTGTGCAGAGGCCCACCTGCAGGGGTGGGGGGCAGGGGCCGACCAGGCAGGCTGGAGGCAGGAGGTGGCAGGGCTTGATTTTACCCCAAAGGTGTCGGAATAAAATGTTGAAGAGGTTTAAGCAGAGGGCCACACGGCTCTGGTACCTTCAGACAAACCCGCTTAAAAGTAGCGTGGGTGGGGAAGAAGGGGCCAAGGTAGAGGCTTCTGTCCCAGTTCAGGGGCAAGGAGAGGGGAGCCTGAGGATGGAGAGAAGGGGAGGGCCAGAGGGAGGCTCCCCGGCAGTCTGGAGGCGTCCACGTGAGTCCCCGTGATCCCCATCTCGGTGACCTGACCGGGAGCTGGAGCCCTGAGCCCAGTGCGGGTGATGCTCACACGCCTGCTGAGCTCACATGGCTCCAGGGCTTGCCCTCGCTCTCAGAATCTTTCCAAGGGCAGCTGCTCTTTTCTTTCTTTTTTGAGATGGAGTCTCACCCTGTTGCCCAGGCTGCAGTGCAGTGGCACAATCTTGGCTCACTGCAACCTCCGCCTCCCTGGTTCAAGTGATTCTCCTGCCTCAGCCTCCCAAAGTGCTGAGATTACAGGTGTGAACCACCGCCAACCAACTTTTTTTTTGTATGGTGGGGACAGGGTCTTGCTCTGCCATCCAGGCTGGAGTGCAGTGGTACAATCTCAGCTCACTGCAACCTCCGCCTCCCTGGTTCAAGTGATTCTCCTGCCTCAGCCTCCCGAGTAGCTGGGATTACTGGCGCCTGCTACCACGCCCAGCTAAGTTTTTGTATTTTTAGTAGAGACGGGGTTTCACCAAGTTGACTGGGCTGGTCTTGAAATCCTGACCTCAGGCGATCCACCCATCTCAGCCTCCCAAAGTGCTTGGATTACAGATGTGAGCCCCCACGCCCAGCCTGCTCTTTATTTTAAAACAAAAAAATATATATCAAATATTGTGGGGTTTTCTTTTTTGAGACAGAGTCTCACTCTGTCATCAGGGCTAGAATACAGTGGTGAGATCTCGGCTCACTGCAACCTCCGCCTCCCAGGTTCAAGTGATTCTCCTGCCTCAGCCTCCCAAGTAGCTGGGATTACAGGCTCCAGCCACTACGCCCAGCTAATTTTTTGTATTTTTAGTAGAGACAGAGTTCTACCATGTTGGCCAAGCTGGTCTCGAATCCCTGACCTCGTGATCTGCCTTCCTTGGCCTCCCAAAGTGCTGGGATTACAAGCGTGAGCCACCATGTCTGGCCCGGCCGTATTATTCTTGATATAGAAATTTAAACTACTTTATAGGAAAAAGAAAGCTAACTAGTACTGAGTTAAATTTCTGTACCTGACCTTGGCGGTGACACACATCTGGTTGTGACTGCCTAGTGTGAGCTATCATGACCTTCGTCCACCTCGAGCTATCTCCTGTGCCTGAATCCGCCCTGGAGAGGGTCGTGGCTCCTCCCCCTCCCGCCCCTGCCTCATCCCAGGTGGGACTGGCCCTACACCCATCACTGTAACTGTCTGCGAAGGGCTCTGTTCTGCCCGCTCAGCTCACTGAATCCAGCCCACCTGGCTGGGCACCTGGCCAGCTGGTCAACCCCTGGGCTCAGCCTCTGCTCTGGTGTGAGCAGGGTGGAGCCCAGGGGGCATTTTGCTGCCCAGGTGATGCCCTCAAGAGGGTGGAAGGAGTGGGTGTCTGGAGCCAGGCTCCCTGCTGAAGGCCTGGAGGAGGAGTCCTAGGTACCCTGGGCTGAGCCGCACCTCCCTCAGTACCGCTGGCTCTGCTCCCAGCCCAGGCGCTCAGCTGCCAACCAGAGGTGTGGGCATCTCAGAGCCCCTGACCCCCAGGGGGAACGTCCTAGACACTGGGTGGGTAGAGTCCAGGGCCTGTTGGCTCACTTGTCTGGCCAGAGGCGCTGGCTTTGGGCTCCTGGTCACCTTTTCTAAAAATGGTGGTGTCTCCTTCTTCTGTCTCCCCTGCCTCCACGTAAGCCTTGCCCCTGGCATGAAGGTGCCTGTTTCTCCACGCCCCCGTCAGCACTATTATCTTAATATATTTGTTTCTGCCAGTTTGATAGGTGTGTAATGGTATTGCAGCTTTTGTTGACGCTCTCATTTCTAATTGCTCATGAGACTCGGCATTTTTTCCATGTTGCTATTTACTCTTGGTATTTCTTTCTGTGTAAACTGCCCTATCAATCTTTTTTGAGCATTTATCAAGGGGAGTTTTTGGTTTGCCCTTTATTTTAAAGTCAGTTTTATATATTTCAACACTGTTTGTCATTTTTTTCTTGCTCTGTTGCCTTCTTCTTTCTCTCTGTTAATCATATCTTATTGCTCAAAAGCTTTCCTGTGTGTGAATGTTTTCTTTTAATTATATCACATCTGTTTTGTTTCTGATTATATTTATCACTTCTTTAGTAGACACTTATTTTCCATCTGTAGCAAGAATAAATAAACTATTTTGTTTATACCACTTATAAAAATATTTATTTTACTCATTTGGAATTTATTATAAGATTCATTCAACATTTAGTTCTTTTTTTTTTTTTTTTTTTTTTTTTTTAATTTTTTTTTTTTTTTTTTTTTTTTTTTTTTTTTTTTTTTTTTTTTTTTTTTTTTTTTTTTTTTTTTTTGAGAGTAAACTGACATTATCTCGACTCACTGCAACCTGTGCCTCCCGGGTTCAAGTGATTCTCCTGTCTCAGCCTCCCAAGTAGCTGGGATTACAGGTGCCCACCACCACCACCATGTTGGCCAGACTGGTCTCAAACTCCTGACCTCAAGTGATCTGCCCACCTCAGCCTCCCAAAGTGCTGGGACTACAGGTGTGAGCCACCCCGCCTGGCCTCAACGTTTAGTTCTGTTAATAATTTGAATTTGTTTCTAACCTAGAACTAAATTCCATAAATCAGTTTTTTTTCTGTTTTTTTTTCCCCCACACTCTTTATTTTGAAAATATTCGACAGAAAGTTGAAAAACAATGTGATGAACACCCAGAGAGCCTGCACCCCAACTCACCAGCTGTTTAGTGTTTTGCCACATTTGTTTTTCTTTCACTCTATCTTTTTTGTTGAGACAAGGTCTCACTCTGTTACCTAGGCTGGAGTACAATGGTGCGATCCTGGTTCACTGCAGCCTTAACTTCCTACGCTCAAGTGATCCCCAGCCTCTTGAGTAGCTGGGACTAACAGGTGTGTGCCACCATGCCCTGCTAATTTATTTTTATTTTTTGTAGAGATGGGGTTCTTGCTATGTTTCTCAGGCTGGTCTTGAACTCCTGGGCTCAAGCAATCCTCCTGCCTCAGCCTCCCAAAGTGCTGGGATTCCAGGCATGAGCCATCACGCCTGGCTTTCACTCTGTCTCTTATCTGTCTGTGTCTATCCGTGTATCATCTATCTCCATCGAAGACATCTTGACCTTTCTCCTATAAATATGCAACAGTTTCCTGCCCAAGTGCAGCACCGTCATCACACCTGGGGATTTCACATTAATTCAGCAACATCGCCTCGCCTTCAGTTCATAATCACATTTCCCCAGTTGTGATAACATTGACGTTTCTGACGAGTCCGGGCCAGTTGTCCTACAGACGGTCCCATCGTCTGGATGTGTCTGTTTCCTCAAGGTTAGATACACAGTAAGCATTTTTGGCAAGGACAGGTGGTGGTGTGTCTTCAGAGCATCTCATAAGGGGCCACGTGATGTTCATTTGTCCCATTTTGAGGGTGCTGCGTTTGATCACTTGATTAAGGTGGTGTCTACCTCATCTATTCAACATAATGGTACTCTTCCTCTTATAATTAATATGTAATCTGTGGGGCCATACCTTGAGACAGTGTCAGCATTTGATTTACACAATGATTTTAACATCCACTGGTGCTCCTGGCCTGAGTAAATTACACTGGTGGTTGCAAAATAGTGATTTTTATTCTTTCCACAGAGCATTGTTCTGTTAAAAAAAAAAAAGCCTTTCCTTTTCTGAGTATCACTATGGATTCATTGCACCTTACCTCCCCAGCCTGTCACACCTCATCACCATCATTCTTTTTAATGCAACATTATAACATTTTGGTCATTACTACTTGGAATAATATATTTTTTAATTGAAACAAGCCAACCATTATTGTCTTTTAAAAATCCCTCTGGGCCGGGTGTGGTGGCTCATGCCTGTAATCCCAGCACTTTGGGAGGCTCGTGGATCACCTGAGGTCGGGAGTTCGAGACCAGCCTGACCAACATGGACAAACCCTGTCTCTACTAAAAATACAAAATTAGCCGGGCATGGTGGTGCATGCCTGTAACCCTAGCACTCAGGAGGCTGAGGCAGGAGAATCGCCTGAACCTAGGAGGTGGAGGTTGCAGTGAGCTGAGATTGCACCATTGCACTCTAGCCTGGACAACAAGAGCAAAACTCTGTCTCAGAAAAAAAAAAAAAAAACCCCTCTGATAGTCTTCACTATTTATGGATTTTGAAGAATGTAACACACTTTTCAGGGTCTATAATTGGCATTGCGTTCAGTCTACTAAAGAGTGCTGCCATCTTTACATAGTATATTTAGTCCTCCCAATAGGAGCAAAATATTAACATTAAAAATAAATGTTTTACGATTGGACTGCATAAATGTTTAATATTTAATGTGTTTTATTACTGCTGAGGATGAAGTACTTTTTTTCCATTGTTTTTTTTCCTAGCTGTATGTCACTAGCATATAGGAATATTGATTTTTTTGTAAATTTATTTCTGCTCCCAGCACTGGTATGAATTCATTGATTACTTCTGGCAGTTTTCTGGTTGATGTCTTTGCATTTTTAGGTAAGCCATCGCATCCACTTTGAAAGTCATTATTTTGTTATGTCTTCTTTTCTTTTGAGTTCAATTACTTCTCCTTCTGAGATGGGAGCCACCAGCCTCTCTAGAGCTAAGCCGGGTGGGCACAGGAGACATCGCCCTGACTGGCATGCACTGGAACATTGGCCACAGGCCCAGCTGTGAGTCAAGGGGAAAGGCCGGGGCAGGGGCTGTGGTCTTACAGACAGGGTCCCAAAGCAAGTGGTGAATCCTGAAGAGGCTGAGGCTGGCATTGGCACGAGAGGTGGCTAATGGAGAGGGAAGGCGGCCAGCACGAGGTTGTCAGGCCTCCTGCTACGGAGCAGGGGAGGACTCCAGCCTGGTGGGCAGAGAAACCAAATCACAAGCAGCAGAGCAGGAATGATGGACCAGGTGAAGCGTGCACACAGACGGCCGCAGAGTTGATCTGAGCAGACAGACACAGCTAGCCGGGCTGAGGCCGTTCCCTGGCCCCGGTGTGGTCTTGGATTGTGGTGGAGCCAGTAGGGATTAGGGTTGGTGAGGGCTGGTGGAGGCAGAACCCCGTCATCCTTTCCTCATTATTTGTTACAGTGGAGGGACATAGCTTCCTACCGTGAAGTAGCTTGTCGGTACTTGGGTTTAGGTTAATATTCTTTTGCATATTAATAAAGACCATCCCCTCTCTTCCCTGTTCTCCTTTTGTTAGAGTTTTATTCAAGCCCAGATGGTAAATTGTACCAAATGTCTTCCCAACATCTATTAAATGTTTCAGCGATGCTTGCTGTTTTCCCAGTCGATGCAAAGAATTATGCTTGGAGTGGGTGAGTCTCCACTTGACCAGGCCTGGTCAGGCACCCACCCCTCAGGGGCAGCCCATCCAAATCACAGGGAATCAGGGAGGAGCAGCTCCCCAGAGGAAAATCAGGGTGCACCTACCAGGCAAGGGGCAGCTCGACATTGGGTAGAAAGAAACTACAGATATGCAGGAAAACCTCGCCTCTCAGCCCAAGTACTCTTGGTTCCCACCCTGCCCTGGAGAAGGGAGGAGCGTTTATTTCTGTGGTTCCGCTGGCAAAGTGACCATGAGGACAGACACCGGGTTTCTGCAGCCCTCTGTCTCCAACACCAGGCTGTACTGGTACATAGTGCTGGGTTTATAGTGCGTAACAGGGCGCAGTGATACTTGACAACTGTGTGAGTGAACAAATGGAGTGCAAGGGGACCAGCCAGGAACCCAGGAGCCCCAGCGCCTCCTGAGCCCTGCCCCCGAAATCTTGTGATGTGGAAGCAAGTTCCTCTGTGCTTCTTGAGGCCGCTAGATGGTTTAGGAGGCAGGAGGGCTTTGCGGTCAAGGACTCAGGGTCTGAACAGGTCAGAGGTCAACTCCCAGCTTTCCAGCTTGCTGGACCTGGGAGTGACCTGGGATGGCCTCTCTACTTCCTTGTGCCTCACCTGTGAAATGGGGATGCAGCACTGTTCCCCTGAGAGGGTTAGCGTGATGCTGATGGAAGAAGGAGGGTGAAGCACTTAGCATAGCACCTGTGCGTCCTAAGCCCTTTACCCCGGGGAGTCACTAGGGCACTTAGCATAGCACCTGTGCGTCCTAAGCCCTTTACCCCGGGGAGTCACTAGGACACTTAGCATAGCACCTGTGCGTCCTAAGCCCTTTACCCCGGGGAGTCACTAGGGCACTTAGCATAGCACCTGTGCGCCCTAAGCCCTTTACCCAGGGGAGTTACTAGGGTGGACTCTGCCCTTGGGGATATTTAGAAGAGGAAGTTCTGCACAAGTTATAGACTATTTGGGGCTCTTGGGGGGATAGGGATAAGCATCCAAGTCCAGAAGCCACTGGGATTGTGTGCTTGCTGCCGCCACCACATGGTCCCAGGATGATGATGATGATGGAGAAACATATTCCTGCACCTGTGGCTGCAGATACAGGAGTAAACTGAAAAGGGGGTATTGCATAGCAGAAGAGAGTGTAAGCTGGACTGGGCGTGGTGGCTCACGCCTGTAATCCCAGCACTTTGGGAGGTTGAGGTGGGCAGACCACTTGAGGCCAGGAGTTGGAGGCCAGCCTGGCCAACATGATGAAACCCTATCTCTACTAGAAATACAAAAATTAGCCAGGCATGGTGGTGCGCGCCTGTAATCCCAGTGCCGCTCTGAGGGGGCTGAAGGGGGCGGGGCATGGTATCACACTCTTGGAGGGGCTGTGACTGCTGCGGGCTGAGTCTGCCTGGGAAGGGGTGATGGCAGTCCCTCTCTTTCCACTGTTGCTGCTGGGAATATCTCCACCGCCACCACCTACCGCCTTTGTGCCAGCCTTGGAGGGCATTGCCAGTTCCAAGACCAGGGCCCAGGTTGAGGACCAGCCCCCTGCCACTGCCTGCCTGGGTGAGGTCTGCCAGCCACCCAATCTGGATTCCCCTCTCAGGGTCTCATCTTCAGAATCTCCAGGGGAAGCCTTGGAAAATGCAGCTTCCAGGGCCCCATCCTGGTGAACAGGCTCTGCAGAGCTGCGTTGAGATGACAGGATGAGATCCCCCCATCCTTCCACCCTGGACGGCACAGGGTTTAATGCAGGACACGCAGGCCCGGATCTGAATGCCAGGCTCAAACCTCGCTTTCCTCCCTCCTACCCAGGAGATCCTGGCCAAGTCTCTGACTCTCTGGAGTCTTGGTTTTCTGGTTTATTAAGTGAGGCTAGTAACCTCCCTCCAAGGGCTGGCATGAGGGTAAACCAGGGGGAGGGTGTACATGTGCCACACGCCTGAGTCCTTTCTGATGCCCAGGACCCCATTATACTGGTCCTCTGCCTCCACCCTAGGCCTCCGAGCCACTTTCTTTTGGGAAAGAGGTCTGAATTATAAATCAGGGCTTCAATCATGGATGGAGCCTCTCGGCTCCTGCTGTGCTTGCTGGAAAAGAACTTTTCACAGAGAGTCCAAAAAATGAGTAGACTCAAAACCTCCCATGTGCCCCTTGGCCCTGCCAGCTGGGCCCTAAGGAATTTTCCCAGCTGCCCAGGGGTGCCTCCCATGGGCCCAGCTACTCAGACTGTAGAGAAAGGCGCAGTTGCAGCAGAGAAGAAGTGAGGGCTAGAGAGTCTGAGACAGGCAGCCCCTCTGGCCATCATCCTCGCCTCGTTTGGGGCTCTGGGAGGGCCCCAGCCGCCCAGCTTCTCCTCCACTTGGGGAGCAGCTTGGTCCCTGGAGGACCCAGGGAGATCCCACCAGAATTTCCCTCCCCACGTGAGTGCATCAATGCTGGCAGCTGCACCCAGGAGCTACAGGCAGGGGTGTGGGGCGAGGGAACTGAGACGTTTCACCCTCTAGGGTTGACCACGTACACCACCACCCTCCTGTTGCCCAGATGCCAGTTTTGCTGTGGAAATGGCCCATTTAATGTTCTGTGTAAGGGAGAAAAGCTCTAGGCCTCCAGAGCAGGGGCCCCACCCCGCGTCCGGCAAACAGAGGGAGGAAAGGGTGTTCCGGACCAGCAGTTGGTCCAGCAATGTGGAAACGGAGCCTGCTTCCTCTTCACTTTAGTCCAGGAAAGCCTCGGGTAAAAACACTGACTCTGGCCCAGCCTCTTTCAAACTTACGGATTTCAGAAAGCTTCCTGCATGTAACACATTGGCACTGCCTAAGAAAGGACATCCTGGCCTCCTTGGGCAAGGGACTCAACCTCTCTGGGTCCCACTCACTTCATCAGTGAAACTGGAACCATAATCTCCATTCGGCCCTGTCCCACCACAGGGACCACGGTTAGGAAGGGGCTGGGCCACCTTAGTCTCTGCTACCCACATTGGCTTGAGAGCTCCTCTTGTCCCCAGTTTCTGGCTAGGCCTGGCCCAGAAAATGTACGTGAGCACCAGTGAGTCCCAGAAGCAGGCAGGCACCAGTCCAGGTAGGTTTCAGGGCCCCTGCCAGGGCTGCAGGCTGCCTGCCCCTGGGGTCCAGGTGGGGTTTCTGGAGGGAGAGATTGACCAGTGGACAGGATCTTGCTGCCACCACCACCACCGTGGCCCCGCAGCCACCATAGGTGTCCGCCTGGCCCCTGGAGGGCAGCAGGGAGGGACACTTGGAGGAGGCAGCAAGGGGTCATTACACCCCTGAGCAGTATTTCACCTATGGCAAGAGCTCTCAAATCCAGATCCCCTCTGATCCCCATGGTGACGGTATGAGGTGAGGAGTGGTACCTGCCCCATTTCACAGGCGAAAAAACTGAGGCTCAGGGAGGTTGGGGTCTGCCAGGGCCTCATGGTAGGTTTGAAATTCTGTTTGGGGTTCCCAGAGCAAGTCGCCCTTCTCACTTGCCATCTTGTGCTGTACTGAGAGCAACAGCAGTGGAATTTCTGGCTGGAGCCACTGTGTTTTGCCTTGTTTCTGTTGCTAAACCTCAGTTCACTGAAAGGCCATGAGGTGTCCTGGTTAACTCCATTTTCTGGGGAACGGAAGGAGGGCTGGTGGGAGTTTTTCAGTCTGAGTCTAGTTGAAGTGTCAGGGCTGGGGGGGCAGTATAGATGGATTAGAGGAGGCAGCGTCTAGGGACACAGCTCAGAGCAGCCCAACTCGTGCAGGCCAGCACCCCGCTTTGGTGAGCAGACATTCCCACGTAACCTTATTGTTTGTTTGTTTGTTTTTTGAGACGGAGTTTCGCTCTTGTTACCCAGGCTGGAGTGCAATGGCGCGATCTCGGCTCACCGCAACCTCCGCCTCCCGGGTTCAGGCAACTCTCCTGCCTCAGCCTCCTGAGTAGCTGGGATTACAGGCATGCGCCACCATGCCCAGCTAATTTTTTGTATTTTTAGTAGAGACGGGGTTTCACCATGTTGACCAGGATGGTCTCGATCTCTTGACCTCGTGATCCACCCGCCTCGGCCTCCCAAAGTGCTGGGATTACAGGCGTGAGCCACCGCGCCCGGCCCACGTAACCTTAAATAACGGGTCAGAAGCCAACAAAAGCCCCACAGGGAGCAGAGCCTTTCAAACTTTGATGAGAGCCAGAGATATCAGCAGAGGGCTTCACACTGAGGGCGCAGCCAGGAAGCTGCCCTCCCTTGGTCTCCACCAGAAGAGAGTGTCCTCCGTCTTCCCCCTGCCCTCCAGCCACTCAGAGCAGCTGTGCCTCCTCAGACCCTTCGGGCACCTCTAGGGCCTGGCCTTGAGCTACCCCCTCCCTCCTCCCTGCCTTTGCTCACACCAAAGCCCCCCTTCTGGGTCCCCATCCCCCACACCTGCTGTGTCAGCCCTCCCGCCTGCACTCCGGCATAACCCCACCTCCAAGGCCCCTCCACGTGTCCCAAACCCTGTAGGCTGTCTGTCTCCTCCGGGCCCCAAAACTGCAAGGACTTGAGGTAGCACCTTCGAGGGGGTTACATTGTGATGGAGCCTGTCTTATCTTCCCCCACAATGCAGTGAGCAGTTTTTCAAAAGAATGAAAAGAGCTTCCTTGAGTTTCTTTCCCTAAGTTTAAAAATGACCTGGGTCATTTTGTAAATTCAGCCAGTTAAAGATTGTTGGAAGGAGAGGTGCGAGGACTGGCCGTCCCAGCTCACGAAGTTCACGGTGTCAGCGGCTTCCTGACCAGCCTGGAGCCGTGCTCTGCCTGTGAAAGCCTCCTTTATCCCAAGGCTGCTCTGTGTCAGCCGCCAGGCCTTCTCGATAGGCCATTCCCTTCAGTCCTGACACATGACCAGGCGGTGCTGCTGCTCAGGGAGGTTGAGTCATCGCGGCTGGTCACACAGCTCGGAAATGGAGGAGGTGGGATTCCAGCGCAGCGCCGTCTGCCTCCAGAGCCTGGGAGCCCCGCTACGCTGGCCCTGGGCATGTCGCAGTGTTAACAGTCACCTACACACTTTTATGCTATTCCCCAGGCTATTTTTATTTCGCTCAAAAATAACTCCAGGACATCTGTTCCTTCCCTGGGAGCTTCCTAGGAGCCTTTCTGTCTCCTCACAGGCCAGTCTGGCTGAAGAGCTGTGGAAACATTTGCGGAAGGAACGGACAGATGGACGGATGCATGTGGAGGCCAGTCTGCTTCAGAGACCACCCAGGCTTCTGTCACTTTCACTCCTATTCAGACCCCAAACAAAGCCCTCGTGGGTGGCCTGAGGGATTCTGTCAGCCCAGGCTCAGGCTGTGAATGAGGGGCCGCCTGATGACACTCAGACTCAGATGGATGGACGTGTTGGTGGTCCCATAAAGGACGGCGTCTCCAGCTGTGGCTGGTGGGACAGCACTTCCTAGGAGGCAGTGGCCTGTGTACCATGTCACGGGGCCATGGTGCTGGCCGGCCCTCTGGATGTCTGGCCACCCTGGCCAAAGGCACTCCAAAGCCACACAGCCCCTTCCACCTTCCCTCCCATCACCACCTTTTATCCCAGCAGGTCCTTCACTGAGTAGGGGCCCTCCAGCTTTAGGAGCCAGGAACCAATGCAAAATCATGTAAATCCTAAGGCAAATGTATTCTTATAATACAAGGGTCCCAGGTAGGGCAGCTCCAGGGCTGGTTCCTCAGGGGCTCAGAGGCATCAGCCAGGACCCAGTCCCCTTCCACTGAGCTTCCTGGCCGGGGTCAACCCAAGTGGTGTCCATTCTCCAGCAGGGGAAGCAGGGAGGGGAGAGATTCCTATGGATGCCACCCACCCCCAAAGACAGCCTCTCTCAGAGCCCCCTGCAGATGTCTCCTCATGGCTCATTGGCCAGAGATGTATAACATGCTGTCATTGCCTGAACCAATCCCTGGCAAGGGGAATGAGCTGGCTTGGTTCAATCAGAACTCATGCCACAGGCTGAGCGGGCCCCAGGAACCTGGTCAGACAGAAGGCAGGCACCTTAGACCCAGAGGGGCTATGCGTGGACAGAGAAGAGGGGAGGGGCAGGATAGTGGTGGCCAACGGATCTGCCTCCATTCTTGTCATTACTTCTTGACTTTATAGAAGACAGGAAGTAAAAGGCCCAGAGGGAGGTTGAGTAATTCCCCAGGGCCTCACCCACTCCAAGGTCCCCAAGCCATTTACTTGGTCTGCGGTGAAGCGCCAGTGGATGGAGGCATTTTTCTTCTGCTTCCCCCGTCTGCCTCTCCACTCTGGTTTTCTTCTCTTCCTCCCCCAAACCCCATGCCCACCTCAACTTAACTGAAAGCATTGTGATCATCTAGACTTCAGAGCTGGAAGAGACATTCAATATTAATGTTATCCAATGCTGCCATTTTCCAGATGGGGAAACTGAGGCCCAGAGAGATGGAGGAGCTCAGCGAGACCACTCAGTAAAGCAGTTGGTGGTAGAGCTGGGACTGGATGTAGGGCCCAGGAAGCACAGCATCCCCAAGATTCTCAGCGGGTCTCAGGGACCACCCTGCTTTGTCACCTCGGCCCCCCTGTGGACAGTCTCTGCAGCCTCCCAGCTGGCCAGTGGCCCCTTTGCCTGCCCCTCCCAGCGGAAGGCTCACCCATCACCCATAGGCCCTCTCTATGCACCTTTGCACCTGGCTTTTCATGACATTCTACAGCCTCTGGCGTCCTTGATTCAGCTCTGTGATCTGGCCGGAAGAGATTATAGATACAGAAACTGAGGCTGAGAGAGGCAATGTGCCCGAGGTCCAATCATTGATGCCCAAGCAGAGCCGGCTTTCTGGGCATGCGGCCTGTGCAGTCACACAGGGTTCAGTGCTCTGTGGTCACCTTCTTTAAATTCATGGCAATTTTCCCCTTTGCCCTGGGTCCCACTAATGATGGAGCTGGTCCTGAGCCCGGGCCCCTGGTTCCTCCAGGATTCTTTCCACAACCACACGCTGTCGCCCCTCTACCTGTGGCTCACCCAGGGCAAGTGTGACTGATTCCATAGGACAGCCCTTCACATGGAGGGGAGTGGGCTTAGGGATTGGGAGCAAGATGGTCAGATGCTCTGGCCTGGGCCCAGGGTGCAGGAACTGGCGGGACCCACTTTGGAAATGCCTCCCTCATCCCTTGTCTCAGGCTGGTGTTGCTGAAGCTCTAGCCTGGCTCCTCTCCCATCCCTGCCTCAGAATTGACGGAGAGGGCCAGTGGCCGCCTTGTGATTTGTCGCACCAGCGGGCCTGGGGGTGGCGGTTCCAGAGTACAGGGTCCTATTGTGTGCCCTGACGTCAGGCAGCTGGACTGCGGGGAGTGAGCATCAACAAGCAGCTGGAACATCTCGCCTGAAGCCCCAGGAGGGGCCAGAGCCCAGGAGGAGGGGCCGTCCTGGAGAGGGACAGAGCCAGGGGGAGCTGGATTCCAGCCTTGCCTGCTGTGTGTGGAGGCTGAGGCACATCGGGTCCACTGCTGTGCCGGGGAATGATGGGCTGATTGGCTCCTTCACGGAGCTGCTGGGAGTGATACACTTAAGTGCTTCGAAGGCTGCCTGACACCAGCCAGGGCTCCCTCCGCCTCGGCCAGCACTTGCCCCTGTTCTCACTATGGCTCATATTCAGGATAAAGCGCATGCAAGCCCTTTGCCTGGCTCATAAACCCTTGTCTTTCAGGCTTGTTCTCTCTTAGGCCCCATCTCTTGAGGACTCCTCCTCCCCACATTCCCTCCATCTACCCCAGAGTCCCTGCCTTTGCCAGCATGGCTCCCTCCCCCTCTCCTGTTCCCTCTTGCTGCCCTTCACGTCCTTCCCCACTGTCCGTCTCACCTGGCCAGCTCCCTGTAGAAAACCCTGCAGCTGGTCCTGGGATTTGCGATGCCTCCGGTACCCCAGGGTCCCCACAGGTGTCCCTGAATGTAAGGCCCTCAGAGTAGCCACCCCTGAGCAAGGATCTGGCTTCAGCAGCTGCCTCACCTCCTCCAGAGGGTCCCCTCCCCAGAAGCACTTCCAGGTCAACCTAGGCTCCACGTGGGGCCACGACTTTCAGTGCTGGAAGGCACTTCCCAGCCCTGCGGCTGCAGGGAGTCTCCAGGTGCCCAGACGCCCCCCTCTCGCCCTCAGGTTACTGTCCTCTCCCTTCTTTTTCCTGTCTGCCTTCTATTGTGGCTGCTTTTTTATGTGTGGGTGTTTCAACTTCACCCCACCCCAAGCCAAGCCCTGAAACACCTTTTGCAGGTATAGACGACTTCAGGTGCCCAGCCAAGCCCAGGTTATTGCCCTGGGTAGCAGGAATTGCCACTCCGATGCCTATGGGGGCCGGGAAGGGAAGCAGCCTAGGTAGGAGGTGGAGCTGGGGTGGGGGTGGGGCGGGGGTGGAGAACTACTTCGTGTTTGGGTTTCCCGTGGTTAACTGGGGAGCAGAGCACATTCCCTTTCTAAACAGTATGCTGGAATTCAGCTGTCGCTCATTGTTGCTGTGGGGGAATATGAGACTTGTGTTACCAGATCTGATTTTTCAAGAAAGGCCAGGGGCTGGGGGTGGCAGCTCACACCTGTAATCCCAACACTGGGAAGTCAAGGCAGGAGGATCACTTGAGGCCAGGAGTTCAAGACCACCTGGGCAACATAATGAGACCCCATCTCTACAAAAAATAAAAAATTAGCCAGGTGTGGTGTACGTCTGTAGTCCCAGCTGCTTACGAGGCTGAGTCGGGAGGGTCCCTTGCACCTGGGAGGTCAAGGCTGCAGTGAGCTGTGATCGTGCCAGTGCACTCCAGCCTGGGTGACAGTGAGACCCTGTCTATAAAAAAGATAGAAATAAAATTTTAAAGCCAGATATCCAAGTTTACATGTGCAATTCTCTTGATTTTTTTTTTTTTTTTTCAAGATAGAGTCTCACTGTGTCACTCAGGCTGTAGTGCTGTGGCACAATCACAGCTCACCACAGCCTTGACTTCCCAGGCTCAGGTGCTTCTCCCACCTCAACCTCCCAAATAGCTGGGACTACAGGCGTGCACCACCACACCCAGCTAATTTTGTTTATTTTTTTGTAGAGGTGGGGCTTCGCCCTGTTGCCCAGCTGGTCTTGAACTCCTGAGTTCAACCTCCTGCCTTGACCTACTCCCAAAGTGCTGGGGTTACAGGCGTGAGCTACTGTGCCCAGCCAGTTCCCTTGATTTTTAAAGAAAATTTTTGAAATATTTTTTTTTTTTCTTTTTTACTTCACATACAGTAAAATTTGCTTTTGGGGGCTTAGGGGAAGAAGTGTCACTATTTACATAGATTCCTGTAACTCCCACCGCCATCAGGGTTATATAACTGTTCATCCCCAAATTCCCTCTGGCCGTTCCTTTGTCTTCAGTCCCTCCTTCTCACTCTTGGCATCCACTGATCTGTCCTTTGTCACTATGGTTTTGCCTTTTGCACATAAATGGAATCATACAGTTTGTAACCTTTGGGGACGTGGTTTCTTTCCCGTAGCATAACGCATCCGAGATTCATCTGTGTATTTTTGTGTCAATCATTTGTTCCTTTTGATTACAGAACACTTGCTTGTCCATTCACTTGTTGAAAGACATTGGGGATGTTCCCAGGTTTGGACGATTATGCGTAATGCTGCTGTGGACATTCGTGTGCAGTTTTGTGTATGTGTGTGTGTGAATGTAAGTTTTCATTTCTCTAAGATAAGGAAAAATAAGGAAGTGCCCTTCTATTTCTACTTTGTTGAGAGGTGTTTGTTTTTTGTTGTTTTTCTTTTTTGTATCATGAATGGATGTTGAATTTTGCCATTTGATTTCTCTGCATCTTTCAATGGGTTTTTCTTCTTTAGTCAGGTATAGATTACATCTATTAGTTTGCAAATGTTGGGCCAGCTTTGCTGGATAAACCCCATTCGCCTGTTGGTCTTGTTATATTATTCATATATATCTCCTGGATTTGATTTGCTAATATTTTGCTGAAGCTCATTGCATCTGTGTTCATGAGGGATATTGGTTTGTAGTTTTCTTGTATTGCTTCTGTTTGGTTTGGGTATCAGGGTATTACTGGCCCCATAAAATGAGTTGGGAAGTGTCTCATGTATTCTCTGGAAGAGGTTGTGCAGGATTTATGTATATTTTCCTTAAATACTTAGTGGAATTATCTGGGCCTAAAGTTTTTCTTTTTGGAAGGGTATAAATTAAGAAATTAATTATTATTATTTTTTTAAGACTGAGTTTTGCCTTTGCTGCCCAGGCTAGAGTGCAATGGCGTGATCTCTGCTCAACACAACCTCCACCTCCCAGCTTCAAGCAATTCTCCTGCCTCAGCCTCCAGAGTAGCTGAGATTACAGGCATGCTCCACCATGCCTGGCTAATTATGTATTTTTAGTAGAGACGGGGTTTCTGCATGTTGATCAGGCTGGTCTCCAACTCCTGACCTCAGGTGATCCACCCGCCTTGACCTCCCAAAGTGCTGGGATTACAGGTGTGAGCCATGGGACCCTGTGGAAATTAATTTCTTTAATAGCTCAAGGACTGTTCAGATTAGCTGTTTCTTCTTGCTTGCATGAGCTTTGGTACGTTGTGTTTTTCAAAGAATTGGTCCATTAGTTCATCTAAGTTCTAGAAACTATGTGTGTAGAAGTGTCCCTAGTGTCTCCTTATTAGCCTTTTAAAGAATGTAAGACTGTAATGCTATCTGTTTTCTTTTTCTTCCTTCCTTTCTTTCTTTTTTTAATTTTTGTTTTCAGACAAGGTCACACTCTGTCACCCAGGCTGGAAGGTAGTGGTGCAGTCAAAGCTCTCTGTAGCCTTGACCTCCCTGGCTCAAGCAATCCTCCCGCCTCAGCCAACCCCAGTAGCTGGAACCAGAGGCATGTGCTGTCATGCTTGGCTAATTCTTTTTTTTTATCTTTTGTAGAGATAGGATCTTGCTATGTTGCCCAGGCCGATCTTGAATGCCTGGTGTCAAGTAATCCTCCCACCTTGGCCTCTCAAAGTGCTGGGATTACAGGTGTGAGCCACTGTGCCCAGTCTCATTTTTGATACGGGTAATTTTTATCTTCTCTCTCTCTTTCTGTCATTCTGGTTAGAAATGCATCAGTTTTGTTAATCATTTCAAGAAAACAGTTTTGGGTTTTGTTGATTTTTTTTCTACCAGTCTTAATTTTATTAATTTCTGCTCTTTTTTTTTTTTT
>NW_016107455.1:2525402-2530922 GCF_001604975.1 Cebus imitator
AAGCTGATCTGGGAGGATTGTTTAAGTCTGGGAGGTGGAGGCTGCAGTGAGCTATGATCATGCCACTGCACTCCAGCTGAGGTGACAGGGCAAGATCCTGTCTCAAAAAAAAAAAAAAAAAAAAGTATTATAGTTTGTTTAATAGCCCAGGATATGATCTACATGATCTACTTTGGTGACTGTTCCATGTGTACATGAAGAGAATGTGTATTCTGCTATTATTGGGTGGAGTGTTCTATAAACATCAATTAGGATAAGCTGGTTAGTGGTGATATTTGGGCCTTTTAGATCCCTTATTGATTTTTCATCAAACTAGCTCTATTGTTAAAAATTAGATTTTCTATCTAACTAGTTCTATTGTCTAGAGGAGTGTGAAGTCTCCAATTATAATTGTCAATTTGTCTATTTCTCCTTTCAGTTTTATTAGTTTGGCTTCGTGTAGTTTGAAGCTCTGGTGTTAGAAACATGTGCATCTAAGACTGTTATGTATCTTGTTGGTGAGTTGACCCTTTTATGTAATGTTTGTCTGAATACTTGGTAATTTTCCCTGTTTGGATTAGGTAATTTCTGTTGTTCTATCACTGTTTTTTCTGTCATCTCCATTCTGCTATTTATCCAATCCAATGAATTTTTTATTTCATATGTTGTATTTTTTAGTTCTAAAATTTCCATTTAGTTCCTTTTTTCTAACTTCTGTTTTTCTTTGAGAATTTCTAAATTTCCATTTATTTCAGGATTGTTCACCTTTACTGAACCATGGAGCATGATTATAATAACTGCTTCGAAATCTCTGTCTAATGATGGCAACATCTGGGTCATCTTAGCATTGGTATCTGTTGATTGTGTTTTGTCTTGTGTATTGTTGTCAGCTTTTCTTGTTTCTTTGTATGTCAAATAATTTTGGATTATGTCTTGGACATTTGGAATATTACAAGACTCTGGGTCCTGTTAAAATCCTCTGAAGAATGTCAGGTTTTTTTCTTCGTTTGTTTATTCATTCATTTGTTTTTGAGACAGGGTCTCGCTCTGTCATCTAGGCTGGATTGCATTGGCACGATCATGGCTCACTGCAGCCTCAACTTCCTGGCCTCAAGCAGTCCTCTTACCTCAGCTTCCTAAAGCATTAAGGTTACGAGCATGAGCCACTGTGCCCAGTGTATTTGTTTGCTTTTTAAATCAGGGAGTCAACCCAGTTAGGCTGACACCTCAGACCCCAGGCTGCCCTCTATGAGTTATAGCTTCAATGTCAGTTCAGTTTTCAAAGCCTTTGCAGTGCTATTCAGATCCACCCCATGTATACATACTCCAGGGGCCAGTCTGTTCAGTCTACACTTGTAGTTCTGTTCTCAGAGTCTTTGGCAGCTTATTTGGGTCAGTTCCATGTATGTGCAGCTCAGGAATAGGCTAGGACCTCAGATACAACTTTATGGGATCACATTCTCAAGCTCCCTTCTTTCTGTGATGCCACCCTATTCAGCTCCCAGGGGCCCCTTTTTCTCATTTTTCTTCCAGGCAAAAGATTTTTCCTTTCTTGGAGTTTTAGGTCTTCCTGTGTGACTGCTACAGCTGCTGCCACCGCCTAACCTTTCGGACAGGGTTTACCTTGCAGGGAAGGGGCTAGGGAGAAAAAGGACCCAGGGGATTTCTCCAATCCAATTTTTCCCAAGAGGGCTCCCTTTTCCAGCCTCTCATCAGAAAGAGTTTCCTTCTTTTTTTTTGAGATGGAGTTTTGCTCATTCTTGTTGCCCAAGCTGGAGTGCAATGGCGCGATCTCAGCCCTGCAACCTCTGCCTCCTGTGTTCAAGTGATTCTCTTTTCTCAGCCTCCCAAGTAGTTAGGATTACAGGTACACCCCACCACACCCAGCTAACTTTTTGTATTTTTAGTGGAAACTGGGTTTTACTATGTTAACCAGGCTGGTCTCGAACTCCTAACCTCAGGTGATCCGCCCACCTCACCTCCCAAAAGTGCTGGGATTACAGGCATGAGCCACCACATCTGGCCAAGAAACAGAGTTTCTTCTGTAGCTTTTTCCTTTGCTCCTGCGCCGATTCTAGGATTTGGCTTCCTGAGTGTAGGTCAGAAAATATGCAAAGAAAAGCTCACCACAATGTTCGTCTCACTTAAGTTTTTGTTTTCCTCCCTAGTTCACCTTCCACTCTTCACTTTTCAGAGTCCTTGTGTAGTTGTTTTGTGTCTTCTGTCAGGGTTTTTAGTTACAATCAGTGGAAAAGCTAGACTGTAGTATGCTTACTCCATCTTAACCAAAACCAGGAGGCTTGCTTTGTTTTAAATATTGGCATCTAATTTTAAGTCTGTCTGCAAGCCACATCTGAGATGCTAGCTGGCCAACTCTGCTTTAGTGGCACAGTGTGTCAAAATTTATTTTTCCTTTTTTTTTCTTGGCTCACTGCAACCTCCTGTCTCCTGAGTTCAAGTAATTCTTCAGTCTCCCCAGTAGCTGAGACTACAGGCATGCACCACCACCCCTGGCTATTTTGGTTTTTTTTTTTTGAGATGGAGTCTTCTTCTGTCGCCCAGGCTGGAGTACAGTGGCACAATCTTGGCTCACTGCAACCTCCTGTCTCCTGAGTTCAAGTAATTCTTCAGTCTCCCCAGTAGCTGAGACTACAGGCATGCACCACCACCCCTGGCTATTTTGGTTTTTTTTTTTTGAGATGGAGTCTTCTTCTGTCGCCCAGGCTGGAGTACAGTGGCACAATCTTGGCTCACTGCAACCTCTGCCTCCCGGGTTCAAGCAATTCTCTGACTCGGGCTCCCAAGTAGCTGGGATTACAGGCACCTGACACCGAATCTGGCTAATTTTTGTGTTTCTAGTAGAGACGAAGTTTCTTTTTTTTTTTTTAATTTGAAGATGGGGTTTCACCATGATGGCCAGGCTGGTCTTGAACTCCTGACCTCAGGTGATCCACCCACCTCGGCCTCCCAAAGTGCTAGGATTACAGGCGTGAGCCACTGTGCCCGGCCAAGACAAGGTTTCACCATCATGTTCAGGCTGGTCTTGAACTCCTGATCTTGTGATCCACCTGGTTCGGCCTCCCAAAGTGCTGGGATTACAGGCAAGAACCACTGCGCCTGGCCCTTTTTTTTTTTTTTTTTTTTTGAGATGGAGTGTCATTCTGTCACCCAGCCTGGAGTGCAGTGGCACTATGTCAGCTCACTGCAACCTCTGCCTCCCAGGTTCAAGCAATTCTTCCACCTCATTCTCCAGAGTAGCTGGGATTACAGGCTCACACCACCATACCTGGCCTAATTTTTGTATTTTTAGTAGAGGTGCGGTTTCACCATGTTGGCCAGGCTAGTCTTGAACTCTTGACCTCAAGTGATCTGCCCACCCTGGCCTCCCAAAGTGCTGGTATTACAGGTGTGAGCCACTGTGCCTGGCCTAATTTTTTTGATACTTAAGTTCTTAAGCAAGACTTGTCAGTACCAATGCCAGTTTTTCTAGATGAAAAGAGAGCAGAATACAGATTTATTCTTTCTCTGGTCAGAGCAAGCCCCTAAATCTGTCAGCATAATAATAGTGATTGCCTTTTTTTTTTTTTTTTTTCTGAAACAGAGTCTCACTATTTTTTTTATTCTTAGTAGAGATGGGGTTTCACCACGTTGGCCAGGATGGTCTTGATCTCTTGACCTCGTGATCCACGTGCCTTGGCCTCCCAAAATGCTGGGATTATAGGCATAAGCCACCATGCCTGGCCATAATTGCAATTATTTTAGCAGAAATAATAATTACCAAGAGCATGGACTCTGGAGCCAGGCCTCTTGTGTTCAGTCGTCTCCTATGAACTGTGAGACCTTAACTCTGAATGACTTTGCCTTTCTATGTCTCAGTTTCCTCACCTGTAACATGGGAATAATAATAGTGTCTACTTCCCGGGTGGTTGCGAGGATTATATAAATTCATATGCATAGAGTGCCCCTGATGGTGCCTGGCACAAAGGAAGGCTTGCTAAGCATTGGCTTTGATTCCTGTGGGTAATGGTTAATGTTTATTACACACATTGCCGTGTAGACAGCTTTACAGCGGCAAGGTAAGCCGACTTATCTCGCTTCCTCAGATGAGGCAGCTGAGATTTCAGAAGGCAAATGGTTTGCTTGAGTCCATCTGTCCTTCAGACCTTGAAATTAGGGAGGCGCGGGTGGCTGGGCCCGGGCTCAGGGAGTATCTGGCTGTTAATCAATCAGACAGCAGTGGCCGCGAAGCTTTTTAACATCATCTGGTCTGAGCTAGAAGAGATGTGACCCAGGGGACTGAGTCGGGGAAAAGAATCAGCCCGAAGAGAAAGGCAACAGAAATAGAAGGGGAAGCCTGGTAATTGAGTGGCCCCAAAACGGAAAGATCAATGTTTTACTGCCAGTGAACAACCAGTTTCCCTGGCAGCAAGCTGGGGCCCAGCTGTGTGTGCTTCAGCGACCACAGCTGCTTCTGCAGCGCCTGCCAGCCATGGTGAGCCCGTCTCTCGAGGCCTGGGAGCCACAGCGGGAACCCCGGGGCTGCCCAGCCACACATGGTGTGTGCCTCTGGGTGGGGGGTGGCCCCCAGCTCCCTGTCTGGGGCCCAGGCTCCCCCACGAAGCCCACATGGGATAGCTATTTGCTATACTCCCTGTGTGACCTTGAGCAAGCCCCCTCCCCTCCCTGGGACCTGGCTTCACCAACTGTGAAATGACAGGCTGGGTCAGTGCAATGTGTCCGGCAGAAGAACCGTCTGTGGCAAAGGTCATTCGTTGTCCAGGAAACTGGAGATTCTTTGTGATCAAAGGCCAGGGGTCCCCACCATGTGGATAAAGCTTCTTTGATACCAGGGCTCCAGGAGATGGAAACAGCACGTCAGTGCAGACAGCCTGGTGTGAGCCGCTGGCCCAGGAAGGCAGCAGGGAGCAGTGGCTGACTGTCGGGGGTCAGTAAGACCCGGCCAGGTTCAAGAGTTACCACTACAGCTGGGCAAACATTTTAAATGTTAAAAAAGGGAGAAAAAAGGCCAGGCACAATGGCCTATGCCTGTAATCCCAGCACTTTGGGAGGCCAAGGCGGGTGGATCATGTATCAGGAGTTCCAGACCAGCCTGGCCAATATAGTGAAACCCGTCTCTACTAAAAATACAAAAAAACCCCCAAAATTAGCCAGGCATGGTGTTGCACGCCTGTAATCCCAGCTACTTCGGAGGCTGAGGCAGAGAATTGCTTGAACCCAGGAGGCGGAGGTTTCAGTGAGCCAAGATTGCCCCACTGCACTCCAGCCTGGCAGCAGAGCGAGACTCTGTCTTAAAAAAGAGAAAAAAGGGGCCGGGCGTGGTGGCTCAAGCCTGTAATCCCAGCACTTTGGGAGGCCGAGGCGGGTGGATCACGAGGTCAAAAGATCGAGACCATCCTGGTCAACATGGTGAAACCCCATCTCTATTAAAAATACAAAAAATTAGCTGGGCATGGTGGCGCATGCCTGTAATCCCAGCTACTCAGGAGGTTGAGGCAGGAGAATTGCCTGAACCCAGGAGGC
>NW_016107455.1:2531727-2543855 GCF_001604975.1 Cebus imitator
TTTTTTTGAGATGGAATCTCGCTCTGTCGCTCAGGCTGGAGTGCAGTGGCAAGATCTTGGCTCACTGCAACCTCCACCTCTTTGGTTCAAACAATTCTCCTGCCTCAGCCTCCCTGAGTATCTGGGATTACAAGCTCGTGCCATCACATCTGGCTAATTTTTGTATTTTTAGTAGAGATGGGGTTTCGCCCTGTTGGCCAGGCTGGTCTCCAACTCGTGACCTCAGGTGACCCACCTGTCTTGGCCTCCTGAAGTGCTGGAATTACAGGCGTGAGCCACCGCACCCGGCTGGCCTGGCACTTTTGTGGCCACTACTCTGGGGCTGCCGCTTTTTGAAGAGCCCTGTGGGAGCAGCTGTCGAGAAGTCACAGCCTGTGGCGTGGCCCTGGTTGAAGCCTAGACTATGGCTCGGGGTGCTCCGGGGACCATGCTGTGGCCCTCAGTACCCCATCTGCCCCCCCAGTACCCCATCTCTCTGCCTGTCATCAAACAACCCCACCCTCACCTCCGTCCTAGGGAGGCTTTCGCTGGCAGAGGAATGGACAGCTCGCCCCACCAGGGTCTCCTAGCCTCAGGGAGTGGTGGATGCAGGGATTACAGAATCCAAATCCATGCGCTGCTGCCTCTTAGGTGGACCTGTGGTCGGGGTTCTCATTATGAAGGCAGATCCCTGAACTTGGAGAGGACTGTAGGCATGGGCATGGGAGGCTGGGGGGTAGAGGGTGCCCCGGCCCATGCCCACATTCACAGACCCCCTATAATGCCAGCAATGCAAGGGCAGGAGGAGAGGAGGTGGAATGCCAGCGGGATGGTGGGTGGGCTCCCCTGCAGCCCTGCAGGTGGCACCTGGGCATCGCTGTTTTCAGAAGCCATGTCATTGCCTGGCAGTATCAGAGGCTGGCATGGCTTGGGGGAGGGGCAGCTGCAATGCTGAGGAGGCTGGTGAAAAGCCATTTTCCTCCTTCACTGAAATTTTGCAGGTCTTTCTTGAGAGCCCACCAGGTACCAGGTCCAGGGGGTTTCACAGAGAGGACGTTGCGTGGCCCCTCTGCCTTCCCTCACCCCAGGTGACACCAGAGCGGAAAAGCAGGGTCAGCTAGAATCAAGAAGCAAACGCAGAGCCACCAGGTTCCAGGCAGGGAGAAGGTGGTTAGGGTGGGGGCCCTCTTTGTCCAGTGCCACCTTCCAAAGCCCACTGGACACAGCCCCATGGTGCCAGGCCAGCAGCAGTGACCAGGGCTTCAGACCGCTGCTGCAGCTGCCACACTATAGGCATGCAAGAAAAACATGGTCCCCATGAACAGATGAATCCCCAACGTGGTTTGGCTTTGGTGTGGTGTGCTGGCAAGTCTGCCCGTAACAGCGTGAACACTCACAACAGCTGACAGGGGCCCTCAGATCCATCATCTGCAGCCCAGCCTGAGCGGATTCTGGAAAGAGCTCATCCTGGCCTGGCTGTGCTATAGATACTGATGGTGATTATTAGGGGGAGTGGCAAGGTGCCTCATGAGGCGTGTGAGCATGTACACAAGTGGACGCGCTATTGTGTATGTGTGGCTAGCCAGCGGAACCAGCGGCTACCACCATCAACCCCTGACAGAGTGCCAGCATGTAAGAGGTGCACAGTCATCACTTGTTGAATAAGTGAATGAATGCATGAATGAATATGTGAATACATGAATGAATGCATGGGTGCTGTGGGAGGGCTGCCACTAATTGTAGAAGCAGTTTCAGATTTAGAAGCGGGCTTCTGAGCCAAGCGTGGTGGTGCACCTGTAGTCCCAGGTACTGGGAGGCTGAGGTGGGCGGGTCCCTTGAGTCCAGGCATTTGAGGCTGCAGTGATCTGTGATCATGCACTGCACTCCAGCCTGGGTAACAGCGTGGGGACCTGGCTCTAAAATATACATATATTATTGTTATTGGAGACATAGTTTCACTCTTGTCACCCAGGCTGGAGTGCAGTGGCATGGCACGGTCTCGGCTCACTGCAACCTCTGCCTCCCGAGTTCAAGCAATTCTCCTGCCTCAGCTTCCCACGTAGCTGGGACTATGGTGCACGCCACCACAGCTGGCTAATTTTTGTATTTTTAGTAGAGACGGAGTTTCATCACGTTGGCCGGGCTGGTCTTGAACTCCTGACCTCAGGTGATCTGCCCACCTCGGCCTCCCCAAGTGCTGGGATTACAGGTGTGAGCCACCATGCCCAGTCAATTATTATTATTTTTTGAGACAGACTGTTGCTCTGTCGCCCATGTTGGAGTGCAGTGATGCGATCTCAGCTCACTGCAACCTCTGCCTCCCGGGTACAAGCAATTCTCCTGCCTCAGCCTCCTGAGTAACTGGGACTACAGGCATGCGCCACCATGCCCCTCTAATTTTTTGTATTTTTAGTAGAGATGGGGTTTCTACATGTTGCCCAGGCTAGGCTCAAACTTCTGACCTCAGGTGATCTGCCCACCTTGACCTCCCAAAGTGCTGGGATCACAGATGTGAGCCACCATACCCAACCAAATTATCTTTTTGGAATAATAATTCTCGCTCTCTCTCAGTCTTCCTCTGTTGCCCAGGCTGGAGTGCAATGGCGCCATCTTGGCTTACTACAACCTCCACCTCCTGGGTTCAAGCGATTTTCATGCCTCAGCCTACCAAGTAGCTGGGATTACAGGCGCCCACCACCACACTCAGCTAATTTTTGTATTTTTAGTAGAGATGGGGGTTTCACCATGTTGGCCAGGCCAGTCTCAAACTCCTGACCTCAAGTGATCCACCCGCCTTGGCCTCCCAAAGTCCTGGGCCAAGTGCCCAGAAAAAAAAAAAAAAGTTTTTAAATAAAAGAAAACAAGCAGGCTTCTGGAATAAATGTCAAGAAGCTGAAATGCATGTGTTGGAAATTTCAGGGGGAAAGAATGGCTCCAATTAATTAGAAAAGATCCTTCTTACAAAATTGGTCATTACCAAAAACAAGGGAAAAATAACCAGGGCTGCAAGTTTGAAGTCTGTCGCTCTGATTGAAGACTAAATTGAGACACCTTTACAGAGGACAATTTGGCAACTGTTATCAAGAGCCTTAAGAAGATAGATAGGGGCTGGGCATGGTGATTCACTCCTATAATCCCAGCACTTTGGGAGGCTGAGGCAGGCAGATCACGAGGTCGAGAGATCGAGACCATCCTGGCCAACATGGTGAGACTCCGTCTCTACTAAAACTACAAAATTTAGCAGGGCGTGGTGGGGAGGAGCGCCTGCAGTAGCAGCTATTTGGGAGGCTGAGGTAGGGGAATCGCTTGAACCTGGGAGGCGGAGGTTGAAGCGAGCTGAAAGCACACTATTGCACTCCAGCCTGGTGACAGAGTGAGACTCCGTCTCAAAAAAAAAAAAAGTAGATGTTTTATACAACCATTTATATTCATTTAGTCAACAAATATTATGAAGCCTCTACCATGTACCAGTCATGGTGCAAGCGACCAGGTATGTAGCAGTGATCAGAACAGACAGGCCCTTGCCCTTACAGAGCTTACTTTGTAGAGAGAAGATATAAATTAATCAAATTATCACACAAGCATACAACTATATGAAAGAAAATGGAGTAACTAAGGCTAAGACTTTCTGCAGTGAGACGGCGAGATGGTGGGAAGACTGCACTCACGCCTGCTGCAGTTCAAAACACACACTATTCCAACAGACTTGGATACACAACTGAAGTCACGATCTGCCAGCTCCAACATTTCTCAGCTGGGAGTACCCTAATTAACGAGCCAGTCAGAAAGGCTTTGCAATTTAGGATTTCTGCCCAGCCAATGAGCTGCCTCTGAAAACAACTTTTTGTGGAAATCCTACATAAAAAATCCTCTCTTGGCCCGGCGCGGTGGCTCGAACCTGTAATCCAAGCACTTTGGAAGGCCAAGGTGGACATATCACCTGAGGTCAGGAGTTGGAGACCAGCCTGGCCAACATAGTGAAACCTCCTCTCTACTAAAAATACAAAAGTTAGCCAGGCGTGGTGGCGCCCACCTGTAATCGCAGCTAGTGGAGGTTGCAGTAAGCTGAGATCGTGCCACGGCACTCCAGCCTGGGCAACAGAGTGAGAGTCCATCTCAAACGAACAAACAAACAAAAGCATTATCTCCTGTACTTCCTTCCCGGGATGCTCTTCGGGGCTGTCCTGATCCAGTGTACCTGGATTGCAATTTTTTCTTTCCCAAATAAACGCTATTTCCTTTGACCTCCATGTCAATCTCTTTTTAGCTAACGGTAGCAAGTTATAACAGATAGTTTGAAGGGAAAGTATAGGATGCTACAAGACAGAGTAGCAGCAGGGTGGGCCCTGATTGGATGGGGGTGGTCAGGACAGGCCTGTCTTTGGGAGGGACATTTAATAGAGGTACAAAGGGAGAACTGAAGGACGGATAGACATTGCCAGATGATGAATGGGGAGGATAGCTATTAAAGATACAGAGAATAGCATGTGCAAAGGCCCTGTGGCAGAGAAGAGTGTGGTGGTTTGCTTGAGGAGCTGGCCAAAGGCCAGTGTGGCTAGAATATGGTGAGTGCTGAAGATCGTGGGAGGAGAGGGGGTGGAAGGGGTCAGATCACACGGGGCCTCTTGGGCCATGTTGTGGAGTTGGGATTTTCATCCTAAGTGCGGTGGAATGATACTGGAAGGTTTTCAGCACAGGAGCGGGTAACTTGATCCAGTTAGACTTGCATGAGGTCCAGGAGAGAGAGGATGATGGCTATGACCAGTGGGGTCCCTGGGGTGGTGTGGAAAATGAGGGAGCTGTGGGATGCAGCGGGGGCGTGGACTGGATGTGAGTGACAGGGAGCAGACCCAGAGATGCTGAGCAACGCTGCAGTGGCAGGAAGGGAAGATGGGGTCAGGGAGTGGGACATTCAGGTGGGTGGTGTTGGAGGGGTGATGACTGGGTTGAACAAGGGACTTGGCCCCTGAGGTGGGATATGAGGCAACAACAAAATTAAGGATCTGAGAGGCCATCTGCACAGCTGCCAAAACCCCAAAAACGAGTTGTAAAAGCAAAAAGCTGGAAATAACCAAAATGCCCAACTATTAGGGATGGTTAAGTAAATCATGATGAATCCACCGGGCAGAATATGTTACAACCACTAACAATGAGGGTGGTACACACCAAGCAGCATGGAAAACTGTTTCTGTTGTACTTACTGTTACATGGGAGAGAAACTCCCCATCCTCGGGAATGGGTGACTCCGCCAGGCAGAAACTTACTTCCTTATTCATTTAACACTGTTTATTGACATGCAAGATACAAATCGAACAGAAAAGTACACCAGCCACAAGTGTCCAGCTTAGTGAGTTTTCCCCATCTAGCCAGTGCCTAGAACAAGAAATAGAACATGAGAAGCGGTGGGGTTTCCAGGTCTTTTGCAATGAGTTTGTGTTCGTTTCGTGTGAAAGAAACCAATTTGAAAACATGGGCAGAGCCTTGGCTTTCGGTGTGCAGCCTCTGTGGGAAGTCAGCTTGGCCCCCAAAGCCGTGTGCTGGGGGAGGAGCCGGCATTGGCTCTGCTTTTTCTCGCCCCAGTTGTCTGTCACCATGAGGAGAATAACGGCTCCACAGCTGATGCTGACCCCAGGGTGAGGGGGAGAGGACTGGGCGGGGACACTGGTGTCCCTCCCCTACTCCCAGCCTTCCCGTCCCAGCTCCCTGAGTCTTTGGGGGATCCTTGGGCGCCTCACACCTGTCCCTACTTCCTTCCCACAGGTAGAAAAACTTGTGAAATATTTGGATCCCAACGACCTGGGGAGAATCAACTTCAAGGACTTTTGCCGGGGGGTGTTCGCCATGAAAGGTGAGGTCTTCTGGGCTCTCCCAGGAGCTCTCAGGTCCTGCCCAGCTGGGGAAGCTGCTGTGACTGGGGTCCCAGCCTGGATTCCTCCCCAAAGGGGTCCCAGAGCCCAGGATGGGCCAGAAGTAGGCTCTGCCCTGGTTCCCCGGGGAACAGAGGGGAAGGATGCAGGTGCCCCAGCCGTGGGGGCTGTGGTGTCACCCACGGAGGTCACTTCTGCCCTTCCCCTTGTCTGCCTGCCTCTGGAGAAAGCCTCCCTCCCTGCTTTTCTGGCCTCTTCCTCTCTCTCCCGCTCTGGAATGACCAAACCCAAGGAGTCTCCTGGGATGTGGGAGGGACTCCAGTTTTAAGACCAGGGCAGTCCTGGGCAAACCTAGACAGAGCGCTGGTCACCTGACCGCCGTCTCCCTCTGAGCTGCTTTTGTGTCCTCCCTGCTCCCGCCTCCCTTTTTTTTTTTTTTCCTTTGAGACGGGATCTGGCTCTGTAGCCAGGGCTATTGGAGTGCAGTGGCACTATCATGGCTCCCTGCAGCCTCTACCTCCTGGGCTCAAGCAATCCTCCTGCCTCAGCCTCCTGAGTAGCTGGGACTACAGGAGGTACACCACCATGCCTGGCTATTTTTTTGTATTTTAAGTAGAGATGGAATTTTGTCACATTGCCCAGGCTAGTCTTGAACTCCTGAGATCAAGTGACCCTCCTGCCTCAGCCTCCTAAAGTGCTGGGATTATAGACATCAGCCTCCGTGCCCTGCCCTCTCTTCTTAATTCTTCCTAATTCCTGCCTTTCTTCCCTGCTCCTCCTTCCGGCTTTAAGGGGGACAATATAAATCCCTCTGTCTTGTCCCAAATTCAAAGGCCTGTGTGAGAAACTTGCAGGAATCAGAATATGGCCACTCACTTACCACTAAGCTGTTTATCTGAGACAGTGAGGGCTAAGCACGGTGGCTCACGCCTGTAATCCCAGCACTTTGGGAGGCTAAGGCAAGCAGATCGCTTGAGTCCAGGAGTTCAAGACTAGCCTGGCCAACATGGCAAAACCCATCTCTACAAAAAATACAAAAAAATTAGCTGGTCACACTGGTGTGTACCTATGGTCCCAGCTACTTGGGAGGCTGAGGCAGGAGGATCACCTGAGCCCAGGAAGTCGAGGCTGCAGTAAGCTGAGTTCACGCCACTGCACTCTAGCCTGGGTGGCAGAGTAAGATCCTATCTCAAGAAAGAAAAAAATCTGAGACAGTGGCACAGGTCACCAGCTGGGTGGGCTTGCTAAGGCCTCCCCATAGCTGCGTAGAGAATGCAGTCACTTCTGGAGTCCCAGTGTGTCTGGTTATCTGTGAAGGAAGCCGTGGCTTCCTGTCTGTGGCTCAGATCAAGGTGAGCCGTTTTCTCTGGGTGCCTGTGAGTCCAGGGAGGGCGGAAGGATGCAGGGATTACTGCAGCAGAGTGAGGGGTGAAGGGAAATGAATGCACGGTGCAGGGGCGCAGAACACAGACGGCGCCAGGGAAGGATTTGGTGGACAGTGGGCCACTGCAGGCTGCACCCTCCATGTGCCTGTGCCGGGCGCTTTGCCAGGTCCCCTCCCGTGTTCAGAACAACCTTGGGGCATTTGCTGGGGCACCCAGGAGCGAGGCCAGGCGAGTACAGAGTCAGCAGGAACTGGAGTTGTCCTGTGAGCGGCCCTGTCCTGGACGTCCCAGGGTCTGCAGGATGTGGGGGGCACCCAGCCTCAGAGGAATGGGTGTGTTTGGAGTCCCCGCAAGCCAGGCGGGCAGCACTGCCTTAGGTCTCCTCCCCCAGGAAGGCCTCCTGCCCTCCTGTTGCCCAGCCTGCCCTCTGTGTGTGGGAGTTAATCCCAGAGAACAAGGGCCTGTCACAGCCCCCTCCACAGTGCCCGGGGCCGAGTTCCACACCGCCTGGGCTCCATCCCTGCCTTCCAGTGCTCAGCTGGCCTCCTGCAGCCTCAGGCCCCCGCCTCAGCCCTTCCCGCCCCATGCCCGTTAGTCAGAAGCAGGGCAGCCATGCCAGGCTGAGGTCTGACACTTCACCGTCCATGTGCCTGTCTGCGCAGGGTGCGAGGAGCTTCTGAAGGATGTGCTGTCGGTGGAGAGCGCGGGGACACTGCCGTGCGCGCCGGAGATCCCAGACTGCGTGGAGCAGGTAAGGCTTGCGGGGCCTCGGGGTCCTCCGTGGCTCTGCCGCCTCCTTCTTGGTCTCGCCTTTGCTCCATTTTCAGTATCTTGGAGGACCCAGAACCTCCCTCTGAGGACCCTTCTTGAGCATCAAAGTCAAGAAATAGTTGTTTAAACAGGAGCCCTGGGGCGCCTTGGGAAGCCCCAGCAGAGTGAGTAACAGCTGGGGGTCCTCACCAATCAACTTTATTCCCCATCAGTAGCACAGAGGGAAAATTGAGTTACAGATAGGGAAAGGACAAGTCAAGGGCAGGCTGGACTAGAATTGTTTCCTTTTCTCCTGCACCGTCGCTCTGTGAGCTGAACAGTTCCTGTTTGTTTACTTCAAACAACAACGATTCTCCAATTCTCCAACACTAACTGGTGTCCAGCAATCCGTTCCGCCTGCCGCCAACTACCCAGCGTTAGCACAGACTCCACGAGTCAAGGTCAACCTCATGAGACTGCCCCACCTCCCACGCCAGCTGCAGGTCTTCCTGGCCCACTGCAAACACAGGGATCCCAAGACCACCTCCCTCAGGCTGGGTAATTCACTAGAAACACCCAGGAAATGGTTATACTTATGATGATCAGCATATTACAAAGGGTACAACTCAGGAATAGCCCCACGGAAGAGATGTACAGGACAGGGTATGGGGAGCAGGGTGCAGAGCACCCACACCTTCACTTAGGGGCACTGCCTCCAGCATATCACCGTGCTGCCAGCACCCAGGCTCTCTGCATCTCATTGTTCAAGAAATTGTAGGCCTGGCATGGTTGCTGATGCTTGTAACCCCAGCACTTTGGGAGGCTGAGGCAGAAGGACAGCTTGAGCTCAGGAGTTTGAGACCAGCCTGGGCAAGATGGTGAGACTCCGTCTATACAAAAAAATTAAAAATTAGCTGGATATGGTGGTGCACACCTGTAGTCCCAGCTACGGGGGAGACTGAGGTGGGAGGGGCATTGAGCCCAGCAGTTTGAGATTTCAGTGAGCCTGGGAGACACAGCCACACGCGTCTCCAAAACAGTTTTTACAACCCGGTCTTCAGCCCCTCTCCTCTCCCTGGAGGTTGGGGGTAGGTGGGACGGTGAGGAAGTTCCACCTCATTGTGTGCTCGGTCTTTCTGGTGACCAGCCCCATCCTGAAGCTCTGTACCAGGAGGCAGGACAAAGACCGAAGTTCCCAAGGCTCTCTTTTACTGTTATCGTCGCCTAGTGGGTGTTTCTTACAAAACTTTGAGCTAGTTTTCCAAACAGTGCCACTTCATCCTTCAGAGAAACAGTTTAAGGCGCACAGTTGACACCCGCCGAGGTCCCTCCTGGTGGTCACACCCAGAACTAGAAGAGGGTGATTTGGATTTCTCATCCAGTCCAACCCCCGAACCTTTTCTCCAGCTCTGACGGGTGCCTCATCCGGACCCCAGAGCATGAGCATGTTTATAGTTGAAGGAGATCCAGGACTCAGAGGCCACTTTGGCCGACGGTCGGCCTCTTGGAATCCAGCTGGGTCGTGGGGTCAGGGTTGGGTTCCCTGGGCCGGACTGGAGGAGGGACAGTCCATAGAGAGGGACACAGTGCTAAGGACTCCATGGTGGCAGAGACCAAAGCCAGGCACCAACTGAGGGCCAGGGCCCCCAGGCTGGGGGTCAGCCTGCTGGACCTCAGGCTGCTGTACTCAAGGCAAGAGCCTGCAGGGATGCCTGAAGACTCCAGGCTCCAGGCCCGTGCCTGTGCCAGCAGTGATGGCTCCAGGTCTGTCTTCATGGGTCCAGCATGCGGGGGTTGAATATGTGTTTGGAGCCAGCTAATGGAACCAGGATTAGGGCAGAGGACCCCCACCGTGGGACAAATACTGAGTGCCCCAGGTGCTCTGTGGAGCGGCCCCTTCCTGGATTGCTGAGCAGGAGGCAGGGTGCAGAGGTGTGCAGGACTGGGTCCGTACCCACGTGGGCCACCCAGGACAGGCCATGCAACCCGGGCACGTTCCTCTCAACCCCTCTGAGCCTCCGTGTCCTCAGCTGTAAAACAGGGCCTGCCGTTCCAATCTGGAGGGTCTGCTGTGAAAGTTCAGTGGGAAGACTGACCCCTAATATGTGCTAATTCCTCACCTGCTGCTGTGTCTTGGAGATGCGTGTAAGAAAATGGTGCTGAAGTTACCGTGTGCATGTTTCAGTTTACCCTTGGATGCTGGTGTTGCAAAATTATGTCAAAGTAAAGCCCTACCCCAGTAACTGGGGGGTAGAGTGGAGCTGAGGCTTGGGGTGGGTGGGGGAAGGGGGAGGGTTGGGGTGGCCTGTTCCCTGTAGTCTTTGGCTGCTTTCGAGACCCCCATGTTCTGCCATCCACGCCCCCGGAAAAGATGGCACGTGGAGAAAAGGTGAGCAGGGAATGCAGAAGAGCCGGACTCCACCGAGTCCGGCTTTTTTTTTGTAAACTGATACTGTTTTCCTCCAAAGTCTAGAGGTTACAGGAAAGCAGAAAGAAAGACCACGTCAGCCTAAGTCAGCAAGCCTGGTGCTCCTCCTCACTTCTTCTTGGGTCTTTGCAATCCTATAGGTGTTTGTTGCTTTGGATTTTAAGTGTCTCGTGGGTGAACTCTTTTCTGCCCTCCATGGAGGTCCGGCCCAGCTTGGTTGGCCAGAGCCTAGTGAGATGGCAGTAGGTGGGGACACAGTGACAGCCTTGTTTGTTATGCTCACTGGGGCCACTTGGTTGACCTGGGCTCCATTCCCTACCATGGGCTCCTGCGTGTTGGGAGGGGGAGGCAAGGGCACGGTCCAAAGGCCAGCCTGCGGACGGACAGCTTCTGCAGTGACGGGTTGTGAGTGAGTCCCCTTCCCGGCTCAGGCTCCTGTCATAGCAGGGTCAAGACCACAGAGAGTGGGCCGAGCTGGGCAGGTCCGAATGTCTCAGGCCCGGCCCTTGGCACCCTGCTGTGTCTTAGTGGTCCCCTAGGGGTCAGTCTGAGACCGAGAAGAAGTGGGTGCCTGGCTCACTAGGTAGGTTTCCCAGATGCCCCCAGGGAATGCACACCTGAGGCACGATTTGAGGGGGTGTGGGGATGGCACACAGATGGGATGGAGACGCGTGACCCCTGTGCCGTGTGTGTATGTTGGGAGATGAAGCTTGTCGTCACCACTGGATGTGGGTCGTAGTCAAAGCAGCGAATGCCTGATTGCTGTCTGGCGGGCGAGCAGCTGCCACCTGGCCCCTGAGAGCACCCTGTCCTTTTCGTCCCCCTCCCAGGCCCCAAGAAGCGCCCCCCCACATACACATTAGGCATCAGGCAGGGGCCCCTGGGGCTGCCTGTGCAAGTCTATCCTGGGCAGTTGATGCCTGGATGCACCAGTTCCTGACCTTACTGGATGGGGCTCCACCTGCATCCCCAGAGCCTCCGGGACCCTGGCACAGGGACACTTTGAGGCTTGGGAACCCCAGCTGTTGGGCAGGCTGTTGAGTTTCCTGATCCAGGGAAATTTGCTTCTGGTCAAAGGGAATGCTAGGCGTGTCCTCAAGGACTCCCCAGGGTCCCTGGGTCCAGGCATAGGGTCCCTGGAATAGCCCTGGGAGTCCCTCTGAGACGGTCCTGCTCGGGCTGCCCATCAGCCCCCAGTCCACATGCTGTAGGGGCATTTTGGGGACGGTGAAGCAGGAGCAGCAGGGAACAAACCTCTCGAACACCAAAGAAGGAAGTGGCTTTTTATTCAGCCAGCAGCTGCGGGGGGCTACGGCCTCATTCGCCGAGCTCTCTGAGCTGCAGCTTCTCTCCCCTTTTATAGGCTTACAACGATAAAGGGGAAACTGAGGCAGAACTATGTCATTGTCCATTTGTTGGATGTTCGACCTTAAAATCTTTTGGCTTCATTGATTTGCTAGTTTCTATGCAGTGTGAGTGGGGACCAGCAGGGGAGGGGGCTTACAGAGACAAGACAAAAGCAACAAGCTGTTTTTTGGCAGAGGTGTTTCCAGGAGGGAGCCTGGTCTGTGGAGAAGTGGGGCGTGACCCAGTGCCGGGCTCCAGCCAGCGGGGACAGCATTCATTTGCAGCTCTTTCAAGGTTAACAGATAGCAGAGACGCTGGGAACTAAAGAGAGAGTCATTTTTCCAGCTCTTTGGTATTTTATTTTATTTTTTT
>NW_016107455.1:2543990-2546512 GCF_001604975.1 Cebus imitator
CAATTCTCCTGCCTCAGCTTCCTGAGTAGCTGGGATTACAGGCACGCGCCACCATGCCCGGCTAATTTTTTGTATTTTTAGTAGAGACGGGGTTTCACCGTGTTGACCAGGATGGTCTCCATCTCTTGACCTCGTGATCCACCCGCCTCGGCCTCCCAAAGTGCTGGGATTACAGGCTTGAGCCACCGCGCCCGGCCTTTATTTTATTTTTTTCTTCTTCACCCTCCTTCCCATCTGGAAGTGGGGGAGGGAGGAGATGAAATTGAAGGAGGCTAGGGGGTCTCCCCTCTCAAGGGGACAAGGAAATATGTGGAGAGCCCACCCTCGGGTGCTGAAGGCAATGGGATAGTTGCTAGGGGCCCGTGGTCGCCCCTCGGCAGGTGGTGATGTGAATCCTAATCCTACAAGTGCTGTAAGGCCCTGGGCCCTGGTCGTCTACCCTACAGTGGATTAACAGGGAACCCCATTAAATGGAGAAGGCGTCTGGCCACCTGCTCCTCCTGTGTGGCCACCACGCCAGCAAGCGGTGCTAATCGCCTCCAATCCAGAGTCATCCTCAGCGCCCCTCATGCAGCCGCCTCGAGTCCTCCGTCCCCACTCATCCCGCCTCCCCTGCCCCTTGCAGCCACTGCCACCACTGACTGGGAATCCTCCTGTCCCCGGCCTTCCTCTCTCCACATCCCCATCCCAGTTTGCCAGGCTGTCCCAAAGTTGCTGCTCTGATTTGTCACCCCACTCCTGGGACCCGTCCTTACCTGGATAAAAACCAGCGTCGGCTCCTACCCACCGCTTCAGCCTCATCCCTCACCATGGCGCATCTCATACCTAAAACTGGTGAGGCCTAACCGCTCCCCGTTTTTTGTTGTTGTTTTTCTTTCTTTCTTTCTTTTTTTTGAGACGGAGTCTTGTCCTATCGTCAGGCTGGAGTGCTATGGCACGATCTTGGCTCATTGCAACCTCCATCTCCCAGGTTCAAGCGATTCCCCTGCCTCAGCCTCCTGAGTAGCTGGGACTACAGGTGCATGCCACCACGCCCGGCTAAGTTTTTATATTTTAGTAGAGACAGGGTTTCACTATGGCCAGGATGGTCTCGATCTCCTGATCTCGTGATCCACCCGCCTCAGCTTCCCAAAGTGCTAGGATTACAGGTGTGAGCTACCACGCCCGGCCTCCGCTCCCTGTTTTCTGAGAAGGCCATGTTCTCTCTTGCCTCCTAGCCTTTGCACGAGTTTTCCGTTCTCCTAGGATGTCCTCCTTTCCACTTCCTTGTCAGGAGCTAAGGTCTACTCATTTTTTTTAAGACTGAATTGCCGGCCGTTGGGGCTCACGCCTGTAATCCCAGCACTTTGGGAGGCTGAGTGGGAGGATTTCTTGAGTCCAGGGGTTCGAGACCAGCCTGGACAATATAATGAGACCCCTTCTCTTAAAACAAAAACCAAAACCATCGGGCGCGGTGGCTCATGCCTGTAACCTCGGCACTTTGGGAGGCCGAGGCGGGTGGATCATGAGGTCAGGAGTTCGAGACCAGTCTGACCAACAAGGTGAAACCCCGTCTTTAATAAAAATACAAAAAAAAAAAATTAGCTGGGCATGGTGGCACGCACCTGTAATCCCAGCTACTCAGGAAGCTGAGGCAGGAGAATTGCTTGAACTCAGGAGGCAGAGGTTGCAGTGAGCCAAGATCGCACCACTGAACTCCAGCCTGGGCCACAGAGCAAGACTCCATCTCAAAAAACAAGAAACTAAAAAAACAAATTTACTTAGGTACCACTTCCTCAGGAAGCTTCCCTGCCTCCCTCTACTCCAGCCCAAAGGAGAAGGACCTGGGCTGAGCTTCCTGGGGGCCCTGTACCCTCTATCACTGCCCAAACCTCACCCTTCATGATGGCCCCACGTCCGCCCAGTGGCCGCAGGGCTCAGTCTGGGCTCTCCTCCCAGGACAGCACCCCCGGCAAGCATCCTTATCCATGTTCCTTGAGTGTGTGTCTAAGTATTTCTAGGAGTAGATATCTGGAAGTGAAATTGCTGTGTCAAAGGGTATGTAGATTTTGTTTTCTGATAGATACAGATAAAATTTTCTTCTACAAAGCCTGTACCATTCATATCACCCAAGCAATATGTGAGAGTGCCCTTTGCTCCAGGGCCTTCGCCAGCCCCGGAAGCCGGCCATCCACCTGCTGGTCTCCGGCTCGGCAGCCTGAGGGGAGGAACCCCGTTGCTGCTGTCCTCTGTGCTGCCCTGCTTCCTAGGGAGGCAGGCTGTCTTTTTCGTATCTTCCCACACCCTCTGGATTTCTGCTCTTATCTCTTCACTGGAATGTGAATTATCTATTCACATTCTTTGCCCATTGCAAATGGTTGTTTGTTGTTTCCTTATTGATTTATAAGAAATCTCTGTATTCGGCCGGGCGCGGTGGCTCAAGCCTGTAATCCCAGCACTTTGGGAGGCCGAGGCGGGTGGATCACAAGGTCAAGAGATCAAGACCATCCTGGTCAACGTGGTGAAACCCCGTCTCTACTAAA
>NW_016107455.1:2548452-2551849 GCF_001604975.1 Cebus imitator
TTTTTAAGACAGGGTTTCACCATGTTGGTCAGGCTGGTCTTGAACTCCCAACCTCAGGTGATCCACCCACCTTGGCCTCCAAAGTGCTTGGATTATAGGTGTGAGCCACCATGCTTAGCCTAAACTCTTTTTATATTTTAATAATATTTATATGCTGTTTTCTATCATGCTAAATTCTATACCACTAGCCATGTTATTTTTCAGCATAATTTTAAACGGAAATATGACATTTCATCACATGAAGACAACCAAATTTATATACCAGTCCCTTATTGTTGGGCATATGTGTGTGTGTATATATATATATATATTTTTTTTTTTTCTTTTTTCTTTTTTCTTTTTGAGACAGAGTCTTGCTCTGTCACCAGGCCTCAGGCTGGTGTGCAGTGGCGCAACCTCGGCTCACTGCAATCTCCGCCTCCTGGGTTCAAGCAATTCTCCTGCCTCAGCCTCCCAAGCAGCTGGGACTACAGGCGCATGCCACCACGCCCAGCTAATTTTTGTGTTTTTTAGTAGAGATGGGATTTCACCATGTCTCGATCTCTTGACCTCATGATCTGCCCACCTTGGCCTCCCAAAGTGCTGGGATTATAGGCGTGAGCCACCGCACCTGGCCGGACATATGTGTATTTCTAATGTAATTTGGGGAATTAACAAAAGCAGTGTAATAATCATTCTTATAGACAAGCCTTTCCCCACAGCAGCAATCATTGCTTTAAAGTAAATCGGAGGTTGGCAAATCATAGTCCCCATGAGCCAAATCTAGGAGCCTGTTACTGTAAATAAAGTTTTATTGGAACATAGCCATGCCCATTTGTTCACACCTTATCTGTGGCTGTTTTCACACTACAGTGGCAGAGCTGAAAAGTTGCCATGGAGGCCAAATGGACTGCAAAGCCTGGAATATTTACTGTCTGCCCTTTACAGAAAAAGTTTGCCAACCCATGTAGTAAATTCAGGCAATGGAAACTGTTTTATGAAAAGAATGCAAAGGCCGGGCACAGTGGCTCACACCTGTAATCCCAGCACTGTGAGGCCGAGGCAGGTGGTCACCTGAGGTCAGGAGTTTGAGACCAGCCTGACCAACATGGTGAAACCACATCTCTGTTAAAAATACAAAAATGAGCTGGGCGTGGTGGTGCACGCTTATAATCCCAGCTACTTGGGAGGCTGAGGCAGGAGAATCACTTGAATCCAAGAGGTGGAGGTTGCAGTGAGCTGAGATCACATCATTGTACTCCAGCCTGGGCGGCAGAGAGTGGGTCTCTGTCTCCAAAAACAAAAAAAAAGAAAGAAAGAAAAAGAAAAAGCATGAAAAGTATTAAAACTTCTAATACATCTGCCAAATTCTTCTGCAGTAATCCCATCAGGATTGCGTCAGATTCCTGCTACCCTTTTGATACTGGTGTTGCTGAGTTTTAGATCCTTTACACTTGAGAGGCTAAAATTAGAACCCCCTCTTTTGAATTATAATATGGTTTAACTTCTTAAAGTATATTTTTTGGTCGCTAAGAGGGCTTTCTTCATGAATTGCCTGTCCACATTCTCCACCCTGGCTATGTTTACTTATATTGAATTTTTTTTGAGAACTAGAAATAGGCCGGGCACAGTTGCTCACACCTGTAACCCCAGAACTTTGAGAGGCTGAGGCAGGCATATCATGAGGTCAGGAGTTCAAGACCAGCCTGGCCAATATAGCAAAACCCTGTTTCTACCAAAAATACAAAAATTAGCTGCTCGTGGTGGTAAGTACCTATAATCCCAGCTACTCAGGAAGCTGAGGCAGGAGAATTGCTTGAGCCAGGAGGCAGAGGTTGCAGTGAGCCAAGATGGTGCCATTGCACTCCAGCCTGGATGACAAGGGCAAGACTGTCTGAGGAAAAAAAAAAGAAAGAGCTAGAAATATAACTTTTTGACATACATTTTTTCCAGCTTGTCATTTATAGCCAATTTATCATTCTTTTCCTTTATGGCTTCAGTCTTTGGTGTAATGCTTATAAATGTTTTCCTACCCAAGATTTGGAAACTGTTCTGTTTTATTTTTGTGTACTTGATTTTTCTGTTTAAAGCTATGATACTTAGAATTGACTGTGATGTGAGGAGTGAGGTAGGGATCCAGTTTTCCTTTTTCCCACCAGTTCCTCTTGCCATCCCTGACTGGGCTGGAAGCAGCAGCTTCTTGCAAGGCTGTGCTTATGAACGCAGTCCCCTGATGGCAAAGGAAATGAGGTTTGGGCGGGTGTGGTGGCTCACGCCTGGAATCCCAACACTTTAGGAGACTGAGGCGGGCAGATCACTTGAGGCCAGGAGTTCAAGACCAGCTTGGCCAATATGGTGAAACTCCATCTTTACTGAAAAATAAAAATTAGCCTGGCACAGTGGCGCATACCTGTAATGCCAGCTACTTGGGAGGCTGACGCACAAGAATCGCTTGAACCCAGGTGGTGGAGGTTGCAGGGAGCCGAGATCATGCCACTGTACTCCAGCCCAGGCAACGGAGCGAGACCCAGCCAAAAAAACAGAATGGGGTTTGCTGGGAACCCAGACCTGAGCCTGATCCCAAAATGGCTCTTTTTAGCAAAGCCCCTCTCCCATTCAGAAGGGGCTTTGCCAAACCCTCGTCTTCCTGGAAGTTTTAAAAATGATGATACCCTGTGCCTCTCTCTAGAACTTGCTGGGAAGGGAGCCTGCAGCCTGAACATCTAAGCCCACCTTGCTTCATTTCATCCATCCTGAAACAAGCATTTCTAAAACCACTCATGACAATGGCACTTATAAGTTCTAAAAATACTTTTCCTGACAAGCAGCGCTGTGATTCACTCTGCTGGTGGAGGTGTGGGTGGGGCGCCGTGGTCTGGTGGCAGGAGGGGGTTTCATAGCTCAGGGGAGGAACCTTTCTACTTTTATCTGGCCCCAATATATTTTTCTATGTTTCAACACCGCCCCCCGCCACCTTCCAAAGAGAAAAAAATAATCTACCTCTCCCAAGCCTCAGAGCTTCTGCAAGATCCTCGATTTGTATCTTTGGGAAATAACTCAACTCCGATTAAGCCAAAGGTGGCTGGAACTGAAGCAGTGCAGGTGTGGAAGCCCCTGTTGTCTGTTGCCTCAGCCTGGTCTGCCCTGGACCACCTGTCCCCTACCTCCTGCCCCTGACCATCGATACCCTTGAGAGGCTAAGCTGAGCTGGCTGGCGAATGCCACTTCCCACAGTCCACCTCCTGGCTAACCCAACCCCAACGCCCAAGTCCACATGTGTCTTTAGAACCTACTCACCAAGGCCGGGTGCAGTGGCTCACGCCTGTAATCCCAGCACTTTGGGAGGCTGAGGCGGGTGGATCACAAGGTCAAGAGCTTGAGATCCTGGCCAACATGGTGAAACCCTGTCTCTCCTAAA
>NW_016107455.1:2552269-2563501 GCF_001604975.1 Cebus imitator
TTGCATTTTTAGTAGAGATGGGGTTTCACCATGTTGACCAGGATGGTCTTGATCTCTTGACCTCGTGATCCACCCGCCTCGGCCTCCCAAAGTGCTGGGATTACAGGTGTGAGCCACAGGAGGGAGAAGTTTGGGTTTTATACCCCGTAGGACATTAACCACTGCTGTATGTACCTTTCCAGTCTCATCTCAGCATCTTTTCTTTCCCTGATTACACATACTTTAATCCCTCCCTTTCTCCTTTGGACCAGCTCTCCCTACCTGCTGCTTCCCTCATTAATGAGGCTAGTGCATTTTTGAAACCATAACCATGGGAAACCATGGTAATCGCATGAGGGCAGATGTGCTCCGAGACAGTGTGGTGGAAACCAGTGGTTCTCACCCCTGGCTGCACATTGGAATCATGGAAAGAGCTTTCCAAAAATACTGATGCTGATGCCTGAGTCCATCTCCCAGAGAGTCTAGTTTAGGCTGGGGAGGGGTTCAATGATCTTGTTGTTGTTGTTGTTGTTGTTTGAGACAGAGTTTTGCTGTCACCCAGGCTGGAGTGCAGTGATGCTATCTCGGTTCACTGCAACCTCTGCCTCCCGGGTTCAAGTGATTCTCCTGCCTCACCGCGCGCCACCACGCTAATTTTTGTATTTTGGTAGCGACGAGGTTTCACTATGTTGTCCAGGCTGGTCTGGAATTCCTACCTCAAATGATCCACTCACCTCAGCTTCCCAAAGTGCTAGGATTGCAGGCATGAGCCATCGTGCCCGGCCCAATGGTCTAGTTTTAAAAGCTCCCCAGGTAATTCTAATGCACGTCTAAGTTTAAGTAGATTCTAAACCAGGAATTCTCAAACCTTGCTGCATATGAGAATTAACTTCAGGCTTATAGGATTGGCCATCCCTCAGGTGGGAACCCCTGGGGGTGGGCCCTGGGCATCAGCACTTTTTAAGCCCCCTAGGTGATCCCATACACCCTCCTAGACTCCAGCCAGTTTACATCAACACCTCTTTCTCTAAGCATGGACTGCAGAGGCTGGGATTGAGGCAGGGGCATCTTATACCTTGAAGATTGCCAGTGCCTGGGAGAGCATGTGTGCTCAACAAGCGTCAGCTGCCCTTCTTAAGTGGTCTTGGAGGACGTCCTCTGGGGAGAGTGGTTTGGGATTTCAGGGCCCTGGCCCAAAGTGTCCTTCCTCCCCCACGGAACATGCTCCTGGTCACAGGAGGCCATGTTCTTGGAGTCCAGTGAGCCGTGGCTTTGCTTTTCCAGGCAGAGGCCCCACAAGAGCCCATGGGGACTCCGGGTCATCTGGGCCTAGGGCGCTTCATGTATCAGAGGCTGAACTGGAATCTCAGTGGAGATTCTTTTTGTTGTTGTTGTTGAGACAGAGTCTCAGTCTGCTGCCAGGCTGGAGTGCAGTGGCATGGTCTTGGCTCACTGCAACCTCCGCCTCCCAGGTTCAAGCAATTTTCCTGCCTCAGCCTCCTGAGTAGCTGGGATTACAGTCAGGTGCTACCACACCCGGCTAATTTTTGTATTTTTAGTAGAGACAGGGTTTCACCATGCTGGCCTAGATGGTCTCGATTTCTTGACCCAGTGTGCTGGGATTACAGGCTTGAGCCACCGCGCCCGGCCTCAGTGAAGATTCTACACCCACTGTCCAGTTTATAAACCTCTGAGGGCTCAGGCTTCTGCAGAAGGTACAAGAATAAAGAGTACATCATTTTTACTTAACAAAGACCTAGAGGGTTGACTTTGTCTTCAACTTTTTATTTTGAAAATTTTCAAACTTCAGAAAATTTTAAGAGCAGAACAATGAATCCACATATATCCCCAGTTGTTAACGAGCTGCCAAACTTGGTTTCTCTGCCCCCGTGTTTGCTGGTGGTTTGTATGTGCGTACATGCTATTTTTTTTTTACTGGACCACGTGAAAGTTACTTGCAGACATGACACTTCATCCTTAAATACTTGGCCATTCCTAAGAAGAAGGACACTCTCCTGTGTAATCCACAATATAGTTATCACTTGCAGGAAACTTAACATTGGCACAATTTCTTACCTACTATAAAATCTATATTCACATTTTCCCAATAATTTTTTTTTTTTTTTTTTTTTGATATTGAGTCTTGCTCTGCCCCCCAGGCTGGAGTGCAATGGCATCATCTCTGCTCACTGAAACCTCCGCTTCCCCAGTAGCTGAGATTACAGGCATGCGCCACCACACCCGGCTAATTTGGTATTTTTAGTAGATGGGGTTACCATGTTGGCCAGGCTGGTCTTGAACTCCTGACCTTGTAATCTGCCCACCTCAGCCTCCCAAAGTGCTGGGATTACACACGTGAGCCATCGAGCCTGGCCCCTCCCAATAATGTTTTTATAGCTTTTGTTTTTATCTCAAATCTAATCCAGGATCACACAGTTGTGTTTAGTTGCCATGTTTCTTTAATTTTCTTTAATCTAGAAGAGTCCCTTAGCCTTTTTTCCTTTTCTTTCTTTCTTTCTATTTTTTTTCGCTCCTAATGACATTGACCTTTTTAAAAACTTCAGGCCACTTGCTTCGAAGAATGCCCCTCAATTTAGATTTGCCTTTATTGATTTTCCAGTCCTTTGGGGTACAGGAACTTAAATCCAAAATAAAATGGGGTGGCGAGGAGGTGTCGGGAGGGGAGGTGTCCTGTGTTTGTTTTTCAGGTCTAAAACCCACTTACAGTGTGTATTGCTGGCACCCGCTCAGTAGGCCTCAGTTTCCCAGCTGAAACTTGATCTAAACACCCCTTCCAGCTTGTGTGCATTCTAGCACTTGGGGAAAAATGAATGCCTACGTGTGTGCGCACGGCCAAGCATCCACCCCTTGGTATCTCTTGAAGTGGGAGGAGGCAGCGGCCTTGGTACTTTGTGGCTCCAGGAGCATGCCACGGATGTTGAACCTCTGTGTGGTACGCACCAAACCCCAGCAACTGGGTACAGTGTGAGGAGGTGTGGGCTCTCACACATGACCAGGCCACATCTCCATCCTCTTTGGGCTGAGATTAGGACATTGGAGTAGGTTCTTTGTCTCCTGAGAATGCCAAGCTCAAGAGGAAACTAAAAGAGAACCTCCCCCCCGTCTTTGGGAGGATTATCTGAGATAATGTGGGGAAGGGCCGGGCATGGTGGCTCACACCTGTAGTCCCAGCACTTTGGGAGGCCAAGGAGGGTGGATCACGAGGTCAGGAGTTCAAAAACAGCCTGGCCAACATGGTGAAACTCCGTCTCTCTAAAAATAGGAAAAATTAGCAGGGCGTGGTGGCAGGCACCTATAATTCCAGCTACTTGGGAGGCTGAGGCAGGAGAATAGCTTGAACCCAGGAGGCGGAGGTTGCAGTGAGCTGAGACCATGCCACTGCACTGCAGCCTGGGCAACAGAGCAACCCGCCATCTCAAAAAAATAAAATAAAATAAAATAAAATAAAATAAAATAAAAACGTGGGGAAGAAGTCTAAGCCCCTAAGATACTCTGGATGGTGCTTCTCTGGGTACCCATGCCTGAGTGAGATCCCAGCCGCTTGCTGGGACACCAGGGACCGTCTTCCTGAAGCAGCAGATTACCTGGAAGAATTGGGGGAAAGGAAACATTGTCTAACATTAAAACAAACATGGAATGTAGCAAACATACTTTAAGATAAGAAGGAAGACTGTATCCCAGCACTCTGAGAGGCCGAGGCTGGAGGATCCCTTGAGGGTAGGAGTTCAAGACCAACCTGGGCAGCAATGTGAGACCCTATATCTATTAATACAGAAAAGACGAAAATTAGTTGGGCGTGGTAGAAAGCACCTGTGTGTCCCAGCTACATGGGAGGCGAGGCAGGAGGATTGTTTGAGTCCGGGAGGTTGAGCCTGCCTTGAGCCATTTGTGCCACAGCACCCCAGCCTGGGCAATAGAGCAAGACCTCATCTCAAAAAATAAAGTAAAATAAAGATAATAAGAAAGATGAAAATCTACTTTATTTTATTATTTTATTTTTTTTGAGACGGAGTTTTGCTCTTGTTGCTCAGGCTGGAGTGCAGATGTACAATCTCGGCTCACTGCAACCTCCACCTCCTGGGTTCAAGTGATTCTCCTGCCTCAGCCTCCCAAGTAGCTGGGATTACAGATGTGTCCCACCACACCCAGCAAATTTTTGTATTTTTAATAGAGACGGGGTTTCACCATGTTGGCCAGGCTAGTCTCAAACTCCTGACCTCAGGTGATCCAAACGCCTCAGCCTCCCAAAGTGCTGGGACCACAGGTACACACCGCCACATCCAGCTAATTTTTTTTTTTTTTTTTTTTTTTTTTTTTTTTTTTTTTTTTTTTTTTTTTTTTTTTTTTTTTTTTTTTTTTTGCAGAGACAGGGTCTAGTTATGTTGCCTAGGCTGGTCTCAAACTCCTGGCCTCAAGCAAGTCTCCCAATTGGGCCCCCCAAGGCACTGGGATTACAGTCATGAGCCACCTCTCCTAGCCCTGTTTTCTTGTAATAAAATAAATGCAGTGTTCATTTTAGCAACAAAACAGGTCTTGGCTGGGGAGGGAGGGAAACGAGGAAATTTGACCCCAGGTGGCCGAGGCTTGGGATAGGCTTCATGGGCAAGCTCCAGGGGTGATGTAATTTTGCCTCCTCTCAAGGCTGGCCTCAAGGAGGCCTGATTCCAGCCTTCTTTGTCCGGGGCTGCCCTGAACCCGTGGGAATCCTTCCAACCTGATCCTCACCAGGCACGGCAAATCCTCACCCAGGTCGCTCAGAATCCTGGAAAGAGCTCAAGTTCGAGTCGAACAGGCTGAGTGTGGGTTCTGCTTGACCACTTCCTGTGTGTCATTTGGCAAGTCGCTTCACCTCTCTGAGCCTTCTTCATGTCTGCCTGTGTAAAATCGGAGTCGTCAGCCTGATTTTCAGTGTTGTGGTGAGGATGCAGTGGATTCATGTTTCTAAAGGTTCCCGAGGAGACAGGTCCCTGGTCAGTAGTAGCTACGACTGCATTCTCAGTACCACTCAGAAGCCTCAGGGGAATCATTTGGACACAGGGGACAGAATTCCCTTCCCTTCCCATTCCCAAAGTCACTGGCCTGCCTCCGGCTGCACCCTCACTTTCAGCTTGCTGCTGGGGTGGTGGGTGGCATGACCCCGCTCTGACAGAGGCCATCCCTCCAATCCCACCTCCTCACCCACACCCTGCCTGAGCCCTGGATCCCAGACCCTCCTGCCAACCCCAGCACTAGCCTCCACAAACAGCCCCACACCCGCACCACCCCCCTGCTGGGTCCTTTCCACTCCCTCCTGGAACTGACATCATAATGCCCTTGGGAGGCCGGGCGCGGTGGCTCACACCTATAATCCAGCAGATTGCCTGAGGTCAGGAGTTTGAAACCAGCCTGGCCAGTATGGTGAAACCCCGTCTCTACTAAAAATACAAAAATTAGCCAGGGGTGGTGGTGCATGCCTGTCATCCCAGCTACTCTGGAGGCTGAGGCAGGAGAATTGCTTGAACCCAGCAGGCGGAGGTTGTAGTGAGCCGAGATTGCGACGTTGCACTCCAGCCTGGGCAACAGAGCGAGACTCCATCTCAAAATAAATAAATAAAGCCCATGAGGCAGGGAAGAACCCGCTCGACCCCATATCCTGGCTTTCGTTCCTTTGACATTTGTTTCCTCCAAAGCCTGGTCTGAACACCCTTTCTTGCCTCCTCTTCTCTCTGCTGCCACTCCCAATCACGTCTTGGCCCCTCTGTTCTGCTGAAACACTCCTCATGGTCACCAGGAACTTCTTTTTGAGACATGGGTCTCACTGTGTCGCCCAGGCTGGAGTGCAGTGGTGCAGTCCTAACTCACTGCCGCCTCACACACCTGGTTCAAGCAATCCTCCCACCTCAGTCTCCCAAGTAGCTGGGACCGCAGGCATGTGCCACCATCCCCAGCTATTTTTATTTTTTGTAGAGATGGGGGTCTTGTTCCATCCCCCAGGCTGGGGTACAGTCGTGCAGTCCTAGCTTGCTGCAGCCTGAAACTCCTGGCCTTACTCAGTCCTCCAATCTCGGCCCCCCAAAGTGCGGGGATTACAGGCATGAGCCACCTCGCCTGGCCACCAGGAACTTCTCATCTGCCAAATCCAGGTATCGGTTCTCTAGTCACATTTTGACATAGTGATGGTGTGTGGTGACAGATCAGGGTCATTAGCCTATCCATCATCATGGGCGTTTATCATTTCTCTGTTTGGGGAACACTCAGTCGTCTCCTAGCTACTGAAAACTCTGTACTATTGTTAACAATAGTCATCTCACGGTGATGTGGAACAATGGAACTTATCCCTCCTCTCAAACTGTAATTCTGTACCTTTAACAAATTTCTCCCTACTTGGCCGGGTGTGGTGGCTCACGCCTGTAATCCCAGCACTTTGGGAGGCCGAGGTGGGATGAATCACCAGGTAAGGAGTTTGAGACCAGCCTGGCCAACACGGTGAAACCCTGTCTCTACTAAAAATACAAAAAATTAGCTGGACATGGTGGTGGGCGCCTGTAATCCCAGCTACTTGGGAGGCTGAGGCAGGAGAATCACTTGAGCTCGGGAGGAGGAGGTTGCAGTGAGCCGAGATCATGCCACTGCACTCCAGCCCTGGCGACAAAGGGAAACTTTGTCTCAAAAAAAAAAAGAGAAAAAGAAAAAACCCCAAATGTCTCCCTACTCTCCCGTTCTCAGCCTCTGGTATCCTCTGCTCCATTCACATTTTACCGGAACCCTGGGCAGGGCCTGGCACTGCCAGCCTCTCCCTTCTCAGACAGTTCTTTTAGCTCGAGGCTTCCTCCTACCTCTCAGGCTGCTTTTCTCTCCCCTGCCCTTTTTTTTTTTATTTTGAGATGGAGTGTCGCTCTGTCACCCAGGCTGGAGTGCAGTGATGTGATCTCAGCTCACTGCAACCTCACACCTCCAGGGTTCAAGTGATTCTCCTGCCTCAGCCCCCCAAGTAGCTGGGATTATAGGACCGCACCATCATGCCCAGCTAATTTTCGTATTTTTGGCAGAGACGGGGTTTCACCATCTTGCCCAGGCTTGTCTCAAACTCCTGCCCTCGAGTGATCTGTCCACCTCAGCCTTGCCCACCCTCCTCCTGGTTCCCTTTAAATGGCGCTGGGTCTCAGGCCTCGTCCTCAGCCCTCTGCTTTCTGCCTGCCCACTCCGCAGGGGAGCTGGTTGGTCCCAGGACTCTAAATGCACCATTACCCTGAGGGTTCCCAGGATAGTATTTTCCCCTCTGACACTGCCCTTGGCTCTGCCAAAGATTTGACTTTCTATCAAGCCAGTTTCACCCCCTCTGTGTTTCCGACATATTCCAAGCTAAACCCTTTGATCCAGCTCCATTCCCTCAGCCCCAAGCATGCTCCCCCAGGATCCCCTTCTCAGAACTGACACCACCTCCCCCACCTGGTCGCTCTGACCAAGGATCAAGTTATCCTTAATCTCTTTCCTTCTTCCACATCCAACCCATCACCACGGCCTGTTGGTTTAACCTCCAAAATATGTCCTGAGCCATCCACTTCTCTCCACCTCGGAGGTTACAGTCCAGTCCCGGCAGAGCCGTGCCCCGCCCGTGTGTGCCAATGGCCTGGATTCTGTCTCGTCTTTTGTGGTCCGTTCTCCCTATGACAGCGGAGTGTTCTTTAAACCTTGTCAGTCCTAGTGGCCGGGCGTGGTGGTGCACACCTGTAATCCCAGCACTTTGGGAGGCCAAGGCAGGTGGATCACCTGAGGTCAGGAGTTTGAGACCAGCCTGGCCAACATAGTGAAACTCTGTCTGTACTAAAAATAGAAAAATTAGCTGTTCATGGTGGTGCGCACCTGTAATCACAGCTACTCGGGAGGCTGAGTCAGAAGAATTGATTGAACCTGGGAGGTGGAGGTTGCAGTGAGCCAAGATGGCGCCACTCTCCTCCAGCTTGGGCGGCAGAGAGAGAGTCCGTCTCAAAAAATAAAAATAGGCCGGGCGCGGTGGCTTGCGCCTGTAATCCCAGCACTTTGGGAGGCTGAGGCGAGTGGATCACGAGGTCAAGAGATCGAGACCATCCTGGTCAACATGGTGAAACCCCGTCTCTACTAAAAATACAAAAAATTAGCTGGGCATGGTGGCACATGCCTGTAATCACAGCTACTCAGGAGGTTGAGGCAAGAGAATTGCCTGAACCCAGGAGGCAGACGTTGCGGTGAGCCGGGATCGCGCCATTGCACTCCAGCCTGGGTAACATGAGTGAAAACTCCGTCTCAAAAAATAAAAAAAATAAAATAAATAAAATAAAATAAAAACTTGTTAAGTCCCATCCTCCTCTCCCTTGCATAAGAGCCTCCAGTTACAAAATCTGAAACCCTCACTTCCCACTGTGGCCCTGCAGGTTTCACTTTTGCCTGAATCTTTGACCTTGCCCCTCCCAGATTCCCGGTGAGTCTCGATGTTCAGCCACCCTAGCCTGTTTTCTGTTCCTCAAACTGCCCACGCGAGTTCTGCGCAGGTCCTTTGCCTGGCTTCCCCTCCACCTAGAACGCCTGTCCCCCAAATCTTTGCACAGCTGCCCTTGTGCCCTTCAGGTTTCAGCACAAATGTCACCTCCTCGAGAAACCTTCCCTGACCATCCTCTCAAGGAACCCCTTCCCCACCCTCCCCTCCACCCACCCCCATCACTGTCGGAGCACCCTGCATATTTCCTTGAGTGTTTCACTGTTTGCTGCATGTGTTTTTAATGGCTGTGTAATAGTGATACATGTTTTTGGGATACATGTGCTATTTTGATAACTGCATATGATGTGTCGTGATCTAATCAGGGTAACTGGGATATCCATTACCTCAAACCTTTGTCTTTGTGTTGGGAACATTACAGTTCTTCTAGCTATTTTGGAAGATATAACAAATTATTAACTGTAATTTCCCTGCTGTGCTATCCAATACTAGAACTCCTTCCTTCCCCCCAGCTGTATCTTGTTAGTCACAGTCTTGATCATCTACGTGTGTCCTGTCTTCCTCTACTGGTCTGTAAGCTTCGTGGGTCCAGGGCTTCGCCTGTGTCATTCACTGCCCCAAAGTGCCTGGCACAGAGAAGCTGTCGGCGCGTGTTTATTGCACAAGCAGATGGCTGAATCTCAGATGTGGAATGCTGACTCTGTCAGGGAGGGATGGGCTCCCACCTAGAATCTGGGAGTGTCGTGGGAGGACCAGCTCAAAGGCTGTAAAAATTACACCCTGCCTCAGTGCTCTGGGGGATTAGAAAGGAGGCTCTTGGATCCTCAGAGACTCTGCAGCTGGGCTCTCATACTTTGCTGTTCGAGTGAATCACTTGGGGTCTTAAGAAAATGCAGATTCTGGGCCAGGCACAGTGACTCACACTGATAATCCCAGCACTTTGGGAGGCCAAGGTGGGTGGATCACCTGAGGTTAGGAGTTACAGACCAGCCTGACCAATATGGTGAAACCCCATCTCTACTAAAAATACAAAAATTAGTTGTGGTGGCGGACACCTGTAGTCCCACCTACTTGGGAAGTTGAGGCAGGAGAATTGCTGGAACCTGGGAGGCGGAGGTTGCAGTGAGCCAAGGTCACACCACTGCACTCCAGCCTGGGCGACTGATTCAGACTCCATTTAAAAAGAAAATGCAGATTCTGGTTCACAGGGCTGGGTCGGCCTGAGAATCTGTGTTCCTAGCCCCTCCTCAGCATTGGTGGAGCTGCTGGCCTCGGTCACCCTAGCAGTGCTTTGGTAACTTGCAGGCCCTGTCCCATCTTCCCCCAAAATGTGGAAAGAGCCGGAGGGGTCCCTTCATTGTCTGCTCTGCCCCCCCTCCCACCAGCCAGCAGCAGGTGTTATCTGTAGCAGCCACTGTCACCTCCGCATGTGGTGAGGCTCGCAAGGTTTCTGTCTCCACATTTCTGCTACTGTGACAGACAAGACACATTCTCTGCCAGGAATTGCGCTCAGCCACTTGCATCTGGCATTGCTGTTTTCTCTCTGTGCACCTTTTGTTCAGGCAGACTCCAGGGGCATGTGGCCCCTGCTGGAATCAGGTGCAGTTCACTGCCCTAGTGCACGACGGGACAGCTGACCCCGCCGGGAACTGGGAAGCATTACCAAGAGGTTTTCAAGCTTTAGTTTCCAGAGTACAGGTATACGCCTACCTGACTGGCCCTGGGGGCAAAGTGTTCCTTTAAACTTGGGGAGAGGCAGCCAGGCTCAGTGGCTCATGCCTGTAATCCCAGTACTTTGGGAAACTGAGGCAGGTGGATCGCCTGAGGTTAGGAGTTCGAGACCAGTCTGGCCAACATATTGAAACTCTATCTCTACTAAAAATATAAAAAATTAGCTGGGCGTGGTGGTGGACGCCTTTAATCCCAGCTACTAAGGAGCTGAAACAGGAGAATGGCTAGAACCTGGGAGATGGAGGTTGCAGTGAGCCGAGATTGCACCACTGCACTCCAGCCTGGGCAACAAGAGAGAAACTCCGTTTAAAAAAAAAAAAAAAAATTGGGGGAGAAGCTGGGTGCGGAGGCTCATGCCTATAATTCCAACACTTTGGGAACCCAAGGCAGAAGGATTATTTGAGCCCAGGAGTTCGATACCAGCCTAAGTAACATAGAGAGACCCCATATCTACCAAAAATTTAAAAAGTAGCCAGGCATGGTGGCATGTACCTGCAGTCTCAGTTACAGAAGGCTGAGGTGGATCACTTGAGCCTAGGAGGTTGAGGCTGCAGTGAGCTATTATATTATCATACCACTGCACTCCAGCCTGTGTGATACAGAGAGACCCTGTCTCAAAAACAAACTTGGGGAGAGTTGGGGACCTTTGTGGTCTAAGTGTTCTGAGTTTGAATCCTGATGCTGTTACATACTACTTGGGCCACACTGAGCAAGGAACTCAACCTCTCTGAGCCTCCCTTTCTTCACTTGCTAGATGGAAGTTGTAACTGGTGTCTTCCTTGCAGGGTCATTGTCAAAATGAAACATGAAAGTGCATGGAAGTGGGAGGCCAAGGCAGTTGGATTACATGAGGTTAGAAGTTCGAGACCAGCCTGGCCAACATGATGAAACACTGTCTCCGCTAAAAATACAAAAATTAGCCAGGCGTGGTGGCACACACCTGTAGTCCCAGCTACTCGGGAGGCTGAGGCAGGAGAGTCAATTGAACCCAGGAGGAGGTGGAGGTTGCAGCAAGCAGAGATCACACCACTAAGACTCCGTCTCAAAAA
>NW_016107455.1:2563541-2578145 GCF_001604975.1 Cebus imitator
GTGGGAAATGCTGGCATTTCTCAACTCTCAGTGTATACATTGTGAGACATATCTTTTGACTCAGGGGTGGTGAGCAGGTGCCAATAGCAAGGCCTGGATCCCAGGCCTCCTCCCACAGCTGCATTCCCCCGCCCCTCCACCCAGCCCACCCACAGTCACCTGCTGTTCCAGCCCCCACTGGCTAGAAAATTTAGCCCCTGGGCATTCTCAAGAATTGAGCCCACCCCTTTGTCAGACCATTCTCCCAGGGCAGAGACTGGCCTAATCAGATGAAGACCACACCTGCCAAACCCGAGGGCAAATGCTCCAACATTGTATTAGAGAGATAAGCAGCTGTTCATCCGCCCACCTCCCAAAGTGCTGGGATTGCAGGCATGAGCCACCGCACCCGGCCTAAATCTTATTCTTAAAATGGAAACTCTCGGCCAGGCAGTGGTGGATGGGCGGATCACTTGAGGTCAGGAGTTTGAGACCAGCCTGGCCAACGTGGCGAAATGCTATCTCTACTAAAAATACAAAAATTAGCCGGGTGTGGTGGTGCCCACCTGTAATCCCAGCTACTCGGGGGGCTGAGGCAAGAGAATCGCTTGAACCTGGGAGGCAGAGGTTGCAGTAAGGAGAGATTGCACCACTGCACTCCAGCCTGGGCAACAGAGTGAGACTCCTTCTCAAAAAAAAAAAAAAAAATGGAAACTGTGTGTAGTCTCTAGGGAGGCAGTGGAGGTCCCAGTGAGTTGATGATTAGCACCACAGTGGGAACAGACAGGAGGAGGGCTGGTCTCCAGTCTCTGGTCTCCTGTCTGAACAAGACTGTAGGGGAGAAAAAACTTTTCCTCCATCCCTTTATGTTATATACCTGGGGTCTGCAACTAAAACTGAGCAAAGACAGATTAACAGAAAAAAGGCATATGAATTGTATTGTTTTTGATTTTCTATGCATGAGGACTTCACAAAAAAAAGAAGTTAAAAGCCAAAGAAGTGGTGAGACCCAGGGCTTATATACAATTTTGACAAAGGAGGGTAAGTTTGGGCAAGTAACTAAATAAGGAGGGGGGCTGGGCCCCTAAGGGCAGGGTATTCTGGGAAGGTGGCTAGGACATGTGTGTTAGATGGGGGGGCTTAGATGTGTTATGCAGATACATATCCTTCCCATTGGATTCATTCTCCTTTTCCTGGGACGGGAGAGGGGGACACCTTTACAAATGGAGATTTATGCCCTACTTTTAGTCACCTAAGTGGAGGGCAGAGAGTCATCCTGTGTCTGCTGTTTCTCTGTTGCCTTCAGCTCAAAATAACCCTTATGCCAAAGTGGCATATTATAGGGTGGCATGTTCTGATCCCCTTCCAGTTCCGGCCTCAGTCCCTTTCCTAGTCATCTGCCTCGTACCCATGGGCACCTCACTGTACCTACGCAAACTATGTCTCCTTTTACCACAGGGAGTGGGAAGCCGAGCATCCTGTCTGCTCTGATCATGTGACTTTACCACCAAGATTTCAAAACAACTGCCTCATGGGGCCCAGCCTGGGGCTTCTGCCTTGTGCTGTGACTTGCATTGTTCTTGTTCAGACACCTTCTCCTCAAGGGAAACTTGAATCTAGGCTGAAGGGACCTCTGAGATGGGTACCAGGCAGGAGGCGTGTCAGGACCCTTACCTGCTGCAGTGAATGTCAGCTTTGCCACCTTCAGGCTAATGCTCTGGAGGCAGCTGCACCCACCCTCTGCTGAGAGCGCTGTCCTGGGCTTACAGGCTGAGGCTCAGCTCTGACGTGATATCGGAGAAAGCCACTCATCTGCAGGTCATGTTAACCCCCGTTCCTTTAGATTTTCCATTCTCCATCCTAATATCAATTTCCATGTCAGAAAGCACTGTTCACTCTTACCTCTTTGCAAATACCTCGTCACTGTTGGACATTTTGTTTTTATTCCCATGGCTCAGTGTAAGGTAACCCTAAGTAGAATATTGCTTCAATTTCATTAGCATTGCTACAGGAAACTATAACCGATTTGTCGTCCTGTGTACTCTCTGATCCAATACGTTCTTTTTTTGAGACTGGGTCTCATTGTCTCCCAGGCTGGAGTGCAGTGACGTAATGTTGGCTCAGCCTTCTGGGCTAAAGCAGTCCTCCCACTTCAGCCTCCCAGGTAGCAGGGACTACAGGCATGCGGCACCACGCTCGGTTAATTTTTGTATTTTTGGTAGAGACAGGGCTTCACCATGTTGGCCAGGCTGGCCTTGAGCTCCTGAGCTCAAGTGGTCTGCCCACTTTGGCCTCCCAGATTGCTGTGATTACAGGCGTGAGCCACGCTGACGGCCCCCAATAATTCCTTTTAGAATTTTGCACCAGAAAAGAAGTCCTTCCTGAGGAAATGAGAGCTTTTTACATCAGATGACAAGAATTATAGCATAGCTAATCCCTTGCTATCCCTTTTTGGTTTTGGTAGTCAGAAAACTGCAAGCTAATGAGACTGGTGAATCAGTAAAATCTGCCTTTCCATTTAATTATGTACGTCCTTTTTTTCTATGGTTTATTTTTATTTTACTAGTCTAGCTATGAATATGTCTTTTATTGTAAATAATGTCATCCCTGTCAGGAAGAGAAAAAAACAAGGAATCCTGATTTACTGAGGAGAGACCTGTTAAAGGATGATTGGCAGGGGGTGGTGGGGAGGGGCCTATTCCAGTGGGGGCGGGGCTCTGCGGCAGGAGAGGGCGCTGGCCCTGAGATCCTCCAGCACCTCCAGAGGGAAGCAGAAAGCATTGTTGTTTTCTAGGCAAGAGTAAACCAGGCTGGAAAGAACTGGTGCCAGGAGGTGGGATAAGAGGGTGGCCTGGTCCTGGGGGCCTGTCCTCCGGAGGCCTGTCAGGAAGAATAGTGAGTTGCTCAGGTGACGCTGGCCAAAGTTGTCAGAACTAGGGAAAAGAGAAACTTCGAGTTTGCTAACTTAATCATGTTCTAAGTGGAAGATGGGAATTTGGAGGACCTTCCTTGCAGGATCTCAGCTGTGTTCCCTGGCGGGGCGGAGACCAGCCTTACGACCTGCTCTGCCCTGCCCTGGACCTGACCAAGTTACTCGGTCCCTGTTTGTTGACTGACTGCTGACTGAGGGCTTTTCTAGAGTCGAGCTGACCCTCCCAGAGATTCCGAGAATTAGCAGGTCACACTCTCACCTCTCACCTCTCCCCGGGGTCCCCAGCTCCTGGCCATGCCCTGTGCCCTCTCCGGCTCCTTGAAGGGGTCCCCAAGCCTAACTTGGAAAAGCACCACCCATTCCTTCCACTCCCACCCCACCCCAGAACTAGCTTCCCCACCTGCTGCTTCCCCTTTCCCCAGGTCAGGCCAGGGTGGAGGGAGGGTGGGAAAGAGAGGTCACCCAGCTGCCCCCTAGCACTGATAAGAGACCCAGAGGGAGCTTTGAAGGCTGCTACAGCCTGGGGGTGGGAGCAGGCCTGAACCGCACCGCGGCCCCCCCAGGCCACCCCCCTCCTGCTCCCACCCTCTGTCTCTCAGCTTGCTTTTTCTAGTTCCGTGTCTCTGCGCTCTCTTCCTGTGTCTATGTGTCTCTGTTGGCCTCTGTGCCTCCATCTCTGTGCCTGCCTATCCTCCCTTCCTCTCTCTCCCTCTTTCCCCTCCCTGCTCTGTCTCTTCTCTCTCTGCACCCCATCTCTCTCTGTCCTGACATCTGCAGTCTCAAGACAAGGGGACCTTCCAGTGTGACCCAGGTCTCTGCAGGAGCCAAACAAAAGGCCTCGAGGGAAGGGACAGATGAAGTGTCCTCATGCTAACCTCCTTGAACCACCCCCAAGCCCTTCTTGTTTACTGAGACCAACTCTGCCAAGTAGGTATTGTAGTACCCATTTCGCTGATGTGGAAGTTGGGGCTCAAGCCGCAGTTAACTCGCGTGTGGTCTCGGGGCCACAGTGTGCAGGGCCAGGATTTTTAGCTGCATCTGACCCAGATGCCTCAGATTTTGTGCTCCGAGTCCAGCTTTCCTGAGGCTCCTCAGGTGTCGCAGGCCTCTCATCTCTCCCTCCACCCCATCCCGGGAGGCAGGACCCGAGGCCTCCTTTGAGGATTTGCAGAGCTCGGGGGCTGCTCATCAGGAGCCTCTGCTCTGCTGCAGGACCGCCTTTTACCCAGAGGCGTGAAGCCAGGTATCACAGGAGCCCCGCGGGGCATTGCAGGAGGCCAGTTCCCCAACCCCGCCCTGCTGCGTTTGGAGGCCTGACGGTGGCTCTGACTTGGAGATGGGCGTCCTAAAATGAAAGCCCTTTGGTTTGGTGGAAGAGGCAGGTGGCACGGAGCCCGCCAGCCTGGGGCTGGGCTGTGCCAGGGGTGTTCGGAGGGGCTCCTCGGAAAGGGCCATCTCTGCACAGGAGCTGGGGAGCTGCATCAAGGAAAGAGGCACTGGCTCCCTGGCTACGGAGCCTCTGGGCCTTTCAAATGCTCGTGTGCATCTCTGGGCCCCCCGGCACAGAGGTGGAGGCAGTTTGCCAATGTTCTTTCTTCTTGGAACCCTTCATGCACCAGCCTCTTTGTCACATTAGTGAAGGATGGACTGGCTCGGGGGGTCGCCCAGAATGTGAAACAGGTTTGGGGTGAAGCTGCCACTTCCTCCCCAAGAGGAAGCAGAATGTGGCCCTTGCTAGCAGTGTGGGTGTGAGCTGGCAGCTGTTAGCCCAGGAATTAAAGGCTTGCGGCTACACGCACAGTCATGTGTGCGGGTCTGGTCCCTTTATTAGTCAGGTCACTGTCACACAACTCCAAGGGGCACTATTATCATATCACTACAGTCTATGGGAATTGTGCAGTACCCAACCTGTGCAGCTGAACATGGTAGTCCTGGTCCCAACCCTCACTCATGTCTGACAAGTTGCAATGACCTCTCTGCTGACTTTCTGCCTCTAGTCTGTTCCCCCTAGTGTTGCCTACATCCCCTGCCCCATGTCACTTCCCCAGTCCTACCCACCTCCAAGTCCCTTCTCTCCTCAGCCACGTGTCAGACAGATGTACGAGTACCCTCAGCTGTTCAGGGACCCCAGGAGTAGACTCCCCCCTCTGAGATGAATGAGCCGTGTGGTCTTGGGCAAAGCACTTAACCTCTCTGAGTAACCCCACACTGGTATCACTTATTCTCATTTATAAAATGGGGGTAGGCCGGGCCTGGTGGCTCACGCCTGTAGTCCCAGCACTTTGGGAGGCCGAGGCAGGCAGATCACGAGGTCAGGAGTTGGAGACCAGTCTGGCCAACATAGTGAAACCCCATCTCTACTAAAAATACAACAACAACAACAGCAGCAAATTAGCCTGGTGTGGTGGTGTGCGCCTATAGTCCTCGCTACTCAGGAGGCTGAGGGAGGAGAATCATGTGAACCCGGGAGGCAGAGGTTGCAGTGAGCCGAGATCACGCCATTGTCCTCTAGCCCCGGCAACAGTGTGAGACTCCGTCTCAATCATAATAATGATGGGGGTAAAATGCCCAACAGGTTGTCGTTTTCTTGATCACTAGATTCTTAGGAGGCCAGATACCCTCATTCCGCTCTGTACCTGCATCTGCACTAGATTCTTAGGAGGCCAGATACCCTCATTCCTCTCTGTACCTGCATCTGACACATCCTCGGTCCGGGCCAGCGTTTATTCTTATTAGTATTACTATTGTTATTAACATGAATGGTACCATAAAACATCTGTTGAATGAATGAGTGCATGTCACTTTGACCAAGACCTTTCTGCAGCTTCCCTTCCCGTGCCTGATGGGCTGACTCAGGACTTCCCAGGCACTGCTGTCCTTTCTACTCTCGGGCCTTTGCCCGCACCGCTTCCGCTCCTAGAATTCTCTGGCTCTGCAGCATCTTTCACACAGCTCCGCTGCCACCCAGAAGCTTTTCCAGCCCCTCCCCCAACCCAAAGCAGCCTCCTTCTCCCGCACCTGCCCCTCCTTGCGGCCCCGGACAGTGGGTTGTGCCCCAGAGGGGCTCCTCTGTTGTTCCGGACACAGGGATGGCTGAGGCTTGACCCTCCTGGGGTCCCAGGGCTTGAGTGGAGCCTCAGACCAGGTCAGGACAAAGTACACAGAGTGCTCTGGAAATTGGTGGTGGCCACAGTGCTCCTGCCTGCCTTGCAGTCTCTCTCGGCCTCTCAGGTGCCCCTTGAGGAAAAGGTCCTGCTGCCTCCCTAGACACCAGCCCACCCTGGGCTGGGACAGGCCAGACTGCTAAAAAGCCTGGCTGGGGCTGAGTACAGTGGCTCACGCCTGTAATCTCAGCACTTTGGGAGGCCAAGGCAGGCAGATCACCTGAGGCCAGAAGTTCGAGACCAGCCTGGCCAACATGGCAAAACCCTGTCTCTACGAAAAATACAAAAATTAGCCAGGCGCAGCGGTGGACACCTGTAATCCCAGCTACTCAGAAGGCTGAGGCAGGAGAATCACTTGAACCCAGGAAGTGGAGGTTGCAGTGAGCTGAGATTTTGCCACTGCACTCCAGCCTGGGCGACAGAGCAAGACTCCATTTCAAAACAAAAACAAACAAAAACCTGGCTGGAATGGAGTGGGGTGGCACTTCACAGCCAGGCTTTGGGGTCCATTGAAAAATGTGTCTTTGGGTCTGGTGGAGGAGCAAGCACATCGGAGACCCATGTCTGATGCCTTGGTTTACTAGGCTGTTGCTTAAAAAATAAAGTGCTTTTCTTTTTTTTTTTTTTTTTTTTTTTGAGACGGAGTTTCACTCTGGTTACCCTGGCTGGAGTGCAATGGCGCGATCTCGGCTCACCGCAACCTCCGCCTCCCGGGTTCAGGCAATTCTCCTGCCTCAGCCTCCTGTGTAGCTGGGATTACAGGCACGCACCACCATGCCCAGCTAATTTTTTGTATTTTTAGTAGAGACGGGGTTTCACCATGTTGGCCAGGATGGTCTCGATCTCTTGACCTCGTGATCCACCCGCCTCGGCCTCCCAAAGTGCTGGGATTACAGGCTTGAGCCACCGCACCCGGCTAATAAAGTGCTTTTCAAATGCTTAACTTATGACCTGACCCAAAGTAAGTACTGGATCAGTGTCTGCCGTCCCTGGGAGCAGGTGGCATAGACTCACCTCAGAGCATGGACGGCGGAATCAGAAGGACCCGCGTCTGAATCACAGCTTGGCCCTTCCTCATGAGACTGTGCAGGTTGTGTCGTCTCTGAACCTCGGTTTCTTTGCCTATGAAATGGGCATGGTTGTTGAGGATTCGGGAGGTAAAGCAGAAGCTGCTGGCATCAGTTAGGATGTGGTAGGGCCTGGCAGCAAGACAGTGGCTATAAATATTACCACTTTGCTTCTGTTTTCTGGCAAAGAACCATTACTTTCTTGGACTTCTTCATTTTCTCTCTCCCTCCAAGACTAGTGGTAGCAAGTGGCTTTCTCTCTGGGACCATTTTGTCACAGACACAAAGTTGAGTGGGTGTATAGAGAGAGACATATATACATTTCTTCAAGACTCTGTCGCCCAGGCTGGCATGCAATGGTGGTATCCTAGCTGACTGCATCCTCCAACTCCTGGGCTTAAGCTGTCCTCCCACCTTGGCCTGCTGAGTAGCTAGGACTACAGGTGTGCACCACCACTCCTGGCAATGTGTGTATTTCTCATTTCTCTCTCTCTCTCTCTCTCTCTTCTTTTTTTTTGTAGAGATGGGGTTTCACCATGTTGGTCAGGCTGGTCTCGAACTGCTGACCTCATGATCTGATCTCGTGATTCGGCCTCCCAGTGTTGGGATTACAGGCGTGAGCCACTGCGCCCAGACAGCGTATATTTCTAATCACTTCACAGGAGTTACCACACACAGCTAGTAAGGAGCAGCCCTGTGCTATAAACGCTGGCTGGGTCACGTGCCAAGCCCCTTACCACTCACAGCCTCCCCTATCCAGCGACTCTTACCACCCATAAACCTCCACAGCCCCTGCATACAATGCCATGATGCCCTCCATAACCATGGACCACTACTCATAGCCCCTGCTGCCAACAAGCCCCTTGACTCCACCCGTAGCTTCCCTGCCACCCTCACAGCCCCACCTGTCTGATAAACACCTTGAGGCCATCTGCAGCAGAAGTGCAGGTGTGCAGATAAGGCAGAAAAACCCCTCCGCACACACAAGACTGGGGCTGGCCTTGGCCTCAGACATCGTCTACTGTCCACACCTCCACCCACCCCACAAAGCCCTCACCGGTCCCTGAAGTGCACAGCTAGGAACCATCACCACGATGCCAGGCACTTTCTGAGCACTTAGCTTGGCCCTGAGCACTGTAAGCCCTGGAGCTCACATAAAAATGCATAGGTCTCCTCGATGCAGGACTTCTCAGCGCTGTAATGCGCCAGCGCCCGTCTGGACTGCCAAAAAGGAAGATGAGCATATGCAGCGTTTGCAGACTTGGCCAGGGCAACCTTTCCTCAGCTCTGGAGCACACCTTAGGAACATTCTGGGTTATTGCAATTGCTAGTGTGGTCCATGGACTCATGTGTGTATCACTTGCAAATCACCTGGGGGCTGGTTAGAGATACAGAATTGAAACCCATTTCTACTGAATCGGAACATGCATTTTAACACCCCCGGAGGTTCATTCACATGCTCATTAAAGTTTGAGACACACTTTTGTTGGTCATAGGTCTGGACTTTGGCCACATATTGGAATCACCTGGGGAGCTTTAAAAAATAATGGGGCTAGCTGGGTACTGGTGGCTCATGCCTATAATCCCAGTGCTTTGGGAGGCCCAAGTGGGTGGATCACCTGAGGTCAGGAGTTCAAGACCAGCCTGACAAATATGGTGAAACCCTGTCTCTCTAAAAATACAAGAATTAGCTGGGTGTGGTAGGTGGTGGCAGGTCCCTGTAGTCCCAGCTACTCGGGATACTGAGACAGGAGAATCACTTGAACCCGGGAGGTGGAGGTTGCAGTGAGCTGAGAACGCACCACTGCACTCTAGTGTGGGCAACAGAGCAAGACTCCATCTCAAAACAAACAAACAAACAAAAAAATACTGGGGCCTAGGTTCTACCTCCAGATTCTGATTTAACTGGTCTGAGTTTGGCTTGGTCATTGGGAGTCTGAAAATCTCCCCAGGTGATTCTGATGTGTGGCCAGCTGCACGGATGAGTGAACATTAGAAAGGGTCTGGAATATCCATTTGGAAATTTGCAGGGAAACATTTAAAGTCTTGGAACAGCCCCAGCAAGGCACAGGGAGAACAAGGGACTGCCCTGAGGTCTCGTAGCTGTCTGGTTGCGAAGCCTCAACCAGCACTCCGTTTCCCAGCACCAGCCCGGGTCTGGGGTCTTAGCGTCACTACCTCCACACTATCCTCTTTTATTTTTTATTTTATTATTTTATTTTTTGAGAAGGAGTCTTGCTCTGTCACCTGGGCTGGAGTGCAGGGGCGCAATCTTGGCTCATTGCAACCTCTGCCTTCCAGGTTCAAGTGATTCTCCTGCCCCAGCCTCCCGAGTAGCTGGGATTACAGGTGCCCACCCAGCTAATTTTTGTGTTTTAGTCGAGACAGCGTTTCACCATATTGGTCAGATTGGTCTCGTACTCCTGATCTCAAACAATCCACCTGCCTCGGCCTCTCAAACTGCTAGGATTACAGACATGAGCCACCACGCCTGGCCTCACACCATCTTCTTGAAAATTCTCCTTCCTGATCCTGAGCCTCAGCCTCAGTCCTCAAACAAAAGCCTTGGTTGGGTTCTGATCATGGGGCCGCCTCTGCACTTGCTTTGCTGGCTGCTGGCTCAGGGCTCCAGCAAACAGTCCCAAAGCCAGTAACTCTTAAGCCACCAGCGTGGGGAGGCGTTTACAGATTGTAACCACCAGAGCATAGTCCCATTATGTAAGGAGCCCTGCTGCGAGGCCGCTCAGCTTAACGGAGAACACGAGGCTCCAGGCGGGCGTTGGGTTTGAGCCCCAGCCCTGGCACTTGGCAGCTGTGCTGCCACCATGGCCCCTTTAGTCCCTCTGAGCCTCATTTTCCCCACCTATAAACTGGGCACAGTGGTAATCCCCTGCTACAGGTGGTGTGCAGATCACAGAAGACAGAAGATGATGAGTCCCGCAGTGCCCTGGCATGCGATGGCAAAGATCAGCATTAGCTGGGGTCGTTGAGGGCTCTCACTTTTGGCACTGATACAGGAGGCCTGGAGTTCTCCGCCGGCCCCAAGGCCTCAAATTTCCACCTAGCAAGAGCACCTGGAACCTCCCTCCACTAGGCCAGAGGCAGCCAGCGTGTGCCTTTCTCTTCCCCTCGGCTCACTGCAACCTTTGCCTCCCGGGTTCAAGCAATTCTCCTGCCTCAGCCTCCAGAGTAGCTGGGATTACATATGTCCGCCATCACACCCAGCTATTTTTTTTTGTATTTTTAGTAGAGACAGGGTTTCACCATGTTGGCCAGGCTGGTCTCAAACTCCTGACCTCAGGTAATCTGCCCACCTCAGCCTAACGAGTAGCTGGGACTACGGGTGTATACAAATACACGCCACTACAGTGCATAAAAATACACTACGGGTGTATTTTTAGTAGAGATGGGATTTCGCCGTGTTGGCCAGGCTGATCTCGAACACCTGACCTCAGGTGATCTGCCCGCCTCAGCCTCCCAAAGTCCTGGGATTACAGGGGTGAGCCACTGCACCTGGCCTCTTTTCCCCATTTGTTTCTCCTGTGCCAGACCCACAGGTTCAAGGACCATGTGTGCCTGTGTTTGAACATGGCTCCAGGAGACCTGTGCTGTCAGTGTGGGGGACCCCCCCAGCTTTCTCAGGCTGATCAACCAGAAGTTGGCCATGCCAGCCAACAGTTGGTGGCACTCCTCCCATCGCGTGGGCCCACTCATGACAGAGCAGCTGTTACTGTCATGGTTATTTTATTTTTATTCCTCCCTCTGGGAGCCCAGAATCAAAGGGAAACATCAGCACTGCTGTCTCATTATAGAGAGCAAAGAAAATTGGGGTATGGATATTCTCTTTTTTTTTTTGAGATGGAGTTTCCCTCTTGTTGCCCAGGCTGGAGTGCAGTGGCGCAATCTTAGCTTACTGCAACCTCCACCCCCCGGGTTCAAGCGATTCTTCTGCCTCAGCCTCCCGATTAGCTGGGACTATAGGCGTGCACCACCATACCTGGCTAATTTTTGTATTTTTAGTAGAGATGGGATTTCTCCATAAGCTGCTCTCAAACTCCCACCTTAGGTGAACCGCCTGCCTTGGCCTCCCAAAGTCCTGGGATTACAAGCATGAACCACAGTGCCTGGCCTGGATATTCTCATCCAGGGCATGAGGGCAGTCAGTGGAGACCATTTGGGGTGACATATTCATCTTACAGATGGGGAAACAGGTTGCAGAGAGCCAGGGACTTCCCAAGGCTGTGTTGAGGCCAGTCTAGAACCTGGTTCTCCTGGCTGCAGGTCTGAGGTCTTTCCCCTGTAGTCAGGAAGAAATCGGGGTTAGGACTCCAGAGTCCTCACTCCTCAACCAGTGTGTCCATATTAAATGCAGATTCCTAGGCCGCGCTGACTGGCTCAGGATAGGGGTGGACCTGAGAATCTGCATCTTTACCACACTCCCCTAAGCAAAGTTCTAGAATCACTGTTGTGGACTCTTGCCATTGGCCCCAAAATTCCAGGCCTGTGCTCCGGGACTCTGCTTCAATCCCACATCAAAACTCACCTTTCAAGAACTGCAGCCCCTAATAGGGACAGCACTCCATTAGTTAAAAAACAAAACAAAACAAAAAAATCCCAGCCCCTGCTGCATGCAGTGTTGCACCTGTAGTCCCAGCTAATGGGGAGGCTGAGGCAGGAGGATCGCTTGAGCCCAGGAGTTCTAGGCTGTGATGCTCTATGTTGATTGGGTGTCTGCACTGAGTTTGGCATCAATATGGTGACCTCCTGTGAGCAGGGGACCACAGCATTGCCTGAGGAGGGGTGAACAGGCCCAGGTCAGAAACAGAGCAGGTGAAAACCCCCACACCAACGAGCCAATGCCCTCTAGCCTGGGCAGTATCATGGCAAGACCCTGTCTCTTTAAAAAATAATCCCAGCCCCTGACTAATCTACTCCATTTACAGCATTGCTTATCTGCTGCACTTGAGGACAGGGGGTCCCAGGGGAAGGAGGCAGAGACAGTGTCCTGTTGTGGTTAAGGACATGCACCTGGACCCAGGCAGCCTGGGATCGATTCCCGAATCCGCCACTTCTAGTCCTGTGGCCTCAATGTGTTTCTCCGCCGTCCGTGCCTTTGCTTCCTCACCCATAGCTGGTGATGCCTTCCTCCGAAAGTGTTGTGAGGATTAAATGAATTCGTACAAAGGACTTAGGTTAGTGTCTATCGCATAGTTAAGTGCTAAGCGTTAGCCGCTGTTCCGCTGTCTTACAGGCTGAGAATGTTACACGGGGAGATGGTGAGACTTTGCCAAGGTTATGCAGACTCTGAGTAGCGGGGTTGGTTGGCGCTTCTACCCTCGTCTCACGTAGCTCCTGCCTGGGCGCCTACTGCCTGCCAGTGCCAGCCGTGGCTCCGTTGGTAGAGTATAGCTTGGCATGAAAAGACCCTCCTCACTCCTCCATTCACTCATGTACCTTCCTTCACACTCTGGGGTTGAGGGGATTTCCCCAGTCCCAGCAGCCAGGAAGGCAGAGTCTGTGGAAACCAGTGGCCGTACAGAGTGCAGCTGAGCTTCCCTTGGCCCTCGAAGTCCCTAGTGGGGACCCAGGGCCGCTGGGGATGCTACCACCTGGAGTCTCAAAAGCTCCAGCTTTATGATGTCAACGCTCATTTATACTCAAAGCTTATTTCCATTTTTCTGGAAAAATTTACACTTCGAATCAATGCATTTTGGTTGAGGGGAATGTCCTCAAATATCCATCACTTCTTCTGGCTCGTGGTGTCAACAAGACCACTCCCTTCCCTGTCTGGAGAAGAAAATGGAGTTAAGGCCCAGTGCCCTTACCTCCTGCATCTAGCTTCTTAGTATTTATTTATATTTTTTTTTTGAGACTGAGTCTCGCTTTGTCCTCCAGGCTGGAGTGCAGTGGTGTGATCTCAGCTCACTGCAACCTCTGCCTCCTGGGTTCAAGCAGTTCTCCTGCTTCAGCCTCCTGAGTAGCTGGGACTACAGGCATGTGCCACCATGCCCAGATAATTTTTGTATTTTTAGTAGAAACTAAAATGGAGGTGTCACCATGTTGGCCAGGCTAGTCTTGAATGCCTGACCTCTGGTGATCCACCCGCCTCGGCCTCCCAAAGTGCCTGGCCACTTCCTAGTATTTCCAGAAGAAAGAGAAAGTGCTATCTTCTTGGTACCCCCTTCTTCATCCCTGCCCCCAGTCTTTCTCTCCGACTTAATTCCCTTCTCTGAGTGGTGCTAAGTTTGGTCCAGGGACACAACTGAAGTCTATGTGCCCACTGATCTCAGCCTCAGAACGGGCTTTGTGGGACCTCTCTCCCCAGGCTGCTCTGAGGATGAAGGGGCTGAGTGAGCCCATTCAGGCCTGGGGAGGACCCAGGCACACACCACCCTGCTCTGTCACCGCCCGCCAATCTCTATCTCAGTGCCCGCCAGAGGGGGGGAAGCTCCATTACTGCTCTTCTTCTCTTCTCCCATCCCTGCTGTGATAGAATCTGCCCCAAGCTCGGGGCCTATTCTAATGAAGGTAACTGAATGCCCAGGCGGCTGAAACCGGCCCTTTGCAAAACATCAAGGGGAGGGCCTGCCCCCGAGGCCCAGCCTGCCCGCTCCTATTCCGCCTTGCCTGGAGATGACTGGGCCCTGCAGCCCCAGTGAAGGAGGGGCCCGGGAAGGGGAAGGGGACACAGAGCAGGTTTATTCGGGGTGAGCGGCACTGGTCCACTGCAGTTTGCACTCGGTGCTTCCAGGAGCTGGAAAGGCAAACAATAGATTTGGGTCACGAGGCAGTTGGGGGAGGAGACGGTCAGATTTAGCAGGATTCTGGTGCCAAGTAGCTGGTGTTCAGGGCTCTGGGCTGTGAACTTGGGACCCTTCTGATCGGAGCCTCTCTCTCCCTTCGTCCCTTCCTCTGCTCAGACCCCCGCACACATGCAAAGCTGGCCTTGGGCAGACACATGCCACCACTGTCCTGGGCTCCTTTCCCTAGATTTGAGAGGCCTGGGGCAGAGTGGAGAGGGCTTTGGTCCTGCATCCAATCCTGGCTCTGAATGTCCTTGAGCAGGTTATTTAATCTCTCTGAGCCTCAGCCTTACCTGCGAAATGGGAAGAGCAATACATACTCTGGTGGATCCGGGTTCTATGGGGCCTGAAGCTCTTACCATATGTGGATCCCTTTTTAAGGTAAAGAATCTCTGACCAGGTGCGGTGGCTCACGCCTGTAATCCCAGCACTTTGGGATGCTGAGGCGGGCGGATCACGAGGTCAAGAGACCGAGACCAGCCTGGCCAACGCGGTGAAACCCCATCTCTACTAAAAATACAAAAAATTAGCTGGGCATGGTGGCGCACGCCTGTAGTCTCAGTTACTCGGGAGGCTGAGGCAGGAGAATCGCTTGAATCCGGGGGGCAGAGGTTGCAGTGAGCCGAGATCATGCCACTACACTCCAGCCTGGTGACAGT
>NW_016107455.1:2579111-2581743 GCF_001604975.1 Cebus imitator
AAAAAAAAAAAAAAAAAAAAAAGCGACACAATATCTAAGAGAAAGAAAAGTGAGGAAATGATTTTGATTTGGGGTATAAGGAAAGGCCTCTTTGAGAACTACAAAAGAGCAGGGAAGAATTCTTATTCTCATTTCTGGTTTGCTTGCAGTTTCTGCATGTCTATCCGTAAGGCAATCTGGCATGGTGGTGACATTCATTAAAGCAACTAAACCATTTCGAGGTCCAACTAAAATCTAAGCAGATATTATCTTGTCTGAGCCTGTCACCAACTCTGAGATGCGTAAGCGGAGACCCAGGCAGGAGTGGCTCACCTGAGCCAACACAGGCACTAAACGGAGGAGCTGGGATTGAAATTTCCATCTGACTGCCTCACGGGGCCTTCTGTCACACCATGTGGCTGACATAGAGCAGGGGTGCCCCTGCAGACTCATGTGACCTCATGACCTTCTCAGAGGCCACACAGTCTAATCTCCTTCCCCTCTTTTTTTTTTTTTTTTTGAGACAGAGTCTTGCTCTGTCACCCATGCTGGAGTGCAATGGCTCTATCTCCTCTCACTGCAACCTCCGCTTTCCGGGTTCAAGTGATTCTCCTGCCTCAGTCTTCCGACTAACTGGGATTACAAGTGCCCACCATCACGCCTGGCTAATTTTTTGTATTTTTAGTAGAGACAGGGTTTCATCATGTTGGTCAGGCTGGTCTCAAACTTCTGACCTCGTGATCTGCCCGCCTTATCTTCCCAAAGTGCTGGGATTACAGGCGCGAGCCACCGTGCACAGCTGAGGCAAATGTCTTAAAGTCATATGTGATAAAGGTTTGTCTGGGAAACGGGAGGTTGGTTTTTTTAAGATATGGTTTCACTGTCCCCTTGGCTGGAGTGCAGTGGTGCGGTCGTGGCTCACTGCAGATTTGGCCTCCTGACCTCAAGCAATCCCCCACCTCAGCCTCCTGAGTATGTAGGAGCACAGGTACGCATCACCATGACCAGCTAACTTTTTTTTTTAAAGATAAGGCCTTACTATGTTGTCAAGGCTGGTCTCAAACTCATAGCCTTAAGCGATCCTCTTGCCTCAGCCTTCTAAAGTGCTGGGATTACACACATGAGTCACTGCACCCAGCTGGAAATGGGAGTTTTTTGTGTCCAGGATTATAATATTTGGTCACATAACTCAGTATTGGAGTACTCATAGACGTATACACATACTGAGGTCACAGGACCTGAGTGCTTTAGAGATGTTACCCCAGTCAAGCCCCCAGCAACCTTGTGAGAGATGCTATTCTTTTAATTTTTTAATTTTTTTTCCTTTTTTTAAAAGATGGGGTTTCACCATGATGGCCAGGCTGGTCTTGAACTCCTGACTTCAGGTGATCCACCCACCTCAGCCTCCCAAAGTGCTAGGATTACAGACATGAGCCACCGCATCCAGCGAGAGATACTATTCTTATCCCATTAAAGGTAACAGGCTCAGCTGTCAAGCAGGTTGCCCAGGGTCACCCAGCTGGGAAGTGGCAGAGCCCAGCTGCAAAGTCAGGCTGCCGAAGGGGAGAGGGATGGCCGTGCGTCCAGCTGTGCGCAGCCTGGAGGTGCTGGGGATGGTCTGGTTGCACAGAAGCAGCCCCTGAGCTCTCGGTGCCAGTGTGAGGATGAAAGGCCCTCCTCTGCTGCTGCCCAGGGGAGAGCCTGATGCTCAAGTTGGCAGTGAGCCTTGCAGGCTGGGCCGGGCCCTGTGTCTAAAAACAGGGAGGCTTGTTAGGTGGGGAGGCCCCTTGACTGAAGCCCTCAAATGCAGTCATGGAGCAGGAAAGGAGCTGCTCACCTGAGGTCAGGCTCCTAGACCTTGGCTGAGCACCGCCCTGGGCTCATAAAGAACCACTGTGCCGTGCCTCGTGTTGAGTGTGATGAGCGCTCCTGCCATACCCAGCTTGGGGAACCTGGCGAGAAAGCGGCTGGTTCTGCCCTGGGGGTCAGGGCCAGCTGCAGAGAGCTGGCAGCCAAACTGGGCCTTATGCGCTGAGTCATGGCATTCATCATAAAGGCTTCATTCAGAGACATGGCCAGGCGTCCCCAGCACTCACCATCCCAGGTCCTCGCAACCGGCCCAGATGAGCCCCAGCCGTGCACCAGGGACACACCTGTGCACAGGAAGACATGGTTCCTTCCCTCAAAGAACTGCGGTCCATGGGGAGAAGGCAAGACCATAAACAGGGAAATAAGTCAGTAGCGCTCATGCTGCTGGAGAATGTGCGTGAAGAAGGTGAAGCAGAAGGAAAGAGCGTGATGGCCATGGTGGGGGTGTTTCTCTGTAGGAAGAGGGCCCCAGGCGGGAGGTGACGCCTAACAGAAGTGAGGGATGGAGGCCAGGCGCTGTGGCTCATGCCTAGTACTTTGGGAGGCTGAGGCGGACAGATCACAAGGTCAGGAGTCCCAGACCACCCTGGCATGTGGTGAACCCCCATCTCTATGAAAAGTACAAAAATTAGCCAGGTGTGGTGGGCGGGCACCTATAGTCCCAGCTACTCGGGAGGCCAAGGCAGAAGAATCACTTGAACCCGGGAGGCGGAGGTTTCAGTGAGCCCAAATTGTACCACTGCACTTCCAGCCTGGGGACAGAGCTAGACTCCAACTCAAAAAA